>NC_083587.1:55476151-55781282 GCF_027579695.1 Neoarius graeffei
GCAGATTAGCATGCCGCCTCTTCTTCCATTCAAAAGGCTGAAAACGGATGTGAGGTTCTTCTGCAAGTGACGCAATGTGAAAAAGGCTAATTACATGCACTGACTGATGCCACTTCTGGCAGGTGCAACAATGCACCAACAAGGACCTAAAAGGACAATATTCTCACACTTACCTGATACAGTGCAATACTTACTACAGTGCAACCTCACAGAGCAACTTTTTAGTTTTTATAGCTTTTGTATATTTTATATTTCTACACGTTTACGTCCATACCTAATACAATATCAAATACAGTGCAATATCCTGAGTTTTGTAGCTGAACTGAGTTTCTATAACTAATGTGCAATTAACATCTGCAACTCAACACGCCCAGTTGTATATATATTCTTTGTTTTTCTGCTGTGTTGTGACATGCACCATTTGTATATACAGTATATTTGTTTTTCTGCTGTGTTGTATCTAAATGTTTGCACTGGGGTGTGTGCTTTCCATCTCATTATATAATTTTCCCGCACCTTCTCCCGTCGTTCTAGCTTTCTTCACTACACTTTCTTCCTCGTCCGTTCTTTTATTCTCATTTCCACCATCATTGCTTTAAAAAAAAAAAAAAAAAAACGCTGTTATTCTCTGCATAGCGAATACATTTCTCAGCTCGGTCCGAACCAGCTCTCAGTTGAATGATCTGATGAATCCCTAAAAAGCACTTTTCCCACCTAATGCCACACCCACAACATACAACCGTGGAAAAGAGGGACAATCACAGAAAGATGTGGCAGAACGGCAAAAAAAAAAAAGTAACTTTTACACTCCCCCCGGCTACCGTGGGAACCACCGCAGGTGCAAGACAGAGGCAATGCACGCAACTACAGACAGGGAGCAAGGCGCAGGCAGAACACACACACGTACACAACACTGAACACACACACACTTACAACAATACAGGCCGTTACTCGTTACACTATATTAGGTAGGCTATCCAGCGCTGGATTTACTGTACATACTTTGCAGTTTAACGTTTGGCACATTTTAGAATGTTAAACTCGTCGCGTCTGTGCTCAGTGCTTTCCTAAATTGTCGGCCGCAAGAAGCCCTCGCACGAATGCGCGGTTTTTTTTCGTCGTTCGCATGCTGAAAAATTCGCTCGCAAATGCGAGTGAAATGTGTGCACTGTAGAGCCCTGCCTACAAGTACATTGGGCTGTGGCTGGACAGCAAGCTGGACTGGACTTGCAACACCAACCACCTGTACAGGAAGGGACAGAGCAGGCTGTACTTCCTGAGGAGGCTGCGGTCCTTTAACATCTGCAGGAAACTCCTGTGGATGTTCCATCAGTCTGTGGTCGCCAGTAGGGGTCAACCGATAATTGGCCTGGCCGATATATCGGGCCGATATTCTGCATTTTTAGGGTTATCGGTAATCGGCCATAATTTCCACTGATATGCCGATAACATGCCTTTTTGCAGCCATTTCGTTCCTAACGCGACTGTCACTGCACGTCCTTTCCTGCACTCGCCTCTGAGTTCAAGAACACGGTCCCGCCCACCACAACATCTGATTCGTTTGGCACAAGAGATATAGCCAATCGACATGTGTAGCTAAACGCTGTGAACTGTTTCAAGGCGGCCGTATGGGCACTCGGGCAGAAGCAGATCCCACTTCAAGGTAAGGACACACTGCTTTTGCCGCAATAAGTCACAAACACACAAGTTGCAAAAGCACATCATTATTATATGTTTACATTCTTCATCTACTTCTCGTTAAAATTGCCCATTTGCATCTGTGTAGCCAGGCAAACTTAGCTTACGGAAGAAAGCACTTGAATTAGCCTACAACCAACTAGTCTCGCTGAAACTACATGCAATGTTGTCCATAGTAAGCAGTCCCCAGCATAACGTAGGCTGCAGTCATTTTTAAATCCCCGTCTGGAAACGTTGTGAACGTGTCAGTAGTTCTACTCGAACAGTAGAATGCCAGCCATACAGAGAGGTGGTCAAGGGAAGACGAAATAAAACGTAGTGTTTGTGTTCTGTAGGCTAGCGCAAGCCTACTGGCTATTTGTTATGGTGATGAGTAAACTTCATGACGTGACTCGTGCTCAGAAAGTGCATTGCACTTGTATATGTTCGGTAACTTTATAAAGTGCTATTTGAACATTTAAACAAGCCAGGTGTGATATGGTGCTAGTATGTAATACTGTAGGGAGTTTGTCAGGATGCTTGTTGTGGGCTCAGTAATTAATTGTGTCGTGGATGCACACTTGCTTGGATAAACGCTAATGAACGAAATGCATCAATTAAACTCTTGACTTAAATGTTCTTATGCTACTTCACATTGCGCTGTAATGTACTCCACTAGTATTTATAATTCTTGCGCAAGTGATTCTCCTCGCTAGCGCTTCGGATTTGGAAAGCGATATACTTTTAATGGAGCAGAGCCGCGGCCGCCCCCTCACTCCGACTTCCGTCCTCTGAACGGACGCTTAAAGGAGCAGCCGCTCCTTTTAACATACAGAGCAACTACAATATAACCCTCCTAAATTGGGAATATTAGGCTTGGGCATTAAAAGCATTAGAATGTAGATGGTTACTTGTTAAGTTGTTACATAATAGGGAGTGATAGCCTACTTTATGTTTGATTTTACTTTTTTAAAAAATGCTGCAGGCAGCTCCCTACACTTGATTTGTTATTTAAAAACTACTTGAAGTTGGTAAGTCTTACTTAGTTCTTAGTGTAGAAGAATCCAGAGTGTATTTTCATTTATTTTCCACTGAAAATGGGGAGCTGTAATATAGTAGGGAGTGATTTATTTTTTTATTGGTGAATATTTATTTATTATTTTATTTCTCATTTTATTCTAACTAATGTTTGACTTTATTGTACAAATGCTGCTGGCATCTCCCTGCACAAAATTTCATGTTCAATTTTACAATTAAACATACATTTCATGGATATGAAGGTCTGTGTCAGTGTGTGCTATGTTTAATTTCATGTGAATTATAAATGTTTACATTTATCGGTTGCACATATCGGTTATCGGCATCCCAATTCCATAATAATCAGTATCGGCCCTGAAAAAAACATATCAGTCGATCCCTAGTCGCCAGTGTCCTGTTTTACACCGTGGTGTGCTGGGGGGGCAGCACATCCAAGAAGGACAAACTGATCAGGCGGGCCAGCTCTGTAGTTGGCGTGAAGCTGGACACTCTGGTGACGGTGGCAGGGAAGAGGACTATGGACAAACTACTGAACATCATGGACAATGCCAGTCACCCTCTGCACACTGTCATCAGCAACCAGAGGAGCCTGTTCAGTGAAAGAATGCTCCTTCCCAAGTGCAGGACTAACAGACTGAAACTCCTTTGTCCCTCACGCCATCAGACTGTACAACTCCTCTCTGGGGGGGTAAACAGGAGGACAGGACGGGAAGGAGCAGTAGCCTAGCCTGACAAACAAATACTGGACAATGTGCAATATAACATGCAATAGCTCTTCCGTTGGCCCTTCCCCCCCCCCATATCTTATCCTTTTTTATATTTGTATATGCAAATACCTAATTTAATTTATCTAGAAGTTTTTCTCCATTTATCCTGTAATGATGCTACTGGAATTTTAATTTCCCTGAGGGAACCCACCCAAAGGGATCAATAAAGTTCTATCTAATCTAAAACTTCTCTGTAGAACCCTGTCACTCCCTCCTCTTTGGGCTCAAGAGGACAACAAAAAGGCAAGAATATAAACAACCAATCAAAATTCAGATACATTCTGCTGCCAAGTAAAATTGCAACCTTTCAACGTGTCAAAGTTCTAGAGCCCTTGTCCTGTTTTACCGTTCCATCAATCACATATCAGCTTAAACTAGCATTCTAAAACTAGTTAAAGATCACACAGAAGAGAGCCGACCCCCCCCGCCAGCTTCATGGAATGCAGTGTTTAAGGGCCTCTGCATGCTCTTGCGACAAGGCTTTCGCAGATAGCTTTTCGCAGACAGTTGTCATTTATCGTTGAGCGGGGAGTAATAGGCGTGCGCGATGTTATTCACCGCCACAACGCAAGGGGGTGCGAAGTCGCTAGGAGTAGTTGGTGGGTGTGGTTAATGGAGTGTTTATCCTCCGGTTACTTATAATGACTAGAACTGGAGTCGTATAGATGTACGTACTTCCTTGATCAACCGCTTTTCGTGCTGCTCCATCTTCGCTCGTGTTTTTAAAAATGGCGGTCGTGAAAACAAACCAAACCAGGAAAGTAGGGAAGCGGAAGTGCGTGTACAGCGGATGTAGAGTCGACCAATCAGAGCCCTCGTCTGCGATGGTCACAATTTTTGGGAGGTGCGCGCAGACCGTCTGCGAAGGTGGGGGGGGCTACACAGACACCATCTGCGAGGACTGGGTTGTCAGCATAAATTGGCCTTAAAGCTCTGGATGTGTTTTACTTCCATTTATGAGGGGAAAAGAACATGGTCCCTCCCGACAGTCAGTGCATTATTCACTTGTAAAACACATTTGCAAATTGGTAGACTGAGTTAATCACCACATGCAAGATTTGCAATTAAATAAAATGAATTGCATATTATTCATGAATTACTACAGTCCTGAACTTCAAAATTTTAAATTCTGGACTTTGGAGAGATGATTGATACTCTCTTGGTGGAACACAATGAAGCAAAAATATTGTGACCCTCTAATGTTGACCTGAAGTTGGCACCACTGGGGGTTGGCACTGGGTTTATGTCCCACCAGTGTTAATACCAAACCTACGCCCTTGCCTACATGTCCTCGTTCTAATAGTTACTTTTATCCAAAATGACAGCTGGCAATGCATTACTTTGTACTTTATCTGGGTACTAATCTTTGAGAAACCGGATTGGTAGAACATTGCCTGTGAAGAAAAAAAAAAAAAATGTCTTTATTACCCTGTGCCAAGTTAATATTTACTTAAGTGCAATTTTCAAGAGCCACAGATTGTGTTTTATTTATTGTTTTTATTGTGAGTGGTTGTGTTATTTCTTTAGGTTATTTATTTATATATATATTTTTACGTTCCACTGTTGAATTGAATAAGTTGACTTAAAGTTTACTGTTCTTTGAAAGGGTGTATTTGCATGATCATTACTTTACTAGTGGCATGAAAAACAGTCTTGAACCAGACGTCAACAATAAGATCGTTTATCGCAATAATTTCTGAGACAATATGGCTACGTTCACACTGCAGGCTGAAGTGACTCAAATCCGATCTTTTCGCCCATATGTGACCTGTATCCGATCTTTTATTGACAATATGAACGACACAGATCCGATTTTTTCAAATCCGACCCAGGCCGTTTGGATATGTGGTGCTAATTCCGATTCCTATCCGCTCTTTTCATATGCGACTTCAGTCTGAACCGCCAGGTCGCATTCATCCGACTTACACGTCATCAACAAGCCACAAACGTCACTATTCTGCGCTGAAGTAGGCGGCGGGTCTCTCAAAAAAAAGTTACAACAACATGGCGCATAATCACGGGCGCAGATAGAGGGTGGGACGAGTCATATTTAAATTCACCTCGTTCGGTCCCCCCTACTTACAGGGAGGAAAAAACGTCTATGCTGTCTTTCTTTGCATAAGGCAAACCTCACGGAAAAATCAAAAGACTAATTACCATTCGGTTTATTGAGGTGCACAGCAGTATATACATATAGTTGCAACAACTCACATAAAACAAAACAAAGACTGATATTCGGTTGGTTGAGCTGCGCAGACTGCACAGGTTGCGAGCTCGAGCTTGGTTGCTATGGTTACTAACAACAAGTTTGACAGGCATATCGGGGTTGGGGTTGGTTTGCTGGCAGCTTTGTCCCCCCCAGTTCAAAAAACGTATCTGCGCCCCTGCGCATGACATCAATGCGAGGGACGCTTCGGGCTGTGAAGGTTCTGAATCTTCTCAATGGAAGGACGCAGAGGTTAGGGAGCTGATTTCCATTTGGGGGGATGCAGCTATTCAAGCTAGATTGGATGAGTCATACCGCAACCGGGCGGTTTTACTTCCGTAAACACTGGCCATGCTCACTGCGTGTGACGTCGTCGTATCCTGCAATGCGCATGCGGAACACTTTTAGGTCGCTTTTCGTTCATACTGAGGATCACATACAAGTCGCATATATTTGTTAATGTGAACGACCTCACAAAAAAATCGGATTTCACAAAAAAATCGGAATTGAGCATTAAGCCTTGCAGTGTGAACGTAGCGTAAATCGTCCAACAAAATGTGTTATTGTGACAGGCCTATGGGTTAGTCTGAAATGTTTTGGTCCTCTTCAACTTGACAATGCTAATTTTTTTTTTAAATGAATAATTGCTTGTAGTCGAGTTTATTGCTCATTTCTGTTCTCATTATAGCAGCTTTAAAAATATTTTTTTAAATCTAAACGTGCTTTGAGAGCACAATATCCCCTGCTACAATATATTGGAAAGGAAACTGCAATACATGTATTACTGTACTATAACAAAGACTTTTGCCAAGTTTTGTGAAATTCCTCCAAAAATCGTGAGAGGAGTTGATTTCAGAAGGCGAGAACCCTTCCTGTGACTGACAGACGGACGGACTTCACAACATAATCCCCCTTCGGGCCTTTTGGCCAGTGAGGAATTTAAAAAACACCCCACTGCATACACACCCTTACTCTCACTTAAAGTTAAGACAAACTGCAGTTTCTCATGTTCTGGAGAAACCAGAAAGCACCAAGCTTTACATCCTGAAAACTTTTGTAACGGACTTAAAAGCACTGACACTGGAGACTCCTTCCCATAAACCATGACGACTCCATTTCAGCAATTACACACTTTTCTCCGATTATGCTATTATTTTAGATATACCGAGCCTCAGTCATACAAGTCAACAATGTATTAACACAAATGCATGAACATGAATTACAGCTGGAACTTCTGTTAAAGCTACAGTTATAGGGGGCGTCGTGGCTCAGGTGGATAAGGCGCCATGCCATAAATCCGGGGACCCGGGTTCAATTCCGGCCCGAGGTCATTTCCCGATTCCTCCCCGTCTCTCTCTCCCGCTCATTTCCTGTCTCTACACTGTCCTATCCAATAAAGGTGAAAAAAGCCCCCCAAAAAAAATCTTTAAAAAAAAAAAAAAGCTGCAGTTATAGACCCGATGAAAACACTACCTGACCAGATTTAAGAATTCAAAAAAGGACTGTAGTACAAGTCATCCATCCATCCTCTTCCGCTTATCTGAAGTTGGGTCACGGTGGCAGCAGGCTAAGCAGGGTATATCGGGCGTCCCTCTGCTTAGCAACGCTTTCCAGTTCCTCCTGGGGGATCCCAAGGTGCTCCCAGGCCAGATGAGATATAACCTCTCTGGCATGTTCTGGGTCTACTCCAAGGTCTCCTCCCAGTTGGACGTGCCTGGAAAACCTCCAAAAGGAAGGCGCCCAGGAGACATCCTAATCAGATGTCCGAACCACCTCAGCTGACTCTTTTCAACATGGAGCAGTGGCTCTACCCCGAGATCCCTCTGGAGGTCCAAGGTCCTCATCCTGTCTCTAAGGGAGTAGGGTGTATGATCATCTCTATGATTCTAGGGTATTAATAGATGAATCTAGGGTAGTATAATCATCTCTACACAATGTTACACTGCCACAATATTTAGTAACATTAACTATTACGAGTGTAAATTTGCCACAGTACTCCACTTCCACCCATCCATTATCTGTCGCCAATTATCCTGTGCAGGATCATGGGCAAGCTGGAGCCTATCCCAGCTGACTATGGGCGAGAGGCAGGGTACACCCTGGACAAGTTGCCAGGTCATCGCAGGGCTGACACACAGAGACAAACAACCATTCACACTCACATTCACACCTATGGTCAATTTAGAGCCACCAGTTAACCTAACCTGCATGTCTTTGGACTGTCGGGGAAACCCGAGCACCCGGAGGAAACCCACGCGGACACTGGGAAACCATGCAAACTCCACACAGAAAGGCCCCCTTTGATCACTGGGCTCGAACCCAGAGCCTTCTTGCTGTGAGGTGACAGTGCCAACCACTACACCACGCTGCCAGTAAATATTAAAATACAAGTTCAACTTGTTTTTAAAATTATGAGCTTGTTAAAATCATGGCTCAAGTTTGAACCCGTCATTTTAAACCTACAGTATCTGCTGTGACTAGCCCTCAAAGAACAATTGCACAAAATGTGTGAAGGACACTTCAGACCAGTGGATAATTTCTCCTGGCCTCCCATAGTCTCAAATCTGGTTTTTCCAGTTGATTAACAATGACAAAAGAGCAGTACGTGAAAGTCAAAATGCTGTTTGGCGAATAAAATACATAATTTGGTTTGTAAAGTATTGTTTTAATTGCTGGGTTTCATGTGACGTCACATCTGCTTCATTAGTTATTCAAAACTTTAGCTGGTGGTCTACCAAAACTCAGCTGACAAAGTGTATGTACAGAGAAGGTGCATTGCTCGCATGAAAAACACCTTACACTTGCGTTGTTTTAGGTTGTTCGGATCAAACTGGGAAACCGATTTAAAAAATAAAAAAGGGGGGGAAACGAACACAGGATTTCACAAAGACATCGGGAGAGGTGGCTTTTGAACCTCTCACTGAAATCGAAGGGAGCCAAGTTGAAGCATGCTCAAGTTTGCAGTTGCACTTGGTGAAAAGGTTTGTATCTCCCTCTCAGCTATGTCCTTAGTGTTTGCCAAGTATTTCTCTTGCTCGGTGTCTTTTTTTTTTTTTAGATTTTTTTTTGGGCTTTTTCCACCTTTATTGGATAGGACAGTGTAGAGACAGGAAATGAGCGGGAGAGAGAGAGAGAGACGGGGAAGGATCAGGAAATGACCTCGGGTCGGAATTGAACCCAGGTCCCCGGACTTATGGTATGGCGCCTTAGCCAACTGAGCCAAGTCGTTATTTTACGGTACTTTTTTTTAGTCACGAAACACAAAAGTCCCCAGCTGTTTTTTTTGTTTACTCCTCACAAAGTCCATATGCATGAAGGTTGCGACAAAATTCTTCCCCAGCCGTACAGTTACAATGCGCCGTGATCACTTCTCCGTCTTGTTTAACTAAGATCCAGGTCTTTAAAGGGGTTTCTGATGATCTTTGTGAATGATTTACCTGAGATACAAGAACCAACTCAAGTGAGAATCAAGCGAACTGTTTGTTTACACTTCAACTTACAGTGCTTTGTTGTAAAGATGCGAACAAAAAGCTTTAAAACATACTTACACAAGCAAAAACAATACAGGATTCATTTGGCAGCGACTTGATGGCGAGGTCCTTTACCCAGCCACATACAAAAAAAAGTTGTAAGCCTCCATACTCTTCTACACTTATGTGTTTTGCGGTGTAGAAGGACGTCTGCAACACCAAATAGTTCGAGATGTCGGGGAACTCAACTGAAGGGTAGTTTGAGATCGTATGACACATCCTTCTTTCCCAGACTGGATTCCATTGCACATAGCAATCTGCTGAACATGTCTAAAGCGAGCAGTGGCTTCTACAGTAGATTATGAGCGTACTCTGATAAGTTAATCACTAGTTGTTCGCACTACGGCAGCTGTTTAGACCACCAGCTATTTCACTTCCGGTAAAACCGCAGGGGGGGGGGTCATGTGACTGAAACCCAGCAATACTTCACTGAAACAAAATCCTTATTTGGTTTGTGAAGTATTAACACCGTGCTTCAGACACCACCACTGAAACTCGAGTCTTTTACATTGACAAAGCTGTAAATGAAAGAAAGTATGAAGCAAACTGCAGTGAGCTGTTGTCCAAGATAACACAACATATACACACCCTCTGAAGTGAAGCAAGCTTTTAAAGCAAAAACCTCACTCCGTCACCTGTGGTTGGTAGAAGAGAGCAACTGGACTTGCTTGAAAAGTCTTGAAGACGTTTCGCCTCTCGTCCGAAAGGCATCCTCAGTTCTGTCCAGGGCTTTGAACCGGTTCAAGGAACGAAAACCGGGAACTTTTTCTATTTCACATGGAACAGAAACGAAACCAGAAACTTTATTATTTATGTTCCGGAACAGAAACGCTTATTAAAAATAATGGTAACCGGTTAATACCGGTTTTTATTTCGTTCCTCAGTTTCCGTAGCCTACAAATAAAGTCATTCTTCTCCTGCGCAAGTTTCTATGACCCGCTGGGGTTCACTTCCTGTGTGACGTTCGCTGACTGAATGGAGAGAGCGGGAGGGTGGACTACTATCACGTCTCCACATCTTAAATAAGAGGTAAATATTGCAGTCTATCGTTATTCAAAAACGTCAATTTCAAACACGATATCAATATATTTGTCCACGTTAATGAGAGGCTCGCGAACATTAAATGACGTTAACCTCTGTTAGCCTATCAATGCATAGGGCCTGACTAGCCTTTGGTAACACACTAAACGAATTATCTTTCATTTTTGGCACTTTGTTTGTGTAGATGGGAAGACACACTGAGAATCCAAATCACCAACATTTGAAATAATTGTTTTGAATTATTTCTTGTCTTATTTAATGAAGGTTGTAATAGAATTAGCCTACATTTGGCTTAAGCTGGATGAGACAGAGACATAATTTTATAGTCATTTGTTAAACAGCTAACAGGGAACATAATTAACAGTTCCGGGAACGAAATTTTTTTGTTCTAACCGGTTCGGGAACGTCTATTTAATGGTGGAACCCAAAACCGGAAACGTTAAAATTCCGTTTCTGTTCGGAACGAACCAATAGGAAAAAAATTCTGGTTCAAAGCCCTGGTTCTGTCTGTCTAATAGGGAGTATCAAGTATTTATCTTCTCATGGATCATCATAGAATCCGAATCAGAATGCTGATGGCTGCATTGTAGGTGGCTGATAGATGTCAGACACCCACCTCTGTTCAGTGATGGTCGTTCCAGGTTGACAAAAATGAACGATCCTCTCTGGCTAAGATGTCTGCCAGTTTTCTGGAAGTCCTCTCATACTCCCGCACCAGTCGAAGGGAACTCATCCCAAAGTGCGTAGAAACATATCTGAACACACCAGAAGTCACGTTTTGCGAGGAGAACGAAGCCATAGGGCTCTTCTCTTAAGAGGGTTAGCATGAACTCCGTTCTCTTACCCAGTTTAGTCACTAAACCACATTCTGAATACTCCCCGGATTCTTTAGAAATTTCTGCTCCAATCTGTTTGGCTATAGTCTGCTTGCTTCACTAGTTAGAAATACAGGAGGAGTTCATAATAGCTTGGTATCTTCACAACTAGCTTGCAAGTTACACAGCCACTATATGGCCAAACGTTTGTGGACACCTGAGCTACATGCTTATCGAACATCCCATTCCAAATCTGGTCCTGTCTTTGCCGTTCTAATAAGACTTTCCACTCGATTTTGGAAAATGGATGTAGGAATCTGTGACTGATTTTTGGTGAAGAGGCCTGGGGTGCAGTAGGGCTTTGACCTTGGCCCAAAAATCATATTCGAAGTTCGTTTGGAAATTAATCTAGACATTCGAATAGTATTCGAACTTTTATTAATTATATTATTCTTAAATGCCTCACGAACACCTCGGCATCAAAATTAAATATGATATTCAGTCCACCAGGGGGCAGTGTTCAGTCAATGTCAATAAGATTACGTGCAGGAAATATGAAATATTCAGGCGTGTTTTTACAACCACTACTAATGAAACGTGCAGTGTCGTAGTAATTGGCATTATACTGGCTGACACTTTTAACGTTACATAATCCACAAACTTCGTCGTTTGTCCGTTGCCTTTTGTGTGTGAAACGCTGTTCCTTCGGTTTCCTGGTTGCTTGTACTGATGAAAGCCTCTAAACTGTAGCCTCACTGACAATCAAAGGGGAACGTTTACAAAATGAGCAGGTACTGCTAGGCCTACACCTAATCTGTGAGTTTATAACACTGCCGTTCCGAGCCCATTCGTGTTGGCTTTTGAGAATGTTTGTTTTGAATGAGACCGGTGTCAGCTGTCATGTTACTGCTTCCTGCTCGCGTCTCTGATTCACAATTCAAACAAACACGGACACGATATGTTATAAGATCACAGATTAGTTTTACGTGCTCACTTCATTAACTTATGAACTTCATGGTATGTAAATTCCACCATGTGTAGGATAAATTAATTTAGGCCTATAGGCTACTTGCGCAAGTAAGCTAATAATTTTATTTTTATTTTTTTTAGCAACTATCCAAAGTTGACAAAAATAACAGCACATGAAAGCATTACTGCGCAGTGTCGCATAGTCTACGTTAGTAATTTCATTTATGTTATAACATCAGGTGTACAAAAACCAACCAAATATCTGCAGAAAAAAACAAACACCGATATTTTCAGAAGAAAAAGTCACATTTTATATTGCATTTAATCACATCAGCAGTTACATTACACTTCATTTATTGTAGGCCTATGTTGTACTTAATAAAGTCAGACTCTGTCCAATCTCGCAAAAATGACTGACTTCTGATGAGGAAATGAAAAATATTAGAGTTAATATTAGGAATTAGAGTGTCTATCTTCACCTGCCGGCGTATCGCAGCCCCCCTCACCTTCTAGCGCTCCCGCGTGCAATGTCTTCAAGTGGGCCCTCAAGTTTGAAGTTGTTGATTGATAGGCCAATTTGTTTCCACATATTTTACAGGTAACCTTTTTTTTTTTAATCGCATTCTCCATCTTTTTTTTTTTCGAATCCAAAATAGCACCACGCATCACTTTTTAAATTCTCCGGAGTGCAAATCTCCAACATGCTAGCATCTGACTCCATTGTTCAATGCGTGCCAGCTTGACGCTAACGTCTACAGGTGCCCAGATAAGACAAAAGACAATGACCTTCGCGATTCACAAATTCCACAGACGTTAAAAAAAAAAAAAAAAACCTGCGACCTGAACTGAAAACGTTTACAACCACATTCACAAAAATAAAAGAATTATGCCTAATGATACCATATACAGGTTCGAATATTTAGAGCTGCCTAATATTCGTTCGAACATCACTTTTTTTCACAACATTCGAATTGTATTCGAATATCGAAGTTCGAAGTCAAAGCCCTAGGGTGCAGTCAGCCTTCCAGTTTGTTCTGATGTTTCCACCTATAGAATCACCTACAGAAATCATTGGGTGCCCCCCAACCATTTTGCATAAATCTAGAAACTGCTCTTCAGGAAAACCTCAGATCATCAGCAGTTTCTGAAATACTCAAACCAGACCTTGCCACACTCAGTCACCAAGTTCACACGATCCCCCATTCTAGTATATGACCTGCATCTGCATGGGTTCATGAATTGAGCTGCTGCCAAAGAGATTGGTTGACTGAGTAACTAGGGCCATGGGTGTTCATCTTATTACAATGGCCCCAATGAAGGATTTAAAATTTCCGCACAGATTCCTACAAGTTTCAACAGCCTTATTTAGGTTTCAAAAATACCATGAATATGGGCAGCATGGTGGCATAGTGGTTAGCAGGGTCGCCTCATAGCAAGAAGGTTCCGAGTTTGAGTCCAGCGGCCGACAGGAGCCTGGGTGTGTGTGTGTGTGTGTGTGTGTGTGTGTGTGGAGTTTGCATGTTCTTCCTGTGTCTGTATGGGTTTCCTCCACAGTCCAAAGGCCAACTGGCTACTCTAAAGTGTCCACTGGGGGTGCGCAAAAAGTAACTGCCACCCTACTGCTGCAATTCTGGCCAAGTCAACCAAACATGTTTCGCCTCAAGCCCAGATCAGGTTCGGCAGTCACAACGACGATGAGGACTATGAGCCAAGCGATATGCTGCAGATCAGCTCATAAAACCAAGCAGCTGGGCTAATTCCAATCATGCTCAATGTAATATTGTAACCAAGTGTGCAAAACCAAGCAGATCACCAGGCATGGATATGGGCTCCCATGTTTCCTTGTGCATCTGGTTGGCTGATTTGAGACTTCATCTGCTCATACGAGCCTTTCATGCCTAAATGAGGTCCGTGAGCAAGTTTGCAAAACGAGCAATGCAATTTTCTCCAGAAAGTTCAGAAATATAAAAAACAGGCTGCTGTAATTTATGGATGAGGCTGCTGGGAAGAAAATTGGGCAGACGACGTAATAAATGCTTGAGTGTGTCCTCATCATACGTAACTGCAACCAAAGCAGACCAATCTCTGGGATGCCAAATTAGCCATTAAGCATTGCTTTTGTCTGAGAAAGTAGTAGTGCTCAACTGGGCGATAAAGGGGAAAAGAAGCAGTCACTCATTGAGAGCGCGATGCAGCAGTGCTGGGGGGGGGGGGGGGGGAGAGACAGGTTTATCACCTTCACTGGTCTGCGTCAGGGCCTTGGTAAGGAGCTCAGATTATGTGTATTCACAGAACAGGCTACAGAACCCCAGTAGACAACGAGATCCCAGGAAAAGCTTTGGTGGAAAAGGGTCTTTTCAAGACTACTTTCTCTCCTTCAGCTTCAGAGAACAGCCAAGTAATATTCTAACTGTATGCTTGCCTTGGGCTAAATACAAGCCATTACAAAAAGGGACTGTGTGAGGTGAGGCTAGATAAAAGTAGTTCTCGAAAGCAGAATGAAAGATTTCGTTCAAGAAGACTCGACCAGGGCAGTCTTGATTCCAGCCAGGAAGGACAGCAATGGTGTCTGCAAAATCAGGAGGAACGAGTATGAATGGAACTAGTCAGTCAGTCAGTGTGCACCTAAAGGCCAATTTATGCTGACAACGCAGTCCTCGCAGATAGCGTCGCAGACAGTGTCTGCATAGCCCCCCCACCTTCGCAGACGCTCTGCGCGCACCTCCCAAAAATTGTGACCACCGCAGAAGCCTCGCAGACAGCGTCGCAGACAAGAGGGCTCTGATTGGTCCACTCTAGATCCGCTGTACACGCACTTCTGCTTCCCTACTTTCCCGGTTTGGTTTGTTTTCACGACCACCATTTTTAAAAACACGAGCGAAGATGGAGCAGCACGAAGAGCGGTTGATCGAGGAAGTGAGGAAGTACGTACATCTATACGACTCTAGTTCTAGTCATTATAAGTAACCGGAGGATAAACACTCCACTAACCACACCCACCAACTACTCCTAGCGATTTCGCGACTTCGCGCCCCCTTGCGTTGTGCCGGTGAATAACATCGCGCACGCCTATTACTCCCCGCTCAACGATAAATTACAACTGTCTGCGAAAAGCTATCTGCGAAAGCCTTGGCGCAAGAGCATGCAGAGGCCTTAACCCGTATGGTGTTGCGATTTACTGTGTTCAATCCATCTTAAGTTAGGTGCTGCTCCTTCATCTAAATAAATAAATAAATAAAAATAAGTGATGGCTTAATATGAACATTAGACACTGTGACCTAAAAGCTGGGCTGTAAATAAAGTTGACAGCAGCTGAATGCATGTCAAACCGAGCACAACCTGATTGGAGTCATTGGTCATCCTCAGCTCAGTGTGAGACCATGAACCGTGAGGGAAAAGAGGCCTAAGGAAGGAGCGTGAAAGACTGAGTGAGACAGACAGGTTTGACTGCAGAGCTGACAGTGAGGCAGTCTGTAGAAGAGAGGGAACGGGAATAAATAAAAAGCGAAGTCTATAATTAAATTCAGTGGACAGGTTTCTGGTATTAATATTAGAAGGGGGGGGGGGGGGGGGGGGGGGGAGGAAAAAAAAAAAGGCCGCGCTGGGCTGGGCAAAATAAAAGCTGTCTGTTTTCCATCTCCAGTCAGGCTCTGGCATTTTCTGACATAATTTCCTGTTCCTTCAAGCAACCTTAGAATAGTAGGTTGTCCCTGGTGTCCAGGTAAGCAACCGATTAAAAATGTATTACTGCTAGAAATGTCAAATGGTTCCAGGCTACACGCTTGGCAAACGACAGATTGTACACGCCCGAGTTTTTTTTTTTTATTTAAACCTTAGTATTATAATTCTATAAGCATGTAGTAACATACAGAGGTTTACCAACATGTGCTAGCCTGGGCAAATAAGTAATCTAATGCGTTAGTTCAGCCAAGATCAGTCAAAAAAAGGTCATATATGCAATACAGCTTAACGAAACAGAACCCCATTTCCTTTTCTTCTCATGCAAACAAAAAACTATTGTTTTGCCAGATTAGACAGTATCGCACACTTGTGATATTTAATAACCCTGAGCTGAAAGACCATAGCCTTGGGCCGGTACATTCAAGTCATCAAAAAGTTCTATACAGTAGATTAACACGAAAAGAGACTGGATTTCAGTGGCGCCAAGACAAAATCTCTCAGGCAAGTCATTACTGATCTCTGTCCCCTGGCCCAGTTTGAGGTCCGTACACAATATACGCAAGAAATTAGTGTAAATTCTACAACTGTAGAAGCACGTACGTTAATGGCCTTAGTTTCAGCCAAGAAGTTTTATATGCGTACAAGATTTTTGGTTGAATTACACAACACACTTCATGGTATTACTGTGGTGCTTGAAAGTTTGTGAACCCTTTAGAATTTTCTCCATTTCTGCATAAATATGACCTAAACCATCAGATTTTCACACAAGTCCTAAAAGTAGATAAAGAGAACCCAGTTAAACAAATGAGACAAAAAAAAATTATTATACCTGGTCATTTATTTATTGAGGAAAATAATTCAATATTACATATCTGAGAGTGGCAAAAGTATGTGAACCTCTAGGATTAGCAGTTAATTTGAAGGTGAAATTAGAGTCAGGTGTTTTCAATCAATGGGATGACAATCAAGTGTGAGTGGGCACCCTGTTTTATTTAAAGAACAGGGATCTATCAAAGTCTGATCTTCACAACACGTTTGTGGAAGTGTATCATGGCACGAACAAAGGAGATTTCTGAGGACCTCAGAAAAAGCCTTGTTGATGCTCATCAGACTGGAAAAGGTTACAAAACCATCTCTAAAGAGTTTGGACTCCACCAATCCACAGTCAGACAGATTGTGTACAAATGGAGGAAATTCAAGACCATTGTTACCCTCCCCAGGAGTGGTCGATCAACAAAGATCACTCCAAGAGCAAGGCGTGTAATAGTCTGCAAGGTCACAAAGGACCCCAGGATAACTTCTAAGCAACTGAAGGCCTCTCTCACATTGGCTAATGCTAAAATGTTCATGAGTCCACCGTCAGGAGAACACTGAACAACAAATGGTGTGCATGGCAGGGTTGCAAGGAGAAAGCCACTGCTCTCCATAAAGAACGTTGCTGCTCGTCTGCACTTTGCTAAAGATCACGCGGACAAGCCAGAAGGCTATTGGAAAAATGTTTTGTGGAAGGATGAGACCGAAATAGAACTTTTTGGTTTAAATGAGAAGCGTTATGTTTGGAGAAAGGAGAAAAACTGCATTCCAGCATAAGAACCTTATCCCATCTGTGAAACATGGTGGTGGTAGTGTCATGGTTTGGGCCCATTTTGCTGCATCTGGGCCAGGACGGCTTGCCATCATTGATGGCACAATGGATTCTGAATTATACCAGCGAATTCTAAAGGAAAATGTCAGGACATCTGTCCATGAACTGAATCTCAAGAGAAGGTGGGTCATGCAGCAAGACAACAACCCTCAGCACACAACTCGTTCTACCAAAGAATGGTGAAAGAAGAATAAAGTTAAGGTTTTGAAATGGCCAAGTCAAAGTCCTGGCCTTAATCCAATCGAAATGTTGTGGAAGGACCTGAAGCAAGCAGTTCATGTGAGGAAACCCACCAACATCCCAGAGTTGAAGCTGTTCTGTACGGAGGAACGGGCTAAAATTCCTCCAAGCCGGTGTGCAGGACTGATCAACAGTTACCGCAAATGTTCAGTTGCAGTTATTGCTGCACAAGGGGGTCACGCCAGATACTGAAAGCAAAGGTTCACATACTTTTGCCACTCACAGATATGTAATATTGGATCATTTCCCTCAATAAATAAATGACCAAGGATAATATTTGTGTCTCATTTGTTTAACTGGGTCCTCTTTATCTACTTTTAGGACTTGTGTGAAAATCTGATGTTTTAGGTCATTTATGCAGTAACAGAGAAAATTCTAAAGGGTTCACAAACTTTCAAGCACCACTGTATGCACTGGAAGTATATTAAATAGCAAAATCAAGTGTCCGAATACTCATTTCCTCTCACTCTATAAGCAACATCCGACAAAGCCTTGTTAGTCCAGTTATGGTTAAACCAGGCAAAACAAGATCAACTGTGAGCTACTGCTCACTTGCGTATCCCACCCCACGCTCATTTATCAGAATGCAAGCCATCGAAGGAATAGGACACTTATTATGAATGTTGACTTCAACAAATAATTAACCCTGAAATAAATAAGTAAAGAGCAGTGTCTCTCCCCAGGGATTTCAAATAGCATCCTGGTAAACTCTCATTTTTGAAATGGGGTCAAAATCCACCCTATGTTTTGTAAATACGTTCAGTCGTTAAAAAGGAAGTCGATGTGGGACAGACCTGAAAACGGTATAGAACCCCAAGCTGAAGCTTGGTACCAAGTATCAAACAGGTGTGATTTGTAGTTGCTGAGAAGAGGGTTATGAAAATTTAATAAATCCACCCTGTGTGTTTCGTAAATACATTCAGTCGGTAAAAAGGAAGTCGATGTGGGACAGACCTGAAAACGGTATAGAACCCCAAGCTGAAGCTTGGTACCAAGTATCAAACAGGTGTGATTTGTAGTTGCTGAGAAGAGGGTTATGAAAATTTAATAAATCCACCCTGTGTGTTTCGTAAATGCATTCAGTCGGTAAAACAGGAAGTCGATGTGCGATAAACCTGAAAATGGTCTACACGGTATAGAACCCCAAGCTGAAGTGCAGTACCAAGTGGCTATGATTTGTGGTTGCTGAGAAAAAGGGTGTTTCGGATGGACGGACACACGGACAGAGGTTTATACATTTAAAAAAACGCCCCACACAAGTATCCCCCCCCCCGAGCAAGGGTATCAAAAGAAAATTTAGGCAGTGATACTATAAGCTTTTTCAAAACACCTTGATCATTGTCCTTGTCTTCCATGACGCTTCACTCTTGAATGCAGAAAAAATATATATATATATATATATATATATATATATATATATATATATATATATATATATATATATATAAAACTTTAAATCCAAAATTGTGACTTTAAAATGTGAAGAACGTGTTCAGCATCTAGCTGTTCAGCACACCATTGCCACAATTACCTTCGTGTCTTGTTACAAAGCCTCGTGTTTAAAGACAAATTCGCCTTTTCAATAATACATGACCAGCACAAAAGACAGCGATTTTCCACACGGAAATAAGCCTCAAAGCCATTTCTAATCAGCACATCTCGTTCAGCATGTTCTGCAGTCAAAGGCATGCTGTGCTTAGCAAAGTGACCTGATAGGCATGTACAAGTGTGCCATTTTCATATCAGGATAAACTGATCTAACCTTTCCAGGCCTCACGACATGATTTATTGAAGTTTAAAATAAATAAAAAGAAATCCATCACTGTACACATTCCTTATTCGGCGTGACTGCACAGTCTGCTGTATCTTCAATTCTTTGATGAGCAGAATGATGACATTTTTTCTCGTGCATAGTCAAATGAATCATTTTAAAATCAAAGGAGAACTAAAGACATTAATTATGAACCTTACTGTTCATTTTTAAATTATACTTTTATGCGATTTGAATACTAATCTTTGTTTTGATTGATCAGTTTTCATAATTTAAGACATGTAAAACACTAATATACCGTGAGTTGGCCTAGTGGTTAGCGTGTCCGCCTCTTGATCAGGAGATCACGAGTTCTACTAAAGGCCTCTGCATGCTCTTGCGACAAGGCTTTCGCAGATAGCTTTTCGCAGACAGTTGTAATTTATCGTTGAGCGGGGAGTAATAGGCGTGCGCGATGTTATTCACCGCCACAATACAAGGGGGCGCGAAGTCGCGAAATCGCTAGGAGTAGTTGGTGGGTGTGGTTAGTGGAGTGTTTATCCTCTGGTTACTTATAATGACTAGAACTGGAGTCGTATAGATGTACGTACTTCCTCACTTCCTCGATCAACCGCTCTTCGTGCTGCTCCATCTTTGCTCGTGTTTTTAAAAATGGCGGTCATGAAAACAAAAACCGGGAAAGTAGGGAAGCGGAAGTGCGTGTACAGCGGATGTAGAGTGGACCAATCAGAGCCCTCTTGTCTGCGACGCTGTCTGCGAGGCTTCTGCGGTGGTCACACTTTTTGGGAGGTGAGCGCAGAGCGTCTGCGAAGGTGGGGGGGGCTACGCAGACACTGTCTGCGATGCTATCTGCGAGGACTGCGTTGTCAGCATAAATTGGCCTTAACAGTCGGGTCGTACCAAAGGCCATCATAAAAATGGTACCTACTGCTATCTGGCAAGGTACAGTACGCTGCAATACAGATGCGAGTGGGGAGTCAAACTCTTGCGGTTACCAGAGGACTAGCCCCCCACTGTAACCCTAGCTATGTAATAGACGAGAGGCCGAGGGCTATGGAAACGGAGATCGGCGCCGCCCTATGCGCCACATGGTGTGGGAAGGACTTTAGAAACACTAATATACATGTGCTTTTATTATAATTTATTGTTCATTTTTATTGTTGGAACATCGAGACTCAAATGCTTAGAAATAAATTCTCTCAGAAAGAGCCAAAAGGCGTATTTGCAGTTGGCCATTTGTTTTTCTGAGGATGGAGGCAGTGAAAATAGGCCATTTACAGGAATTGGTCACGTGTCCATTTTCCCCATAGTAACAAGCCCGTGGTAGGCAAGCTACCGTAACCTGACATTCCTTGACAACCATAAGAGTTTGACTGGCGATGCAAAGCAATCGATTTCTAGAATAGCTGTTTTTACCTTTTCTACTGTCTTTTTTGACAGTAATTTGTGTGTACTTGGAAGAAGTTTGTGGTTTTAACTTCTGTCCTAAGTTAAAGCGAATCATTGGCCGCAAGAGAGTGTTTTTTGGACTCAAATTGGTTGCCACCGAAAGAAATTCACGTGCGAAATGGCAGATATATCTGTATTTATTTTCAAGAATCTTCACACATAAAGTGAACGATAAAGGTAGAAAAGGAGAAATAAGTTATAAACAAACATACCTGAGAAATCCGCCATTTTGCATGTGAATTTCTTTCGGCAGAGACCAACTTGAGTCCAAAAAACTCTTACAGCCAACGATTCACTTTAACTTACGACAGAAGTTAAAACCACAAACTTTTTCCAAGTACACACAAAATTTGGGGTTAAAAAAATAAATTAAAAAAAAAAAACCAGTACAAAGAGGTAAAGACAGCTATTATAGAAATGGACTGCTTCGCATCGCCAGTCAAACTCTTATGATTGTCAAGGAATGTCAGGTTAGCTTGCCCACCACGGGCTTGTTGCTATGGGGAAAAACTGACATGTGACCAATTCCTGCAAATGGCCCATTGATTGCTCAGAAAAGCTTCAAACAGCAGTGACCCCACTTCTGAAAGTCAGACAGTAGAAAACGCCACGTCTTGCCTACACAGGCATGCTTAACAAGGGGGAAAAAGGAAAAAAAAAAGCCTACAGCTCTTATTTTGTTTGCAGAGCGAGTAGAACTAGCTCTGGTAATGCAAGGTCTCCTTATCAGTACCATTAACGGCAGGTACAGTACCATTAGCCGCAGGCCTTTGGTAAACAGCTCTGATGGAGGCCAGCAAACTCTGTGCTATTGCAGAGAAACATGATTAAAACCCAGACAATAGCATGCACACAAAAACCTCTCCCTGGATACGCACGAGTCCATTCCCGTCAGTGGAACAGACAAATACGAATAAATCAGCAGTGGATCAATAGAAAGTTTTCGCAAGTACCAGAAACAGAGGAGTTGTTTTCAAGGTTCCTCTGCTTTCACACCTAAAGGCTGATTTATAGATTAATCTGGGGAAGTACTGCAAGTAAACAAGGTCACCATTACTGCAGTGGCGTCTCCCAACAACATGCACACGTGTGAATGAAAGCCGTCCTCGGAAGTGTAGTGTAGGATTTTCCTTTTACCTTTATGTTCTGTGTAACTTTACTGTCTTTTGACAACAATGTTAACTTCAACTTTGGAAAAATACTGAATGCAAAATACACAAGCCTTTATTTCATGAAGAGCGCCCCTGTCCGAGACCATACGCTTTACATACTTTACATTTCCTGGGTGTACAGAGGGCCAAGATGTTCACCAGAAGTGGCTCATCACACATACACACTTTTTTAATTAATGTAGCTGGTCTCTAAAGGTTAAATTAACTTGTGAATGACTACTAACATAACTGTTCTAGCGTAAAGTATACATTACACCATCACTTGAAATGTAGTGTTACCATAGGCTTAGCTAGTGAGCTGTGCTTTACATGGCCCATTCTCAAAAAAAACAGCCAAGATGCTTGATTAACACCGGGTCATTAGCAGATCGTAAATGCCAAATGGGGGAGGAGCTATGCTTCTAATGAGGTTTCTCAGCCATCATGGTGAGAGCTCACCATAGGCTTAGCTTGTGAGCTGTGCAGCGGGGTTTTTTTTTTTACACGGCTAATTCGCAAAAAAAATAATAATAATAAAAAAGCCATAAGTCCCCAAACACGGCCTATACATTTTATCCTAACCCATGCTAAACAAAACTGTGAAATTGTTTTGTGCATTTCTGTGGACATTTTTGCTGACAGTTAGCATTTTCCCGGGGCATGCCTGGCACATGTGCTTTCCATATTTGGAAGTTAAATTGAGAAAATCAAATTTACCACCAAAAACGTAGCGTTCTTATTGGTCAGACTTCGAAACAAGGCTTGAATGGACCTGGACAAGTCGCCAGGTCATCACAGGGCTGACACATAGACACAGACAACCATTCACACTCACACCTACGGTCAATTTAGAGTCACCAGTTAACCTAACCTGCATGTCTTTGGACTGTGGGGGAAACCGGAGCACCCGGAGGAAACCCATGCGGACACGGGGAGAACCTGCAAACTCCACACAGAAAGGCCCTCGCCGGCCCCGGGGCTCGAACCCAGGACCTTCTTGCTGTGAGGCGACAGCGCTACCGAAGTCTTCCTACTTAAAAAAAAAAAAAGTGTATAAAATGCATCCTTGCAACGCAACACTATCCACAAGTTTCCAATTTAACCTAAAACCATGATTCCCGAGGCCTCGAAGTATCTTATGTATCCAAACAGAACAGCAACTGGAGTCCACAACCCAAAGTTGATCATTTTCCTAACCCACCACATCCTGAAATGCTTTATTCCTCTTCTACCTCAATAATTAAAATAACCCTTTTCTGAAACTTTTTTTTTTAAATCCATATACAGCTACATAGAAATGTGGACAGTTGTGGGAATTCCCTAGTCTGGCTAACACGACAAAGCTCTACGAGCTATTAGTCTGGCCAAGATATTAAGCCCAACCGTTTCCCAGAGCCCGTGGTTGACCCGCCTCCCTGAAATGCCTCAGTTTGCTACTGGTCGAAGCCAGAAAAGGCTGTGACGAAGCTTAAACCAATCACATCACTCTTTCCTCTGACGTATGCGACGCGACGGGGCTAACTGGTAGATTAAACCCTTACCGAAGCCGGTCGGGAGCAAGGCGAAAACGTCCTTCCTTTCAATAAATACCTCCAGGGCTGCTCTTTGCTCCGTTTTCAATGAGAACTTCCCGTTGAATGCTTTCAATAAAGCATCTATGCGTAATAGATGCGGAAGCGTGAATGAAGCGCTTCCGGCATAGATTCTGTAAACAATCTATGGCTTCCGGTCGCAGTTCTACTACGTCAGTGCCTTGAACACGCCTCTACCCAGGGCCGTTGGAGATGCTCAAAGTTGATTGGCTCCCGATTTTTCGGGAGCTTGGAAGAGCTGTAGATAGCTTGCCTTGCCAGACTAAGCTTGCAACAGGCCCTCGTGTTGCGTCACGCTTAGGATGGGCGGGCCCAGGCTAGGAATTCCCTCAAAGTCCTAACCTTTCTTTCTCACTCTAACAAGTTATGAAATATTACTGAGAAACCGCAAATGCCTCCAAACCTGAAGACGTTACCGTGGCAGACAATTTAACGTTACACTGTCGACTCTTAAAAATAAAAGAAATAAAACAGTGACACTTATTAAAAAAAAAAAAAGTCTGTTACTATGGAAACAATGCATTATCAGTGCACTAACTTTCTATAAACCCATGATTTGTCAGAGCTGCTGAAGAAAGCCTTCATCAGCACAGTGGTGCAAATATTGCAAATACAAGAAGCGGATCTTGCACATAACCCCACATCCTCTCCATCGTGGCAGTTTTGTGTTGTTTGAAGAAGTGCACGAGAACTTCCTCGCGTTCATGACGAAAACACTGCATTCCAAAATCACTAAATCGGGTTTATGCACTTGCTTACAGTGAGCACTGATCTGCATCTTTGGGAGAGAGTCATAGTTGTGACAGGAGCGTTACCTTTGGAGGTCATAAAGATGTCTGAAGGCAGTAGATTACTTGGTACAATACCCGCAAAACTTCATCTATAAAATCGTTCATAGCTCATCATGCAAGTTTCATTTAATTTAATAATTAAACACCCAAAATGAACAATTTTTAATTAATTAGATGCCATTTCCTGCATTCTGGTGTATTTTTAACAGGTTGTTAAACCCTTAATTTTACCTACAAAAGGCACTTAATTCAATGACTATTTTCGAGACTCAACAATAAGTCCTCATTCAGCTAGTCCATATATTCATCAGCCTGTTTTTAAACCCACTGCTACGCCTAAGATAATGAGATGAATGTGACAATTTATCACCAACAATGACTTTATGGGTGCATTTTACGTTTCCTTTTTTATTTAGTTTTAGATGCAACACAACATGCCACTGTGCTAGTGACACTCAACCATATGTTTAAAAATAAGAATATTCATAATTTCACACAATGAACAGGCATGACATGGCATCATGCAAACTTCATAACACAAAATCACACAACGGTGACACATTTTAAAAAAAAAAAAAAAAAAAAAAAAAACTTCACGCAATGAACAGGTGCAATTTTGTTAACCACCAACAGTGACTTTAGTGGGTGCATTTGACTTTTCCGATTTAGTGATACTCATAACAAAAATGACATGGCGTCATGCAGTCTTCATAACACAAAATTACACTGTCAAGCAATGACAAAAGAGAACTTCACACAATGAACAAGCGCAGTTGTGTCAACCTACATGCAATAGTGGTACTACAGTAACATTTACAGATTAGTATAACAAATAGATTTATAGATATAACTCCTTGGGCCATTATTAAAAAATGTTCTGTTTCCGGTCCACCAGCCGGATGAGTGCCGTTTGTGCGGTTGAAATTTTTTTTTTTTAATGCCGGTTTTTCGACATTTTTTTCAGGTTCGTAAATCTAAAATCGAACTTGACATTTACGCATTCCCAGGGCTTTCCACTAAAGGCCTCTGCATGCTCTTGCGACAAGGCTTTCGCAGATAGCTTTTCGCAGACAGTTGTAATTTATCGTTGAGCGGGGAGTAATAGGCGTGCGCGATGTTATTCACCGCCACAACGCAAGGGGGCGCGAAGTCGCGAAATTGCTAGGAGTAGTTGGTGGGTGTGGTTAGTGGAGTGTTTATCCTCCGGTTACTTATAATGACTAGAACTGGAGTCGTATAGATGTACGTACTTCCTCACTTCCTCGATCAACCGCTCTTCGTGCTGCTCCATCTTCGCTCATGTTTTTAAAAATGGCGGTCGTGAAAACAAAACACACCGGGAAAGTAGGGAAGCGGAAGTGCGTGTACAGCGGATGTAGAGTGGACCAATCAGAGCCCTCTTGTCTGTGACGCTGTCTGCGAGGCTTCTGCGGTGGTCACAATTTTTGGGAGGTGTGCGCAGAGCGTCTGCGAAGGTGGGGGAGCTATGCAGACACCATCTGCGACGCCGTCTGCGAGGACTGGGTTGTCAGCATAAATTGGCCTTAAGGCTCATACTAGCCAGCCATGACAAATAAGTAGCCAGCCGGGGGGGGAGTAAATCATTTTCGGTGCATGACACATTCACGCAGCTGAGCATGCTATGAATTAACAACGACAACGGTCTGCAGTGGGGCTACACAATTAAACACTCAGCGAACATTTCTCCATTTGTGTATGAAAATACACTCCAACGACTCAGTTTGGTTTCATTTACAACCAACGGTGTCTTTTGATGCCAGCATGTAATTGAATGAGAGAAGACTGGTTTACCGGAGACAAAATAAGTGTTCTCTGCTTCTGTTCCCTCCGACACACTACTGCCTCCGCCGAGTGCGCGCGCACACACACCGCATGTCGGGGCCGCAGATGAGTTACTCTCCCTTACTCTGCGCATGCGCCGTGTGGCACAAAAAAAAAAAAAAAAGAAAAAGAAAAAACACAGCAGCCACCATGAAGGAAGGAGATCCGGAGTTTTCAAACATTTGCTTAAGTGTGAAATCGCAAAATGGTATTCTAGCGAACAACAATAGTAAAGATTCAGAAAAACAAATCATTCAGTGATCATTTTAATAGTGTAATTTCATCCGAACTAGGCCTAACGGTCGATTTAGAACTATAAAAAAATCCGTGTGTCGGACATTAAGTACCTGTGTAAAAGTTTTGCAAAAATGTTGCAGTCAGCATTTAAAATGCTAACAAAGTTTTTGTACAAGTTTCAGTTGATTAAACGGTCATATTTTATTAAATGTGTCCGCTTTTGTAATAAAAAAAGTACTGAAAGAAAAAGCAAACAGCATTGCGATTTCTTATCCATCCATATATATATATATATATATATATATATATATATATATATATATAAAAAAATCCCTCCATATATATATATATATATATATATATATATATATATATATATAGGCGGCACGGTGGTGTAGTGGTTAGCGCTGTCGCCTCACAGCAAGAAGGTCCTGGGTTCGAACCCCGGGTCCGGCGAGGGCCTTTCTGTGTGGAGTTTGCATGTTCTCCCCGTGTCCGCGTGGGTTTCCTCCGGGTGCTCCGGTTTCCCCCACAGTCCAAAGACATGCAGGTTAGGTTAACTGGTGACTCTAAATTGACCGTAGGTGTGAATGTGAGTGTGAATGGTTGTCTGTGTCTATGTGTCAGCCCTGTGATGACCTGGCGACTTGTCCAGGGTGTACCCCGCCTTTCGCCCGTAGTCAGCTGGGATAGGCTCCAGCTTGCCTGCGACCCTGTAGAAGGATAAAGCGGCTAGAGATAATGAGATGAGATATATATATATATATATATATATATATATATCCCTCCATATTTTTTTATATATATATATATATATATATATATATATATATATATATATATATATATATATATATATATATATATATCCCTCCATATTTTATTTATATATATATATATATATATATATATATATATATATATATATATATATATATATATATATATATATATCCCTCCCTCCCGACTGAAATTTTTTTTGCTCACTCGGTGGACAGGAAATGGATTTTTTTTTTTTTAAGGATGGCCTTACATTGGTGCCACCACAATTTCTACCACTTCATAACTTTTATCCCCCTTTCCTTCACAATCCACCTGGAATAACATCCATCTCTCTCCATTGCTTTCCTTTCTACTATTCCTTCCCCATACACTGATTTCCCATGTTACTTTCCAGAAAACTGGCAAAGACCAGACAAAAAGTTCTTCAGATCACAACAGGGAATCAGTAAATATCAGAGCAGACTTGACCTCATTCTTGGCGTTACCATAAGGTAGGCCTACTGGGTTTGAATTAAATGTTAACTAACATTAAGCTAGCTGATACATCTAACATTGACTAGCCAGCTAACTGCACTAACAATTCCAGTGGGACCCAAAAAAAAAAAAAAAAAAAAAAAAAATCCTGTCCTGTGGGGAAATTTTGACTTTCTTTACAAAGAAGCAGAAAGAATGTCCTTATGTCCATAGTGTCTGGGGAGGGAGCAAATACTGCAAACAATTTATCAACCAAGAATACCCCATTAGGCTCAGCTTATTTCATTGCTTAGTTGAACATTAATTTAACGTGGCCTAGGGTTCATTTTGAGGGCAGATAACAAAAGAATAAGGTTTTAGCGAAAGCTAGACATTGTGAGGTGGCAATGGGGCGGACGTCACCTCCTCCACTTTCAAGCAGCTGCACCAAAATTTCTCTGCTTGCACTGAGATTCACTTCACTTGCATGCGGGGAGTTGTTGTAGGTAACGCCTGGAAAACCCGGAGTGGATTTTCAGTGGTACATGTATTCTCTTACCAATCAAGTGGAATGGATTTTTTTCACGAAGCAATAGAAACTGTGCTGGGTGAACTAATATTTTGGGGGGGGGGGGGGGGGGGGGTGTTTCCAAACGAAGACATGTCCTTCACATTCAATGGTGGCGACACCCATGCAACCCAGGAAGAAAGATTGTGAACGTGGACATGATGAAATACCAGACGTCATCTTGTCCCCAAGGCCCTGACAGTTAAAAATCAGTCCAGGAAACAAATTAATACAAACTGACCTGAACTAGACATGATACCGATATGATAACCGTGCAACAAATCTAGCCTAAAATACATCGTAACATCAGGCTGAGGACAGAATTTTATTTATTTAAATAAGTAAATAAAAACCCACACCTCTTCAGAAGAGGAAGCGTCAATCTCTCTGAAACCGATGCACAGATCTTCGTAACATGAAGCAATTCTAGACTGAAGAAATTCAACTATGAAAATACATTTCAGTTTCAAAATTGTTTTTCATGAACAATTCTGGACTAAATCAGGTAGTGAAATTTAAAGTCTAGGATATTTAAGTGTGGGAAAAATAACTGTGTACCCATTTTTAGCTCTTAATTCTGAAGAATTGAGTTATAAATGGAGTGTTCCCTCTCCTTCCCTTCCTTCCTTCCTCTCTCCCTTTTTATACATGCAAAGGAGAGCTGGAAATAGTAGTTTCGAGGAGGTTTAAGAGAAACTGGAGTCCAAAGTAGAGCGAGCAGAACGAAAACTGAAAATAATGGAATCAGATCATGATCAAGAGTTATTGAAAAAAAAGGGTATAAGGAATTTTAATTAAAATAAATAAGAAAAACAGATTTCGGTGAAGAAACTAAATAAAAAGAGCCGCAAGATGATGAAATAAGGGAGCAACCACCTACTATGAGGGAAGGGTTTCTAAAAAGTCCAAGTCTAAAGTCCTTCCCGTGCCATATGGTGCATTAGGGCAGCGCCGATCTCCATTTCCGTAGCCCTCGGCTTCTCGCCTATTACATAGCTAGGGTTACGTGTGTGTGTGTGTGTGGGGGGGGGGGGGGGGGGGGGGCTAAACTCTCGGTTACCAGAGGGAAGGGTTTCTAGGATAGGCTCCAGCTTGCCTGCGACCCTGTAGAAGGATAAAGCGGCTACAGATAATGAGATGAGATGAGAGAAATTACATTGTGCAAAGTTTTTTTTTTTTTTCTTGAGACTAACTCCATTGGTTCTATAGTTTTTGGGATCTACAGTAAATGCACTTTTTCCTGCCTTCACCTAGTGTTTCAAATGAATTGTTGAGAAAGAAGTTCAAATCCAAACGGGTTTTTTTTTTTTTTAAATCCCACAAGTCACAGGCTAGCAAGTGCACTAGCTAACCTAGCAAGCAGATCTGCAAATCTTCCAGGTAATTCAGAGGTCATTGCCTGCATCCGAAATCACTCACTCGTTCACTACTCCTATATAGGGAATTACTGTATAGAGGACTATATAGCGAGCTCATTGGTAAAATTAAAAAAAAAAAAAAGCCCCCGCTTTCCGACACTAGTCCGTCGCGCTGGGATTTACTGTACGTCATTACTATCGCACACTTAAAACGTGCCAGATCAGTCGGCTGGTGGGTTTTCAAAATAATAAAATACATGCATTTTTGTGATAAAGCCATATTATACTGAGCGCATTTCCAACATCAATACAAAGTACCTGCATCTTTCAGTTTTTTGTTTTTTTTTTAAATCAAGGCTGAATACTTTCTTCTTTGGCGCTGCCTTTTATTAAATCAAATTTGAGATGTTTAAATTGATTTCTTTCAGTCCGACCGCAATGCATGATGGGAAATATTGCTTTGGTTACTGACCATCAGTTGTACGCTACTTTTCGTGATGCGTTGTGGGATACTTTGAGTGCACTATATAGGATGTGAATAATCCTCACTGAGGTTTGACAACGCTACAAAATGGCGTCCTCGCTATATAGTGAGTAGGGAGCGATTTTGGACACTGGCATTATATCGGTCACCCTTGCTGAAACAGGAGCAAAAGTCCCGGCATTTTACTTCATGCTTTAAAAGTTGCCGCGGTTAAATATTGTCCATCATATAGAATTGAGAAGTGTCGGGAAATCTTTCATAATCCGGAATCAAAAATTGTGAAACTCATGTGATAACAGAAGTCATAACTGCCATCATAAGTAGTTTTATGTTTCTATTTACTTGCACTGATCTTGATGAGCATTTCAGAGATCAGGCTTGTGCTTCAAATGATCCATCCAAGCTTCCTTTTGGACCAAAATGCAAGCTAGGTTCTTTACGCAACATGGACTTTAATAATGAACACAATTATTTATGCAGCTCTTACCAAGTTAATAATTTTCTCATTCTCATCTCATTATCTCTAGCCGCTTTATCCTTCTACAGGGTCGCAGGCAAGCTGGAGCCTATCCCAGCTGACTACGGGCGAAAGGCGGGGTACACCCTGGACAAGTCACCAGGTCATCACAGGGCTGACACAGACACAGAAACATTCACACTCACACCTACGGTCAATTTAGAGTCACCAGTTAACCTAACCTGCATGTCTTTGGACTGTGGGGGAAACCGGAGCACCCGGAGGAAACCCACGTGGAGAACATGCAAACTCCACACAGAAAGGCCCTCGCTGGCCCCGGGGCTCGAACCCAGGACCTTCTTGCTGTGAGGCGACAGCGCTAACCACTACACCACCGTGCCACCAGTTAATAATTTTGAGACGTATAAAAAGTAGTGATGAGAAAGCTAAAGCTACAACTGGAGGAAGAAATGGCACACTATCAAGTTTGGGGTTTTTTTGGAAGAGTGCGTCAGGGTGCAGCCTAGAGAGCGATCAGACTCCTACAGACTACAGCATCATAGAAAATATGATTACCGGTATGCTGGGTCACAAAGCACCGCTTAATTAATCCGTCTTATCAGCAGGGCAGTGTCGGAGAAAGGTGTTGACTGGACTTCAGGACTCTCAATGCAACAAACAAGGAGTGGCCGAGTCACGACAGATCAAACCCCACCGCTTTGTGATAAAATGAGCTTGTCAAACCTGGTGTGCGTTTGTGTTTAAACAGCTTGGGGAACCATTCACAGCCGGCTTGGATGTACAGAACGGCACTGTAGAAACATATGCAATGGAAGTGGAGCGTGTGAAACGAAAGAGGCTTGTTGGCAAGTTGCCTGGAAACCTATCGCGTGTTGCTGAACATGGCAAACAATGACTAAGCTACTTTGGCCCTTTTCTTATCAACTAAACATGAGGAAGGGTGCATGATACAAAGCACCTTTGTGGGAAAGAAACAATGAATTGGTTCATTGCCTCTGGATCTGTAAACTCTGACCAGATTTGTATCAACTCTCCCAATCAGCACTTCATAAGCTTTCGATACCCAAACACTTGCTCTCAAAACCACCCACACAACTGCAATATTTGCCCATCAAAACTATTTGCCTAACAGGGCACTACGTAGACAGCATACCTCTGTCAAGCCACAGATCAACATCCATCCATTATCTGTAGACACTTATCCTGTGTAGGGTCACGGGCAAGCTGGAGCCTATCCCAGCTGATTATAGCGAGAGGCGGGGTATGGGCAGGGCTGACACAGACAATTTACACTCCCGGTCAATTCAGAGCCACCAATTAGCCTAACCTGCAAGTCTTTGGACTGCAGGGAAAACCGGAGCACCCAGAGGAAACCCATGAAGACACGTATGCAAGCTCCACACAGAAAGGCCCTCGTCAGCCGCTGGGCTCAAACCCAGAACCTTCTTGCTGTGAGGTGACAGTGCTAACCACTACACCATAGTGCCACCCCACATAGCGACATCAAAAATCACTTGAACCCAGGAGAACACTAAAGCTGTGCAACAAATTATCAAAATCCATTCACCATTGAGTTATATTGGGAACAAAAAAAAAAAAAAATTATATATATATATATATATATAAAAAATAACAACCCTGGCTCTGCATACATATCTAGATTTGCATCAAAATCTAATCTAATCAATTGTTCCTTGGCTCACATTTCCTCAATACTTTGAGTTACGTTAGGAACAGAAACAAACACTGGCAAAAACAACCTCCTCAAAACAACGTCAGCAGAGGAAATTAACCACACTTTTTAAAGAAAGCTGCATTTTATTGACCCTTATTAAAAAGTATATTTCAAGCTCATTTTATTAATTATACTGATAACACTTACAGTATGCTTGTAAGTAAACTAATCTAATACTTCTTGGGACTAAATTGGCCCACTTTTAGTTTATAAAAAGTATACTTCAAGTCTAAAAGTAAACTCCGAGTATACAACTAGTATTTTTTTTTAATTTTGTGCTGCAAGTATACCACAAGTAAACTTATATACTAATAGTTTACTAGTTCTATACTTGTAGTCCACTCTTTAGTTTACAAAAGCATACTTCATAATATACTGGAAATATACTACGAGTTTACTTGTTTTATAATTCTAGTCCACTTTAAGTTTACTAAAGTATACTATTTGTTTATTCGTTACACACTTCTAGTCCACTTTTTAGTTTATAAAAGTATACTTTACAGCATACTAGAAATATACACATACATGTGTTATTTACCAGCCGGGAGGTCTGTATTGTGAAATCGGCCTTGAATACTAACCTCGGCCCAGAGGGCCTCAGTCAGTACTTTCAAGACCTCGGTCACGGTATTTCACCATATGGACCAACCTTAAGCTGGTAAATAATATATATATATTTTTTTCTTTACCAAATTCTAACAGAAAACGAGAGCGCCCAAAAGGGAAAACTGAGCTGAGCCGCCATTTTGAATCCTCATTCACGGCTGTAAATGCAAATTGCTTCCTCCTTGGTAAACAAGTGCCCTTCCATGGCAGGAGGGGAGAAAAAAAAAAAAACCACACACACTACATTTTGCCGCCTATGTAGTCCTCTATTTATACAAAATTGAGTCATTCAGGATTCAGCTATGTTTTTGCTCGGCCTTGGCAACAGTTTTTAGCTTTCTCCTGAAATGGTTTCTTTTATTTCTTCTTCCTCAGAGTAGTAAAACTTGCTTTCGCTGTGAACACTGTCGTTATCGCGATCCATGCTGTAAAATTAATGTTATTCTCCTGAGAAATGCTTGCAAAAATTTATAAGATTTTTGATATTATAATAAATCTTATTTAAAAAAAAAAAGAAAGAAAGCAGCTGCCATGTTGGTTGTTTGTTGTGAACAAGCGAGTCGCCAGAGGTCCATGACCGGGGTCCGTATTGTGGGATACGGACCCGCTCACCAGCCAATCAGAGCACAGGATTTGATGGAAACCGGACCACGAAAAAAAAAAAATTTTATATATATATATATATATATATATATATATATATATATATATATATATATTTATTTATTTTAGTTACCGATTATATACATCTAGTCCACTAAGTTTTGAAGTATACTGCAATTACCCTTCTACTATTAGTTTTCTAGCCCTAACCCTTACCTCATGCACACTACCAGTACACAACTTGTGTTTTGAGCTGATCACAAACTTATGGTTTCAAAGATGGAATTTAAAACACGCTGCTGTATATCACAAAGAAGCCAATATGTGTGAAAAAGAAATATTATAGGCTACTATCAAAAGGATTAAGCACAACTACAGGGCAAGTACACAAAACATTTCAACTTTATTACACTCAAGTACATCTTGATCAAAAGTTTAAGCTTAATATACTTAGACTTTTCTATACAAGCCAAGCATACTTATGTATAACTTTATTAAGTAAATAAACAGTAAACTGAAAGCATACTCTCTTATTTTTAAAGTATACTAGAAGCACACTTGAATAAACTTTTTTTGTAAGGGGAACCAATACGGATTGTGTTTCACCTTTGACCCGCCGATACCAATAAGCTGATTAGGAAATCAATTAAAATAAAAAAATAAAAAATAAAAAGTACAGGATGGATACATAACAGACCTACAAAATTAAACAGGCAAACAAATTAACACGCTTAAATAAAATACTTTAAAAAGTCGTAATTTATTTTTTTTAATGTAAAAATATTTCACATGAAACAAGCATCTATACAGATTAACATTAATTTGGGATACGAATTCATCCAATCACCCCCCCCAAAATAAATAAATAAATAAAATAACCCACACACCTTGGTATTACCTCATCAAATATCTCCTTATAAGATCTTGCTGAGTAATACCCTTGTCTGAGGATTATTAAAAGCTGAACAGTTCAATAAAACGTGCTTTCGAGTCAGAGGAGTTCTCCAGGACTGAGACTTCAGCCGTGAAGAGAAGCATACACGTTTGTCTTGAGCGACCTCTGTGCGCAATCACAGCAAGTTTAAAGGAAAGAGTCAATCTTCTGCCAGTAAAAGGATTGATTTCATGCAATTTATTATCCTCATTTCCATCCAATTTCACTCGCCTACAGTATAGGAGTTCAAGATCGGTCTGATAGGGAGGTTGGGCACTCTCGATGGTTCTTAACCTCCTAAGGCCCAAGCTGTTTTTTTACATGCATTTTTTATTTCTCTTTGCTATTTGGGCTTATTAGAACCTGATTAGAATAAAAACTAAGCATCATCTTTTGATAAGATGTACTTTTAGAGAAAAAGTATGTCCACATATGTGGATTCTTGTTCCAAATTTCCATAAAGTGCTGTCCACGCATGTGACCGCTAAGCTGGAGGTTAAGGGAGGGGGGGAAAAAAAAAAAAAAAAATTTACAAAAAAAAAAAAAAAAAAAATTAGGGGTGGGACATTAACGCGTTAAGATTAATGAATTTCAAACAAATTAATTCATTGAAAATATTAACGCATTTTATTGCAGTTTGCATGCCAAACAACCCGGAACCGTTGTTAGTGCACCGTGTTATGGTGCGACAAATATACTGACGCACACAGTTCCAGTTACAGCAATGGAGCGTGAAAGCGCGCTGGGTCTGCTGGACGGTAAATTTATATTCAAAAAACAACCTGATGGAACTGTTGATAAAACCAGTGTTTATTGCAAACTGTGCAGAAAGGAGTTTGCTTATCACAGAAGCTCGTCAACTTTACGCTACCATTTAAATGCCAAGCATGTCACCGCGATTACTGAAACAGCTGCAGCTCGAGGTAGCAGTTCTGGTCAGCAGTGCAAACTCGAAGAAATGGCTGGATTCCAGAAGAAAATGAGCAGGGCAACGTCGGAAAATTTAACGAACACGCTGGCCAAGTGGATTGCCCTGGACTGCAGACCGCTATCGGTGGTAGAAGACAAGGGTCTACGAGATGTATTGCAGATTGCGGCGTGTGATCCATCGGTTCAAATGCTGTGCAGGAGAACAATTTCCAACAAAATATTGTTTACAGCCATTAAATGAGCTTGAATCTAAAAATCATGTCTGTGTATTATTTGAACTCTTCACATTAGTTACATAAAATAAATGTTGCTTTTGGGGCAAATACAGTAGTGCGATTAATTGAGATTAATTACAAAGCCTGTAATTAATTAGATTATTTTTTTTAATCTAGTCCCACCCCTAAAAAAAAAAATTTAGGAGAGATTATCCCATGTAAATTTAACAGCATCTGAATAGGGTTTACGACTCAAACTGTGGCTCCGACAGTCCGGTGGTTTACCAGGATGAAACAAACCACCGAGCGTCCTCTGCTCCACTCAAGCAGTGTTAATAAGTTTCACTGTTCTTTATTGCCATGCAACTATGCTGGTGGAATTTGGCTTCAGTACAGCTGTGCGTGCGTGCGTGCAACAACAACAAAGCAATAAATTACACCGAGAACAGTGCAGAAGAGAGACACGGAATTGCCTGATTTGCGCTCGTTTTCCGTGTTGAACTAACGACAGAACTGTACAAACCAAATTTAAGTCAAATGTATTTCCGGAACTTTTGCAGGAAGGCAGTGCTTCTGTAAAGCACACCCAATTTCCATGGAAGCAGTCATTAGTGCTCACGTTTATTAACTTTCCAAGCTTCCCATGCACCCTTTAGAAAGACTGTCAGAAAGTGCCATTAAGATCACAATCTTAATTTTTTTTTTTTTAAATAATAAATAAAAGTCTGGCACCAAATTGCAAGCAGGCCACCATCACCATATTGGGTTGTTAAATACTGCCGATATTTTGGTTTTGTTCCAACTACATCACATCTTACACCCTGCAGGCTATTCCACAATAGATCCAAGTGAAGATAAACTACAGTATGTTTTGTAGAAAACACTCTGATCAGCCAAGTAGCTGGTTCTATTTTGACTAAGGTTAGTGGATCTTAGTCAGGAAACATTTCCAGAAATGATCAGTTTCAGTGACGCATCTGGTTAGTTGCCAGCCCAAGCCTAAGTAACAAATACATGGATTTGGTTTAGAGGCTGGGTGCAGTCCTTCTGTTCTTGTGTAAAGCAGGAAGCATTCTGCCCCGAGATGGGTGGGTGGAGAAAAGGGCAACAAGCTACAACATTTAAATTAAAAAAAAAACATGCACTAAACCTTAAAATAGCATTTTAGGCCTGTGTTGAAAAAAATAAAAAAGACAAGAGACTGACTTGCTCTTGCCCATTTGAGAAGATCAGGAGAACTCCATAGAACAATTTCATGTACAGTTGTGGTCAGAAGTAGTTTACATACAGTGACGTCATCTTGAATATGAGTATCATGGCAATATTGGGCTTTCAGAGATTTTTTTCAACTGTTCTTTTTTGTGTACAGCATACATCTTGAATTAAAAGACACTAGAATTTGGTGCACAAGCTTTAATTTCCTTTGGGGTTTCTGAAATCAACATCGTCAATTTACATACGTTCACTTAGATTATTAATTCAGGAGGTACTGAAACTTCTGAAATGTCTTATCTTGGCGAGACAGAGGTCTCAACTTCCTGTTAGTGATCATGATTGACTACAGCTGGTAGCTTCCCTGTGCCTTCATTAAAAGGCTTTTGTTTACAGCACTCACTGGATTGACCAACACACAATACAATGGGAAAGTCCAAGGAGCTCAGTGCAGATCTGAGAAAGAGGATCGCAGATGTACACAACTCCAGAATGTCTATTGGAGCCATTTCTAAACAACTGCAAACTCCATGATCAGTTCAAATAATTGTATGCAAGTTATTGTGAGGTGTAAATCACTTGGCCAAGCCATTTTGCTTCAAGAAAACCCAAACGGTCACCCTCCACTGAAAGGAAGTTGGTTTGGATGGTCAGGAACAACTTGGGAACCACCATGGCACAGCTCTGCCATGAACTGGAAGCTGATGGCTCACTGTCTACAGTTCAGATCACTATGGACCAAGAGGCTGCTATCCAAGAAATAACCCCCTGCTCCAAAATGGATACCTTCAAGCTTAACTAAAGTTTGAAGCTGACCACACAGACAAAGAAAAAGCCTTCTGGAGGATAGCTGTATTGTCAGATGAGACAAAGATTGAGTTGTTTGGCCACAATAACCACCATGTACAGAGGGACACTGTACCAGCTGGTGGTGGTGGTAGGATCATCATGCTCTGGGGCTGTTTTACTGCCAGTGGAACTGGTTCATTGCACAAAGTGGATGGAATAATGAAGGAGGAGGACTACCTAAGAATTCTTCAGCATAAACCATCAGAAACTTGAACACGACTTGGGACTTACAAACACGCATCAGAGCTGGTTGTGGAGGATAAAACAGGCGAACATTAAGCTTAAAACAAGTCCTGACTTCAACCCTATAGAAAATATATGGACCGTGCGTATAGGTCAAGTCCATGCCAAGGGGGGAAAAGGGGGGGGAAAAAAAAAAAAAAAACCTAATTGAACCCTACCAATTCTACCATGAAGAGTCGTCAAATATCCAACCAGAATTCTGCCAGAAGCTTGTTCATGGTCAACAAAAATGTTTGGTCAAGGTGAATCTTGCAAAGAGACATTTTGCCCAAATATTAGGTGTGCTGTTTGTATATTTTTGACCTTGTATGTATGTATGTATGTATGTATGTATGTATGTATGTATGTATCACTTTGACCCTGTGTTGATTTCAGAAAACCCAAAGAAAATTAAAACTTGTGCACCAAATTCTAATCTCATTCTCTCTAGCTGCTTTATCCTGTTCCACAGGGTCGGTGTACCCCGCTTTTCTCCCGCAGTCAGCTGGAATAGGCTCCAGCTTGCCTACATGCCAAATTCTATTTTTTTTTTTAATTAAAGATATGGTGTACAATCATTCTGCCACAGAAAAAGAACAGTTCAAAGAAAATTACTGAAAGCCCAAATATCGCCATGACATTCATATCACTGTATGTAAACTTCTAACCACAACTGTAAATGATTTTGTATGCTTTTTGTGGCTACTGCCTCATATAGAGGCTTTAGCCACTACGTCATTGTACTGCAAGAATGTCACGACTGCGCACACGTATATACGTGTTCCTATTAAAATGACCGGTGAGTGTCTACAAGTCAGTTCACCAGTCGAAACAAATGGACTAAAGAAATCGCTTTCAGACGACATGTTTATGCTCATTACCGAGGGAAAGTGCGTTCCTATTTTAAAATATACTCCAGGTTTATTCTCCCCATTTCCTCGCCTTCTTCAGCCAGTAGTCCCATGTGTGATGGAGATGTGATGCACTTCCGAGTTCTTACAGGAAGTTGTTGAAGAGTATGGAGACCACTGAGCTCTAGCGCCAGGCCATTTCTGGGAAATAAGAGTTTGGTCATGGCAACAGCGTGCGCATGTCAGCCTCGGCTTGGAGGTTTCAGTTTCGAAAACTGAAAGTGGTAAGAGTAGAATAAAGTACAGACACTTGCCATATTTTACTTCTTTGATTTTTTTTTTTTTAATTCTTCATTTTTGGATTGTGCTTCATTTTTATGGCTACTGCCTCAGTAAATATAAGCTATATTTACTGTATGGACATGGGATCAGAAAACTATTTTATTTATAAGCAGTAGCCACATGTATCCATGGGGCACCTTTTTTTTTTTTTTTGTAAAAAAAAAAATTCAGTGAAATTGTCAAAGTATTTTCTTGCAATGTTAACAAAACAATGAACACAATTTTGTTTGAGAGTAGATTGTGCCTTAAATGACTAAAACTGGGGGAGGCTTTTTTTTTTTTAAATCCACTCATCAGTTTCAGTTCACGTGAACATGTTGAACAGTAATGTTTTATAGGCCGTTTCAGTCTTATCCCGCCCCCTCTCCCCCCCCAGCATGGGCCAAATGAAACAAGGCTGCAATTTAGAGAACAGAACATGCACTATATTGCCAAAAGTATTTGCTCACCTGCCTTGACAGGGCTCTACGTTAACTTTGAGACATGGTTGCCCATTCGGGCAACCATTTGTAGAAATCTGGTTGCCCGAACTCAGAACATGGTTGCCCAAATATTACATACACTTTTTTCCTTTGAATATGCCACAAACATGTATGCTTACAACATTGTGTTCTTAGTTCTTTATATATAAAATCTATATTTGTGATATGCTAGAAGAAAGTTGCTAATAATAAAAAAAAATCATCACCACCACCAACACCCATCATCATCATCACTAACATCATTTTATTTTATTTCTTATTCTATTTTTAGTATTTTATTTTAGTTGGTTTTATTTTATTTATTTGTTGTTGTACCTGGTATGTGTACGGTAACTGACTGCCAGTGTTTCTTTAAGGAACCCTTCCTAAATGTGGAACAGCCTTTCACTAGGGATGAGCCGCTATCAGCCAGGGCAGGGTACTTCAGGCATATGGAGCAAATCAGTTTCCCTTGGTCAGCAGTGTCATTATTATTATTATTCCTATCAGCATGATCAGTATCAGTTGAATGGCTGGTACTAGCTTTGGGCTCATCTGATTCAACATCCAAATTGGGATCATTTTTGGAGAGTTTGCTGGGTGGCCCAGGTTCATTCTCAGGTTTGACCAACTTCAATCTAGGAAACTCTGAATACCAGCTGGGAATAACAGTTCTTTGCCTTTTCACCTCATACAGTTTTTGAATCCACTGATGAGCTTGACTGAGGTTTTTTTCTTCTTCTCTTCCTTGTATTTGTTTATTTTAAAACCAAATTTCTCCAAACCAGACTTCTCCAAACCAGACATAATGCCAAAGTTTGTGACTTTAATGTTTTTTTTTTTTTATTTATTATTCAACCTTCTCAGACGCTGTCTGCATCAACAAGCATCGACACTAGCGCCCCGTGCGAGTAATGCAGTAATTAGTCATGTAGTGAAGGACATACCAATAGAACAATGAATATGCACTACGCGATAATTATTAGCAATGGGAAACTGCATTGCGAGCCCGCGATGTGCAAATGTGAATTCCGCTATTTGTTGAACATCCCGTAATGATAACACGGACGCGGTCTTTCCGAGTCAAACAATCGCAAATCGTGATGGAATTTCATCATAATATGAATGAATAAACATCGTTTTTCATGCAAGTTGACATATTTGCGTAGTTGCCCGATCGGGCAAGCATTTGTGAGAGTCTGGTTGTCCGAATCTATTAAATGGTTGCCCCGGGCAATCGGGCTACTGTTAATGTCGAGCCCTGCTTGACTCACATATGAGCTTAAGTGACATCCCATTCCTAATCCATAGGGTTCAATATGACATCGGTCCACCCTCTGCAGCTAGAACAGCTTCAACTCTTCGGGGAAGGTTGTCCACAAGGTTTAGGAGGAGTGTGTTTATGGGAATTTTTGACCATTCTTCCAGAAGCACATTTGTGAGGTCACACACACCGATGTTGGACGAGAATGCCTGGCTCTCAGTCTCCGCTCTAATTCATCCCAAAGGCGTTCTATCGGGTTGAGGTCAGGACTCTGCAGGCCAGTCAAGTTCATCCACAACAGACTGTCATCCATGTCTTTATGGACCTTGCTTTGTGCACAGTCATGTTCAGGGGTGATAGCGTTCCGGCGCCGCGCCGGATTTCCAGCGTACCGTGGCTGGGGGAAAAAAAAAATAAAAAAATCTAGTTCGCCCATTGTCCTGTGTCATTCTGAGATGTGCAGATAGACAGTAAAGGGAATTCCGAATTCCCTTTACTGTCTATCTGCACATCTCCGAAGACACAGGACAATGGGCGAACTAGATTTTTTTTCCCCCAGCCACGGTACGCCGGAAATCCGGCGCAGCGCCGGAACGCTATCACCCCCTGTATGTTGGAAAAGGAAGGGGCCAGCTCCAAACCGTAAAAACAGTCTGCATGCCTACTGTAGGTGCTTGATTTTATACACCTGTGGCCATGGAAGTGATTGGAACACCTGATTCTGATCATTTGAATAGGTGAGCAAATACTTTTGGCAATATAGTGTATCTTGACCATTTACCGTGGTCCATCTTCCACACTGTCGTCAAGTCTGTCTGTTGTTGAAAGAGTTATTGAAATTGTCGCAAAGCAGCTTTACAGAATTTGAATGACTTAAAACATGAGCTAATTTTATCCCTAATCGATCCCCAATGAGCAAACCTGTGGCGATGGTGGCAAGGGGGAGAGAAGAGAAGGGGGGGGGGGGGGGGGGGGGGGGGGGACAAAAAAAAAAAAAACCTCCTTCAGACGACATGAGGAAGAAACCTTGAGAGGAACCAGACTCAAAAGGGAACCCATCCTCATTTGGGTGATAAAAAAAAAAAAAAGCTAATCACGTTATCTGTTAACGGTTTTAACATGAAGTCAGTTTCGTCAATGTTATAACTCTTCATCGATGGAAACTTGAGTGCAAAACTGTTCATGACAACTGCAGTCCAAAAAGTTAGCAAGTCAACTGTAGCCATCAGCCATAAAAGCATTACTCCAAGTGTCCAGAGCGTCTTCCAAGTGTGACTTTCAACTGTCCATATGGGGCTGTCCTGCCCAGGAACAATGTCATCATTAGCCATGCATGCTAGCTCGTATCTAAACAAATGGGCGGTGCGGTGTCAATGCTTGATGTGATCACGTAGACGGGTCCTGGCAGACAGCTACATACTACCGTTCTAATTTGGAACAGAGTTTCAGTTCCCAACCCAAACTTATCAACTCCAAAAGCGAGCATGTCTGCACAGTATAACTCATTTACAGGTAAGAAGTGCTGCTTTGTCCCTTGTTGATGCTGTGAGCGGCCATTTGATTTGCTGAATTTGGATTTGAGGAGATGGTCCCGAGTTCACGAGGAGGAATGTTGAGTTGAGGAGACTCCTTTGGTCTTTCAGTCAAAAGTCAGACTGACCATGAGCTTCATCGAAGGAACAGAAGAACCAAACAAAATGTAGTGCATTGTGGGATTGCTTGTACTCTGGATCATCTCCACTACGTTTTCAGACACTACTACAAAAGAGTTAGACCTTGCGATAGAACCTAAAGTCCTGGGGGTGGAGCTGGACCTGATCTGACTCCTCCCATAACACAAACCATCTCCACCCTTGCGACATTTAAAAAAAAAAAACCTGCATCAGTGCACGCCATTTTAAATACAGCATATGCTATTTCTCAGAGATGACGAGCCCATATCTGGTCACTGAAACCTTTGAACACGAACAAAGCCCATCTGGGAGTTTTACACGTTTCTTTGCAGGCTTGCGTTACCAATTACACATTTCTTTACCACCAGTCCATCCCTCTTTCTTACCGCACCAAATGTCTGACATTTTTATTTTACTTGAATTACTTCTGCACATAGTGACTTCATTTATTACGACGACACGTAAATTTATGCAACATGACTTCTTTTCTTTGCCTCCAGTTCCACAAAAGGCAAGCAGAAACGCACACTAGCTGTGCGGCAGAAGATAAACAAAGCCTTCCAGACCGCAGAGGATCAGAGACAAACTATCAAAATGCAGGACAGATCCAGGGGGGGATAAACTGGAAGGTGGGAGAAGACTGGAACAGGGATGAAAGATTTGCTGCTTCAGAATAACAAGTCCTGTTAATACTACACCAAGATCCAGGTTCGAGATCTTCCATGCTTTAACAGGTGCAGGATATGCCCAAGAGATCATGTGCAAAGTCACTGTATCCCTATCCATCACTTATTGATGATTGTATGATGATTCAGGGCTCTGAGGAGGGGGAAAAAAAAAAAACAAGCAGGGTGTGGCCTGAAAGACAGCTCGTCGGGTCTAGTTGCCATGTTCGATTATGTTCATCCACTAACTCTTGGTGAAGTATAGCCAGATGCAACCATTTTTAAAAGGTTAAAGCATATAAGCAGAACCATGGCCTCACGTTCGTTTATAAACGCCTCGAGATCTCAAGAATGGCACAGGAATAGTTTTAAGCGTTAACAATAAATCTAATATAGTAATTTTTACTATTAAAGTGATTCATATGGGTAGCGGTCTGAGTGAATGACCTTGACATCTGTGAGGTCACAGCAGGAAGTCTATCGGCCTCATCGCCATTTCCGTTATACTAAAAACACAGAGCTGACTGCAACGCCGATCCTCCATTTTGAGTTATCACCATGCCACGTAGATGTGTTGCTGGCGGGTGCAGTAACACGACAGAAGGTGGATTTATGTTGCATTCATGGCCCAAGAATGTTCAAACTGCAAAGATTTGGATGAGTTTTGAGAGAAGTTCACGGGCACATTGGGCGCCTACAAAGTGGTCTCTCCTCTGCACGTTTTACTGAAGACTCGTATGAGATCTCTGATCTGTTGAGGAACGTTGGCTATAAGCCCGTATTGAAAAAGAGGGTGCAGTACCAAGAATTAAAGTATTCATTTTATTTTTTTTTTAAAGGAAAAAGTGAGGTCAGTTGCACCAGTCCTCCCCAAGTGAGCCGAGGGTTGTTGGTAAAACCCAGAACGGGACATATCGCTCGGGCAGTGACCTCCCCACGGTTGTTGCTAAAACTAGTAACATCCCGTTCCATCCCGGGTTTTAGCAATTGCCTGAGCCGAGCAGTAACGGCGGAATATTCGGTAATGGAGAAAACGGAGAATGAGTGGAGCAGCCGTCTTATTTCTGTGCTGGATATTGCTGCCATCTTGCCCTTACGTGGAAGAAGCGAATGAACTGAGAACTGAACAAACAACTGAAAGTCAGATTGCTTCAAAAACAAATCTACCACAAGATCGGCCTTCAAGAAGCGAGAACACAGACGGGTAAGCTCCGACTCTCATTTGGATACAAAACCAAAAACGACACGCATTGTTTACCAGAATTTAGATTAATACATGCAAGTTGTATTGTGTGTTTAAGTTAGCGGTGTAAGATTATTTAATTTGCTTCAAAATGTGATTGTCTCAGTTCATCGGATTATTTAATTAGCCTTTTATGTTTTATCAGTGAAAATGCATGCGTGTTGCACAAGTTATAACACCTATCCTGTTTCAATGAGAGTCAACCCACAATCAATGAAGTCAAATCAGTCTTTAGTTGAGCAAGTCGGTAACGGTATTTCTTACTTTCACCAGAAATTCATTTATATGACTTTGGTCTATAGCTGTCAAAGGCCTCGGCCTTAAAACCACTTACCGCTGTGACGTCACACACTCAGGGCTGGCTGGCTCAGCGGGGCAGCCGAATGCCAACTTTGCATTCCAGTTTAACTCTCGGTTTTTTTTTTTTTTATATTCCCCATTTATGCAGCATACAAGAGTCAAGGATGAAGATACTATCCACTCAGAAATTTATTTAAAAATAAAGGCTCTGCGTATCTGCTTTAACATACCGCTACATACCCCACACACACACACACAGTCTGGAGTTCGTGGAAATTCCCCATTTTAGTTACCCAAAAGCAATAAGACACACGCTCGTCCAAACCACAGACAGACGTTCTAATTTGCTTTGTCGTGATATTATGCCGTCTTAATGAATGTGTCGGTTATGTTTACTTCCTCTGTAAAGGTCATTTTATAACCCGATCCTGAGTGCACAAGTCGCTCATAAACAGCTGACACGATACAAGACAAGACCTTTTTGTACAAGTCTAACAGAACACTGCATTTTGAATATCATCAAATTTGAACGCTTTAAATTATTATACAAATAAACGACACCTTCCCTTTTATACAGTAATGTTGTAGAATGCCTTCAAGATGACTTCCTTCCTGCTGTTTAGGGGACAAACCTTGTTCCCTCACCAGCTTCTTGTTTTTCCTCTCTCTCAGAAAAATAAAAAAATAACCCCCCCCCGTCACGCTTTTGCATGTCATCTTACTGAACACCACTTCATTCTCCATCCTGAAAACATTTAAAAAAGTGCTGACACCGGAGACTCATTCCATAAAAATAAATCTGTCTGCTTACAAAAAACTGAGTTGTGTGTGATTCAAGACACACAAATAAATAAAATAAATAAAAATCACCCCATTTAGTACTCAAGTCCCTGTGAACACGTTGGTACTACTCAAAACAAGCGCATGAATAGAACCCTACGATTTACCCTAGAACTGAAATGTTGGTCAGAGCTGCTGTTACAGATCAGTGTTCACTGGCGGATAAGAAGCAGCAGGAAACAAATTAAGTCCTGCAGTGTAAAGTGTCTTTTGGAATAACGGCCTGCATTATAATTCTACCACGGACGCCGTAAAGAAAACCCGTTATGAATAATAACTTTATACCACAGCCTGCATGAATCTACAGATTTGCTCAGAGTACAGGAGTAACAGCAAATACATCTGGACTTGTGCACCACATAATCCAAGAGTCCTTCCATAAATGTTAATGTCGCCTAAAAGCATCAAATCAATTATAGATTTTACTTTGTTAAATGATGCTCATCTCTCATCATCTCTAGCCGCTTTATCCTTCTACAGGGTCGCAAGCAAGCTGGAGCCTATCCCAGCTGACTACAGGCGAAAGGCGGGCTACACCCTGGACAAGTCGCCAGGTCATCACAGGGCTGACACATAGACACAGACAACCATTCACACTCACATTCACACCTACGGTCAATTTAGAGTCACCAGTTAACCTAACCTGCATGTCTTTGGACTGTGGGGGAAACCGGAGCACCTGGAGGAAACCCAAGCGGACACGGGGAGAACATGCAAACTCCACACAGAAAGGCCCTCGCCGGCCCCGGGGCTCGAACCCAGGACCTTCTTGCTGTGAGGCGACAGCGCTAACCACTACACCACCGTGCCACCCGTTAAATGATGCTTTTTTTTTTTTTTTTTTTTTAAAGTCATTTAACAAAGTAAAATCTATAATTGATTTCATGTTTTTAGGCAACATTAACATTTATGGAAGGAGTCAATTGTAAACACTGTCAGTTATGGTGCTTTGTGAAGTTTATTAGCACAGGAAAGTCTTTTATAATAAAAAAAAAAAAAAATTTTTTTTATTTAAAAACCCACCCACAAGCACACTAACTACGAGAACAATTTCAATTTACTGCAGGTGGCATGGTGGTGTAGTGGCGAGCACCGTCACCTCACAGCAAGGTGGTTACAAGTTTGAACCACATGGCCGATGGGGGCCTTTCTGTGTGGAGTTTGCATGTTCTCCCCATGTCTGTGTGGGTTTCCTCTGGGTGCTCTGGCTTCCCCCACAGTCCAAAAACACATGCAGGTCAGGGTAAAAACCCAGCCACTGAGGTCTGCAGAAGCGAGTATGCACTAGCGTGCATACTTCGTGCTGGTCCTAAGCCCGTACAGGCTGGGGAGGACTGAAAGAATGCAAAAACATACCTACTGCCAAAAGTTTAAACCCCATCACTAACATGCTTAAAAGAAAGGACACTTTCCAGTTTCTTAATTTAAAAAAATAAAATTAAAAATAAAAATATTCAGGGGGCGTCGTGGCTCAGGTGGTTAAGGCGCCATACCATGAATGCGGGCGACCCGGGTTCGATTCCGGCCCGAGGTCATTTCCCGATCCCTTCCCGTCTCTCTCTCCCGCTCATTTCCTGTCTCTACACTGTCCTATCCAATAAAGGTGCAAAAAGCCCAAAAAAATATCTAAAAAAATAAAAAATAAAATAAAAATATTCCAAGGAGGAGTACTAAAGGGAGAAGTCATTTTTCAGCTTGCTTTATTTCTTAATTAACGTCTTCAATTACATTTTCGGTTTTATTAACCTTATAGTGCGACTCGTATTGCCATATTATATTACACTTATCGGCCATTTCGTTTTTTAGCCATGTTGACTGTAGTTTGTATGGTCCACGGCAGGTGTCGCTTATCTGCACAATCTTCACGAGACTCGAAGCATGAAGTGTCGGTACCATCATTTTGAAAACTTTACACAGCAGCCAGATCGCCAGATCATACCGATTTAGATTAACTTCGAGATTTGCCAGCTTCATCAGTGATTGAGATTATTCCATACGACTTCGAACCACTGGTTAAAATTAGGGGCTGGGAATAATTAAAAAAAAAAAAACCAACCCTGTGTTACATCATGACAGACCGGCTGCACTGATTCAGTTACAGGTTGCCAGGTCTGTATAATAAATAAATAAAAAACACCCACAACCTACACAATCATTTTAAACTCAAACCTTATCCTGTCTGTCATGACAGCATTTTAAACCTAGATGTGGATATTTAAAAAAAATAAATAAATAAATAAAAATTAAAAAAAAAAAAACCACCCCACGATATACAATTCTTCTCAAACACAATACTGTTCAAGTGTCTTGGCCCCCTGTTTTCTTCATATAAACTTCGTAATAGATTTCTGTTTTATGGGGGCATCATGGCTCAGGTGGCTTATTTAGTAATTTTAATACAGAATTTACTTTGAAATTACAATCAGACACTCCCAACACCCCCCCCCCCAAAAAAAACCCGGATCTGCGCGATTCAGGCGGCATCCACCAAAAGGCGCGCTGTTTGCATCCCAAACACAAATGAAATCATACAGAATAGACCTAAAATGTTTTTCAAAAATGACCCTTGCGTGAGTGAAGTGACAAGTGTCAAATAGAAACGTGACAAACGAGCGATATTAAGTGTACATTACAATGTAAACGTACACTCAGCGGTTCCAGTTAGGCATTCTCCAGAGATTGTTCACATGATGTTTTGGTTTCCAAAAACAAACTTAAACACGATTGTTTATTGTTTATCGGAGCAGACTTTGCTGTGTTTGGAAGGCTGATAATCCTTGCGGTTGATTCTCGCAAGCCATAGATTTCTCCTTTGTATGCCGAGTTTGGGGCGGCATGGTGGTGTAGTGGTTAGCGCTGTCGCCTCACAGCAAGAAGGTCCTGGGTTCGAGCCCCGTGGCCGGCGAGGGCCTTTCTGTGTGGAGTTTGCATGTTCTCCCTGTGTCCGCGTGGGTTTCCTCCGGGTGCTCCGGTTTCCCCCACAGTCCAAAGACATGCAGTTAGGTTAACTGGCGACTCTAAATTGACCGTAGGTGTGAATGCGAGTGTGAATGGTTGTCTGTGTCTATGTGTCAGCCCTGTGATGACCTGGCGACTTGTCCAGGGTGTACCCCGCCTTTCGCCCGTAGTCAGCTGGGATAGGCTCCAGCTTGCCTGCGACCCTGTAGAAGGATAAAGCAGCTAGAGATAAATGAGATGAGATGCCGAGTTTGTTTGCTTGCCTTCGTGCTCCCGTACAGTGGGAATTCCATAAAAGCTCCGCTTGACTTCATCATCTGACCTATTACGACAGCCGTGAATACAACAGGTGTGCACCATTGCTAGCTTTAAATAGTAGTAATGTAACTATAAATGTAAATAATATATAAATGAATGTAACTCGCGCGCTACAATGTGTGCTCAGTGACCCGTACGGTAAGCTAGCCCTCCAAGATGGCCGCCACCAGGGAATCCCCGACTCTGTGACGTCATGTGAAAACTATCTATATAGTCAACGACAAGCCTCTTGAAGTGGTCAAAAGTGCAAAGCTTCTGGGTATAACAATTAGTAGCGATCTCTCATGGAATGAACATGTTAACGAAACCATCAAACGAGCATTGAAAAGGATTTATTTCCTGATACAACTGAAGAGGGCCAAAAGTACCAGTCAACGAACTCAAGACCTTCTATACATCGTGCATTAGATCTGTACTGGACTATGCTGTGCCAGTCTTTCATTCTTCGTTACCCAAATACTTGATTGAGGAAATCAAATGAATATAGAAATGTGTGGTATTGATAATTTGTCCTAAACAAGAGTACGAAGGGGCATTGCAAGAGCTTAACATGGAATGTTTAGAAGAACATCATAAAGACATTTGCAAGTCAACATTTAATTCCATAACAAATGATAGACAGCATAAACTTTATGGTCTATCGCCCCCCCACCACGAGTCTAAATACAGTATCAGACATAAGCACAAGTACATTATACCTAAATTCAACACAAATCGTTTGAAAAACTCAATATCTTCATGCCATGAGTCTAACTGAATTGATCATGAAAATTTTATTAAATATTTGTATATATAATTAGTATTTATTTACCATTAGTATAGGTAATCGTATGGGGCCGAGGAAAAATCTCATCTCATTATCTCTAGCCGCTTTATCCTTCTACAGGGTCGCAGGCAAGCTGGAGCCTATCCCAGCTGACTACGGGCGAAAGGCGGGGTACACCCTGGACAAGTCGCCAGGTCATCACAGGGCTGACACATAGACACAGACAACCATTCACACTCACATTCACACCTACGGTCAATTTAGAGTCACCAGTTAACCTAACCTGCATGTCTTTGGACTGTGGGGGAAACCGGAGCACCCGGAGGAAACCCACGCGAACACGGGGAGAACATGCAAACTCCACACAGAAAGGCCCTTGCCGCCCACGGGGTGCTAACCACTACACCACCGTGCCGCCCCGCCGAGGAAAAATTAAGGATCAATTTCACAAGTGATTTCGAAGTTTTGAAAATTGCAATTTCAAAGCTTTGAAACAACGAGTGAAATTGATCCTTAATTTTACGAGGAACCATACGATTACTTATTTATAATACATGGGGCCAAATTACTCAATTCTGACACGACACGAGGACCGCATTTCCACAGAATATCTTCTTGTTTCGTCAGGCTTTTGGACTTGTTTGGCTTTTTACCCATTCCAACCAACTAGCCAATAGCATTTCAGAAATACAGCCCCGTGTTCAGGAAAAAAAGCCCTACTTGATTGACCAATCAGAACTGAGTAATTTGGCCCCATGTATTATAACTGAACCAATCTTGCACGCTTGAATCAGTTTCTAAAGTGTCTTTCATCATCACATGGGGACACGACATGAGGATTTTGAAAGTGGTTTACAAAATTTTATTGGAACTTCTTTACAAAAGCTGATTGCTAAATGCAAGAAAGGAAAAAAAAAAAAAAAAAAAAAAAAACTCTCCTTGATCTAAAAGGAATTACAAATACCATTCATCGTTATAAATTTAACTGGCTGGAAAATTATCAAAACTATTGAACTCGTAAGCTTTCAACTGAAAACATTCGGACTTCAAAACGGATTAATCACACAGAAGAGAGTTATTTTCCTACTCAGGATCGGAGTCTAATGGCCCTTTTGCACTACCCTTTTTCGGCTCACTTCAGCCCGACACGGCTCGCGTTTCGACTACCTCAGAGCAGCACGACTCAGCTCGCTTCAGCCCTGCTTAACACCCAAAACTCGCACGGTTTTGGGGTAGGGCTGAAGCGAGCCAAACCGAGCCAAGTGGGGCTAGGGGCGTGAGCAGACACTCCCCTGTGCACTGATTGGTGAGGAGGAGTGTCCTCACATGCCCACACACGCCCCGCGAGCACGCTGGGATCTGTAAACACCGTAAACCCGGAAGAAGAAGAATTACGAGAATTTCTGAAGCCTTATGCGCCTCGCCTCATCTATACGCTCTTGCCAGTATCTGTTGGCGTTGTCGGTGACAACAAGCCACAGCACCAAGACCAGCAACACTAACAACTCCATGTCCTCCATGTTTATTGTTTACTATCCGGGTCGTGAGACTACCGCTTAAAAGATCACTGATGTCACTGTTTGCGCCGCCTAACGACATCACGTGACGTCCACCCACTTTCGCTAACTCCACCCAATGTGTCCACCCACTTCCAGCCAGCACGGTTCAGCGCGGTTGTAGTCAAAATGCAACTCCAACAGCCCCACTCAGCTCGACTCAGCCCAACTCAGCACGGCACGGCTCAGCCCAACTCAGCCGCGTTGATAGTGGAAAAGCAGCATAAGACTCTAATACCCCTTTTCCACCAAATCAGTTCCAGGGCTGGTTCGGGGCCAGTGCTTAGTTTGGAACCGGGTTTTCTGTTTCCACTGACAAAGAACTGGCTCTGAGCCAGGGAAAAAAAAAAAAAAAAAAAAAAAAACGGTTCCAGGGTAGCACCAGCTCTTTGCTGGGCTAGAGGAAAGAACTGCTTATGTCAGCTGGGGGGCGGAGTTGTTAAGACCAACAACAATAGCAAGACCGCGAGAGGGCACCATTTTTAAATAAGCAACGAGATCATGGATGCAGTAAAGCAGCAGTCATCCATTATTGTTGTTGCTGCTGCTTCTTCTTATCCTCCATGTTGCTGTTGCTTCGATATTCGCGCCAAGGTTCATGCAAACGCAACGACGTAACTGACGTATACAGTAACGTAATGGCATGGCTCCCCTTAGCACCCCGAGCTATGGAAAAGCAAACTGGTTCTCAGCTGGTTCGCAAGTTGAACGAGTTATGAACCAGCACTGGCCCCGAACCAGCCCTGGAACTGATTTGGTGGAAAAGGGGTACAAGTCTCTTGTAGTTCTTTGGCTTGCTTGACTGTTGACAAACTGCAGACTGAGTTGAGTTATTCCCAGTGGCATTGAAGATCACACTGCTGTTGAAGTTGTACACGATGTTGGGTACTAGCGTTGTAGCTGTAAACACGGTCGGCTGAAGATTTGACAGAGCTCTTCTTGGAGAAGTCCTCGAGAGATCGAGAATATTTGAAATGGCCTGCTGTTCTTTCTCGTCACCGGAGTCATAGTCATCAAAACCTTGTTCTGTGGTGTGACATGTGATGTTTTTTATTTCACATTTCAGTACTCCGCTACTTTAGTTTCTTGACGACGGTTTTTCCTAGCACTATGGTTAGTTAATTTCTTGTCAGGACACAGGTCAACTAATGGTGAGTTTTCTTTCATTCTTTTCATAATACCGTTGATTGTATTTTTGCCCACTGGTGTGTTCTTGTACCATGTACTAGATGTGGGTTTGTCAATCGTGGATAGGTAAAAGGGACCTTGGTTAGCCATTTCTTTAGGGCATTTCTCGAGGTACTTCTTGAACAATTTCACTGGGCATCGATTTTCGTCGTCAGTAGCAAACATTTTTGGTGTAACTTGTCTTGTTTTTACACGAAGACCACCCTGTAGTGTCTTAGTGAGTCCCTCGGCAGACGTGATGTATTCAATTCCGTTGTCATCTTGTTGAACTTTAAAACGTTCAACTATTATGTCATGATGTTCTTGCCTTCTTCTTAAGCCAAAATGTTGTCAGCAAAAACCACACTGTATTGGACAGTGAACGTGGATTATGCCCTCCAAGTTGACCGCATTTCCACAGAATATCTTCTTGTTTCGTCAGGCTTTGGGACTTGTTTGGCTTTTTACCCATTCCTTATTTTCGCAAATCTCTCGCTTTTCCCTCGAGGACTTTGTGATTCTTGAAAGTAACATCTTTCAGGATTGACCCCGGATATTTCTCGTCTCAGATGCCGATCCAATGCTGCCTGCATTATTTTAAAGTGCACATCACGGGTAAATTCAGGAGCAAGATCAATGTAATTCTCCTATTTTTTATTAAACTTTGGTCAAATATCTGTCACATTTTGCACAATTTTTTTTTTAAATCTTGTGCAATACCAGAAAAATTCAGTTGAAAATCAAGCCATTTGAGGCAAATTGGTCCGCCTCTGAAAAAACTTGGCATTTGGATTTCCCTAGAAACATTGATTTTCGTGACGTCACGTGCAGGACGCCTCGCTCTGAATCCTACGTCAGCGCTGGTTTGTTTATGAGAAAACAACCTGGTGGTTTTCTGCAAATTTCATCAACGTTATCGCGTAATTATTAAAATGGTTAACAGATGTATCGTAGGAGGGTGTAGCAACATTACATTCTTCAACCAAAGGTGAAGTAACATTGCGCTCAGGTGACAATTCCATATTTCAATGCAAAAATCACTCGCTGCTAAACTTGGTCTACACAGGCTGTGCACTAAACAGTGCAAGCTCGCGCAGCCTGCTGGCGCTTCCGCAGGTGACGTCACGAATCTGGCTCCAGACTCCCTTGGGATTTTTCCAGACGCGTTTTGGGTTTTTTTTGCTGTAGACAGATGGCCTTGTGCAAAATTACCCTTCTGGATGAGTGCGTAAAGGGACATTCTTTCATATTTAAAAAAAAATAAAAATTTGGTCCAGGATATGCACTTTAAGAGAGTCTGGTTCATAGTCCCCCCCCATTTTCTTTCCTCACTTCTGCATAAAATCGCGATAGCACCTTGTCTAACCTCACAGCATTCATATGCCACTAAAGAGAGTCATTTGTCTTTCTGTGGCCCATTTCTTAAAAACGGACCGCCAAAAATTCGTACTTGCAGCTTTCAACGGGTTTATCATTTCTTCGTCAAATATAGCGAAGCGTGGCATTGGGGCAGCACGGTGGTGTAAGTGGTTAGCACGGTCATGTCACAACAAGAAGGTTCTGGGTTCGAACGCAGCGGCCGGCAAGGGCCTTTGTGTGGAGTTTGCATGTTCTCCCCGTGTCTACGGTTTCCCCCACAGTTCAAAGACATGCGGTTAGGTTAATAGGGGACAACCTTGAGCGAGGCACCCAACTCCTAATTTGCTAATTTTTGTAACCATAACCAAGCAACGAACTAGTTAATAGCGTTTCAGAAATACAGCCCTGTATTAAGGGGGGAAAAAAAAAAAAAGCCCTCCTTGATTGACCAATCAGAATTGAGTAACTTGGCCCTATGTAATAAGATTCAGCCTATTAGGGCTGTGATGTATTTGTTAATAAGTCAAGTCAACTTTGTCAAATATGCTATACATGCTCGACATAGGGCGGCACAGCGGTGTAGTGGTTAGCGCTGTCGCCTCACGGCAAGAAGGTCCTGGGTTCGAGCCCCGTGGCCGGCGAGGGCCTTTCTGTGTGGAGTTTGCATGTTCTCCCCGTGTCCGCGTGGGTTTCCTCCGGGTGCTCCGGTTTCCCCCACAGTCCAAAGACATGCAGGTTAGGTTAACTGGTGACTCTAAATTGAGCGTAGGTGTGAATGTGAGTGTGAATGGTTGTCTGTGTCTATGTGTCAGCCCTGTGATGATGACCTGGCAACTTGTCCAGGGATAGGCTCCAGCTCGCCTGTGACCCTGTAGGACAGGATAAAGCGGCTACAGATAATGAGATGAGATTTTTTTTTTTATTGCATTGCCTGTTTGCACCGTGGGTTAGAGAGGACTGAAATTTCTTCTGTGCTGTATGTCGAGCATCTCATCTCATTATCTCTAGCCGCTTTATCCTGTTCTACAGGGTCACAGGCGAGCTGGAGCCTATCCCTGGACAAGTTGCCAGGTCATCATCACAGGGCTGACACATAGACACAGACAACCATTCACACTCACATTCACACCTACGCTCAATTTAGAGTCACCAGTTAACCTAACCTGCATGTCTTTGGACTGTGGGGGAAACCGGAGCACCCGGAGGAAACCCACGCAGACACGGGGAGAACATGCAAACTCCGCACAGAAAGGCCCTTGCCGGCCATGGGGCTCGAACCCGGACCTTCTTGCTGTGAGGCAACAGCGCTAACCACTACACCACCATACATACATACACACACACACATTTTATTATATATATATATATATATATATATATATATATATATAAAAAAAGCATTTCACAACTATTCTAGGGTTTTCCTAAAAAGCAGTACTCACAAAATAGGCAGCAAGTGGAAATTAACCCTCCAGGGCAAGTGGGTTTAAAAAAAAAAAAAGTTAATATCGAGTCCTGATTTGTACCAAAAATAAAATAAAAATCCCCCACTTACCTAGTTTCATCAGGGAAGCCAGCAGGATCCACAGGAATATGACGAAAGGCGTTTGGACGTGCTCGAAATCGAAATCCAACACGGGGAAAGCCTTCTTGGTGAAATTACCCTGAGAAGCTCCTCCGTGTCCGGAGGTTGTTGTATCGAGGCCCGATTTCACGGGGGATTTCTGCGGGGAACTCGCGAGCACCGAGACCATCACCATTATCACCATCACCACCATTACATTCATCCTGACAGTCCGGTTGGCTGGTGATGCCATGACGGAGCGCGTTTCCGATCTGACACGAGCTTCAGGAAAACATACAAGGCAGCATACCGGTAGTTTCGAACCAAATCACCTCCGGCTGGCTGAGTGGCGTGAGCGGTCTGAGGTGACTTCCTCGTTTCCCGATACTCAACACTGCACAGGGCTAATCAGGATGCTATGCTAACACGCCCTTTACAAGTATGTAAACCAACAAAGGACTGAAGAAGTTTAGCTTCGTCACTTAGCAGCGGCTAACATTCTGAGAGGAAAATAAAAGTGCTCGTGCTAACCTTTCATTCCTTAACAGAAGGCTCAAAACGGACAGCTGGATACCGGGAAAGACAGAAACAAGGGGTTTCCTTCTTTCCTTCCTCCCTCTCTCTCTCTCTCCTTCCTGACTAAGAAAGGACGTTCGCAATGTCAGCATCCAACGGTCGCAGCGCGTGAGCGGACTCCCAATACTTTTGAATTTAGCGCCTGAACTAACCCAAGACTCTTTAACGCTTCTTCCTCGCGCGCTTCCCGGAAGATGTTAAAATCTCCCTCGTGCCCGCTGAGGAAGCGTTTCCGTTCTGATCCCGAGCCTCGCGCGCGCACACTCAGCAGCATCTCATAGCTTATACTCGTGATGATGTTGATGCCGCAGAATAAATACTGTAGTAGCTCCAAGACACGCCCACTAGTCCCTACGTAAATATTCCTAACTGGAGAGATGAGGGAAGCGATCTGGCCGCCATATTACGGTACCGTGCATGGTGGTGCTTGAAAGTTTGTGAACCCTTTCGAGATTTCTGCATAAATATACCTTCATACAAAAACATCGTCAGATTTGCACACAAGTCCTAAAAGTAGATAGAGAACCCAGTTAAACAATATTATACATGGTCATTTATTGATTGAGGGGTGGCACGGTGGTGTAGTGGTTAGCGCTGTCGCCTTACAGCAAGAAGGTCCTGGGTTCGAGCCCCGGGGCCGGCGAGGGCCTTTCTGTGTGGAGTTTGCATGTTCTCTCCGTGTCCGCGTGGGTTTCCTCCGGGTGCTCCGGTTTCCCCCACAGTCCAAAGACATGCAGGTTAGGTTAACTGGTGACTCTAAATTGACCGTAGGTGTGAATGTGAGTGTGAATGGTTGTCTGTGTCTATGTGTCAGCCCTGTGATGACCTGGCGACTTGTCCAGGGTGTACCCCGCCTTTCGCCCGTAGTCAGCTGGGATAGGCTCCAGCTTGCCTGCGACCCCGTAGAAGGATAAAGCGGCTAGAGATAATGAGATGAGAATGAGATTTATTGATTGAGGAAAATGAGCCAGTATTACATATCTCTCATCTCATTTTCTTCAGCTTATCCGGGGCCGGGTCACGGAGGCAGCAGTCTGAGCATGGAAGCCCAAACTTCCCTCGGCCAGCTCCTCGGGAAGAACACCGAGGCGTTCCCAGGACAGCCAAGAGACATAGTACCTCCAGCGTGTCCTGGGTCTTCCCCGGGGCCTCCTCCCGGGGGGACATGCCTGGAACACCTCCCCAGGGAGGCGAAAGGCGGGGTACACCCTGGACAAGTCGCCAGGTCATCACAGGGCTGACACATAGACACAGACAACCATTCACACTCACATTCACACCTACGGTCAATTTAGAGTCACCAGTTAACCTAACCTGCATGTCTTTGGACTGTGGGGGAAACCGGAGCACCCGGAGGAAACCCACGCGGACACGGGGAGAACATGCAAACTCCACACAGAAAGGCCCTCGCCGGCCACGGGGCTCGAACCTGGACCTTCTTGCTGTGAGGCGACAGCGCTAACCACTACACCACCGTGCCGACCCGGAACGTAGATTGACCGGTAAATCGAGAGCTTCACCTTTTGGCTCAGCTCCTTCTTCACCACGACAGACCGGTAAAGCGACCACATCACTGCAGAGGCTGCACCAATCCACCTGTTGATCTCACGCTCCATCCTTCCCGAGATACTTAAAGTGCCATTCCACCATTGGATGTATTCTTTGGCATAAAATACAATATATTTTATGACAACATGACTAGACAGAGAAATCTTTTAGTTTCAAAATGATATATCAAACATAATTTTTTGACAATGACAAGTATATTAATTTTGCGACCAAAGTCACCTACCCTTTTAATTTCCGCGCGGTAGTGAAACGTGATGTCATCGGCAGGTTCCCCTTCTTGTGTACCACGTGTCGGCCTATTTTTAGACCAGGAAACCCCCAAAGTGAGAGAGTCATTTCTCCTCGTATATGGGGGCCAAAAAAATTGCGAAAAATTTTGAGTTAATCTTTCAGTTAGCTAGATTTATTGGTATTATTTTTATCGCGTTCTATCCGCCATTGCTGATAATATGTGCCACGTCACACGTCACGTGGTACACAAGAAGGGGAACCTGCCGATGACATCACACGCGGAAATTAAAAGGGTAGGTGACTTTGGTCGCAAAATTAATATACTTGTCGTTGTCAAAAAATTATGTTTGATATATCATTTTGAAGCTAAAAGATTTCTCTATCTAGTGATAACATTTATATATGTTGTCAAAATATATTGTATTTTATGCCAAAGAATACATCCAATGGTGGAATGGCACTTTAAACTCCTCCACTTGAGGCAGGACTTCTACACCAACCTGAAGAGGGCAAGCCACCCTTTTCCGGTCAAGAACCATGGCCTCGGACTTGGAGGTGCTGATTCTCATCCCAGCCGCTTCACAATCGACTGCAAACAGCCCCAGTGCATGCTGAAGGTCCTGGTTTGAAGAAACCAACAAGACAACATCATCTGCAAAAAGCAGAGATGAAATCCTGTGGTTCCCAAACAGGGTCCCCTCCGGCCCCTGGCTGAACCTAGAAATTCTGTCTATAAAAATTATGAACAGAACCGGTGACAAAGGGCAGCCCTGCCAGAGTCCAGCCTGCACTGGAAACGGGTCTGACTTACTGCCGGCAATGCCAACCAGACTCCTGCTCCGTTCGTACAGGGACCGGACAGCTCTTAGCAAAGAGCCCCGAACCCCATACTCCCGAAGCACCCCCCCCCACAGGATACCATGAAGGACACGGTTGAATGCCTTCTCCAGATCCACAAAGCACATGTGGACTGGTTGGGCGAACTCCCATGAACCCTCGAGCACCCTATGAAGGGTATAGAGCTGGTCCAGTGTTCCGCGACCAGGACAAAAACCACATTGTTCCTCCTGGATCCGAGGTTCTACTATTGGTCGAATTCTCCTCTCCAGTACCCTGGAGTAAACCTTCCCGGGGAGGCTGAGAAGTGTGATTCCCCTATAATTGGAGCACACTCTCCGGTCCCCTTTCTTAAAAAGAGGGACCACCACCCCGGTCTGCCACTCCAGAGGCACTGTCCCCAACCGCCACGCGATGTTGCAGAGGCGTGTCAGCCAAGACAGCCCCACAACATCCAGAAACTTGAGATACTCAGGGCGGATTTCATCCACCCCCGGTGCCTTGCCACCGAGGAGCTTGCAAACCACCTCAGTGACTTTGGCTTGGGTAATGGACGAGTCCACCTCTGAGTCATCAGCCTCCGCTTCCTCAATGGAAGACGTGATGGTGGGATTGAGGAGCTCCTCAAAGTATTCCTTCCACTGCCCAACAATATCCCCAGTTGAGATCAACAGCTCCCCACCCACACTGTAAACAGTGTTGGCAGAGTACTGCTTCCCCCTCCTGAGGTGCCGGACGGTTTGCCAGAATTTCCTCGAGGCCGACCGATAGTCCTCCTCCATGGCCTCACCGAACTCATCCCAGTTCCGAGTTTTTGCCTCCGCAACTGCCCAAGCTGCGGCACGCCTGGCCTGCCGATACCCATCAGCTGCCTCAGGAGTCCCGGAGGCCAACATGGCCCAATAGGACTCCTTCTTCAGCTTGACGGCATCCCTTACTTCCAGTGTCCACCACCGGATTCTGGGATTGCCGCCACGACAGGCACCGGAGACCTTGCGGCCACAGCTCTGAACAGCCGCGTCGGCAATGGAGGCAGAGAACATGGTCCACTCAGACTCAATGTCCCCCGCCTCCCTCGGAAGCTGGGAGAAGCTCTCCTGGAGGTGGGAGTTAAAGACCTCCCCGACAGAGTGCTCGGCCAGACGTTCCCTCACCATACGTTTGGGCCTGCCAGGTCTGTCCAGCTTTCTCCTCCACCAGCAGATCCAACACACCACCAGGTGGTGATCAGTTGACAGCTCAGCCCCTCTTTTCACCCAAGTGTCCAAGACATAGGGCCGGAGATCAGATGAAATGACAAAGTCGATCATCGACCTCTGACCTAAAGTGTCCTGGTGCCACGTGCACTTATGGACACCCCTATGCTCGAACATGGTGTTTGTTATGGACAAACTGTGACTAGCACAGAAGTCCAATAACAAAGCACCACTCGGGTTCAGGTCAGGGAAGCCATTCCTCCCAATTACGCCCCTCCAGGTGTCACTGTCGTCGCCCACGTGAGCGTTAAAGTCCCCCAGTAGAACAATGGAGTCCCCAGTCTGAGCACCTCTCAGTACCTTTCCCAGGGACTCCAAGAAGGCTGGATACTCTATACTGCTATTCGTCCCGTAGGCACAAACAACAGCAAGAGCCCTCTCCCTGACCCGAAGGTGCAGAGAGGCGACCCTCTCGTTCACTGGGGTAAACTCCAACACATGGCGGCTGAGCTGGGGAGCTATAAGCAAGCCCACACCAGCCCGCCGCCGCTCACCGTGGGCGACTCCAGAGAAGTGGAGAGTCCAGCCCCTCTCGAGGAGCTGGGTTCCGGAGCCCAAGCTGTGCGTGGAGGTGAGCCCGACTCTCTAGCCGGTACCTCTCAACCTCCCGCACAAGCTCAGGCTCTTTCCCCCCCAGCGAAGTGACATTCCATGTCCTAACAGCCAGCCGCTGTGTTCGGGGATCAGGTCGTCAAGGCCCTTTGCTTTCAGTATCTGGTGTGACCCCATTGTGCAGCAATAACTGCAACTAAACGTTTCCGGTAACTGTTGATCAGTCCTGCACACCGGCTTGGAGGAATTTTAGCCCGTTCCTCCGTACAGAACAGCTTCAACTCTGGGATGTTGGGGGGTTTCCTCACATGAACTGCTCGCTTCAGGTCCTTCCACAACATTTCGATTGGATTAAGGTCAGGACTTTGACTTGGCCATTCCAAAACATTCACTTTATTCTTCTTTAACCATTCTTTGGTAGAACGACTTGTATGCTTAGAGTCGTTGTCTTGCTGCATGACCCACCTTCTCTTGAGATTCAGTTCATGGACAGATGTCCTGACATTTTCCTTTAAAATTTGCTGGTATAATTCAGAATTCATTGTTCCATCAATGATGGCAAGCCGTCCTGGCCCAGATGCAGCAAAACGGGCCCAAACCATGATACTACCACCACCATGTTTCACAGATGGGATAAGGTTCTTATGCTGGAATGCAGTGTTTTCCTTTCTCCAAACATAACGCTTCTCATTTAAACCAAAAAGTTCTATTTTGGTCTCATCCATCCACAAAACATTTTTCCAATAGCCTTCTGGCTTGTCCATGTGATCTTTAGCAAACTGCAGACAAGCAGCAATGTTCTTTTTGGAGAGCAGTGGCTTTCTCCTTTCACCATTGTTGTTCAGTGTTCTCTTGATGGTGGACTCATGAACATTAACATTAGCCAATGTGAGAGAGGCCTTCAGTTGCTTAGAAGTGACCCTAGGGTCCTTTGTGACCTTGCCGACTATTACACGCCTTGCTCTTGGAGTGATCCTTGTTGGTTGACCACTCCTGGGGAGGGTAACAATGGTCTTGAATTTCCTCCATTTGTACACAATCTGTCTGACTGTGGATTGGTGGAGTCCAAACTCTTTAGAGATGGTTTTGTAACCTTTTCCAGCCTGATGAGCATCAACAACACTTTTTCTGAGGTGCTCAGAAATCTCCTTTGTTCGTGCCATGATACACTTCCACAAACATGTGTTGTGAAGATCAGACTTTGATAGATCCCTGTTCTTTAAATAAAACAGGCTGCCCACTCAGACCATAGGTGTGAATGTGAGTGTGAATGGTTGTCTGTGTCTATGTGTCAGCCCTGTGATGACCTGGTGACTTGTCCAGGGTGTACCCCGCCTTTCGCCCGTAGTCAGCTGGGATAGGCTCCAGCTTGCCTGCGACCCTGTAGAACAGGATAAAGCGGCTAGAGATAATGAGACGAGATGAGATGAGGCTGCCCACTCACACCTGATTGTCATCCCATTGATTGAAAACACCTGACTCTAATTTCACCTTCAAATTAACTGCTAATCCTAGAGGTTCACATACTTTTGCCACTCACAGATATGTAATATTGGATCATTTTCCTCAATAAATAAATGACCAAGTATAATCTTTTTGTCTCATTTGTTTAACTGGGTTCTCTTTATCTACTTTTCGGACTTGTGTGAAAATCTGATGATGTTTTAGGTCATATTTATGCAAAAATATAGAAAATTCGAAAGGGTTCACAAACTTTCAAGCACCACTGTAGCTAGCTAGCTAGCTAGCTAGCTAGCTAGCTAGCTAGATAGATAGATAGAGTGCCCGCCACAATTATTGGCACCCCTGGTTAAGATGTGTTAAAAGCCTTTAAATAAATTCAGTTTTATTGCAGAAGCTCAATCTCACACTGAAAATTGTTGAAAAATGTAACCCCTAACTCAAGTGAATTAAAAAAAATAATAAAAAATCCCTGACTAAGAAATAATTATTTTTCATAAAATCACCTGTTCCACAATTATTGGCACCCATAACAATTCCTAGAAAATAAAACCATTACTGTCCACCTCTGCTGAGCTGGCTTCAATCAGAGAATGGCTGATTGACAATACACTCTCCTTACATCTGGATAAAACTGATTCTATTCTTTTCGGCTCTAAATGTAGACTCAAACATAACAAATCCATTCAGGTGCAACATAGATCAATCTCTTTCTGGAGAAGGCATGGCTGAAAACGTCATCAGTAACTCAAATGCCAGATTAAAATTCTTATATAGACAGGTCAGGAATATCGATATGAAGACCAAAAAATGATTAATATCAGCACTTATTCAATGTAACTTCGACTATGCTTGCACATCGTGGTACTCTGGTTTAACCAAGAGATGTAAGGTCAGGTTACAGTGTACCCAAAACAAAATTATTTGGTTCCTTTAGAACGCATCGGCCAGAAAATATATTGGTACTCAGGTGTTTGAGGTGGTCGGTATGTTGCCAGTGGAATTACGTGTTAAACAGCTGAAATTAAATATGGTGTATAACATCTACAACAAAACTGCACCAAGCTATTTGTCGACACCATTCAAATTAACATGTAATCTCCACAAGACGTAGTGCTACATCCTTCCAGACCCCTAGAGTAAATTCTCATGGTAAAACATCATTCTTTTATTCTAGTATTTTATTATGGAATGGCTTACCATCAAATGTCAAAGGGGCTAGGAGTAAATCTCAGTTCAAATTTCTAGTCAAAAAGTTTTTATTTGAAAGTCTTAACAGACAATAATCTAGTTATTTTGTATTTTATGAATGTAAATTGTCCACTTTTAATATATCTCTCTATTTACCTATTGTTAACTATTTTATTGGTGCTATTGAACTAAGTCATGTGTATTTTTTTTTTATAACGGACCACAATGGAAATAAGTACATGTACTTTCTTGTGTCATCCATATATTATTATGATTATTTGCACAAACATTTTAATATTGAATAATCAAATCAAATCAAATCAAATCAAAACTTTACCTACATTCCTTACACATCTTTATAGTGCTCCCCTTCATTCTTATTAGCTTGAGTAAGCGGGGCGAAGTATTGTAATCAGTATGGTTTGTTTGTTTGTTTGTTTGTCTGTTCATTTGTGTGTGTGTATTTTCTGAATGGAATAGAAAAATCTGAATATTTCAAGCATGTGATTTTTTTTAATATGCTAGGAATTTAATTCTGGTCTAATATTAGGATTCCAAATACTCATAAACATTCCATTCTGTTATGAATCAGAAAAATAATTATTATAAATCACAACACTTTTATTTTTTTAAAAGTACTTCATCTACTTCAACAGTGTTACCCAAAGATCGATCCATAACAGTTGTAAATGTCACTTAATTCCACAGGGTGTCGATAATGGTGGACACTGGTGAAAGTGATCGCTATTATCGACACCTCACACACGTGACTTCTCAAACGCGCGTTTAGATCCAAAATGGCGACTGTGAAACAAAAGAGTAAGAAACAAAGTAGGTTTCGACAAGGAGATCATGAAATATCAGTGAATTTGATCAGTAAAAACATGTCCATGATCTTTCCACCATGCTTACCTGAGACGAGAACGTCCGGGTTTTCTGAAAAATTGCTGATCGTGCTAAAAAATTCCATCTCAGGTAATGAGCTGTCATCAGACGGCAAGCTCAAAGGGTGAGGCGGGTCCTCTGGTTGATTAATTAACCAATAATAACTGTTGTAACTGAAACTCACCTTTGTAAAATTGTTTTTTATTGGTAAATCTGAAACGGTGTCGATAATTATGGACTGTCGACACTTGTAGCCGCCGCTCTACTATAATTATTTTTAAGGAGATTATTTCAGATTTCCTCTTACACGGTGTATTTTTCTCTTTCGTATATTTCTTCTTCCTTTCTATTTGGGACAGTTGTTGAAACAGGATAATTTTCTCATGTTATTTGCCATTTTCACTTCATTTTCACATCGCACATGAATCCATCCTGAGTTCAATAACTTACAGATTATTCCTAAGTGCTCACACTAATATCTCACATCTCATTTTCTTTAATACGCATTGGCTTTTTTTTTATACTATTGGATTGTTATATTGATCTTATTTTTGTTTGATATAGTTATAAATAGATATTGCCTGATGTTATTTAGGTTTTCTTGAAATTTGTCAATTTTTTTTTGATGTTTTGGAAATATTAATTTGCATGGAAATATTTTCTCATAAATGGAGTGTTAGAATAATTTATTGTTTTGTTATAATTAAGCAGTAAATTGTAATTAATGAAGGACTTGTTTAATTTCATTATTATTCGGTGATTGATTCATTGATTATACATAATTTGTATGTATAGCTATGGATTGGTATCAATCTGTTTCTAAATAGTTAACTTGTAATAAGATAAGATAAGAGAGCCTTTTATTATCCCACAAGGGGAAATTTACATTACACAGCAGCAAAATACATAAAGAGAAAAAGATAAGGCAGTGAAGGAGTTGTGCAAAAGTACTAAGTATACAAAAAAGGATATATATATATATATATATATATATAAAAGAAATAAATTAGGGCGGCACGGTGGTGTAGTGGTTAGCGCTGTCGCCTCACAGCAAGAAGGTCCTGGGTTCGAGCCCTGGGGCTGGCGAGGGCCTTTCTGTGTGGAGTTTGCATGTTCTCCCCGTGTCCGCGTGGGTTTCCTCCGGGTGCTCCGGTTTCCCCCACAGTCCAAAGACATGCAGGTTAGGTTAACTGGTGACTCTAAATTGACCGTAGGTGTGAATGTGAGTGTGAATGGTTGTCTGTGTCTATGTGTCAGCCCTGTGATGACCTGGCGACTTGTCCAGGGTGTACCCCGCCTTTCGCCCGTAGTCAGCTGGGATAGGCTCCAGCTTGCCTGCGACCCTGTAGAACAGGATAAAGCGGCTAGAGATAATGAGATGAGATGAGATGAGAAATAAATTACAAATTTAAGGGAGGCACGGTGGTGTAGTGGTTAGCACTGTCGCCTCACAGCAAGAAGGTCCGGGTTCGAGCCCAGCGGCTGGTGTGGTCCATTCTGTGTGGAGTTTGCATGTTCTCCCCGTGTCTGCGTGGGTTTCCTCCGGGTGCTCCGGTTTCCCCCACAGTCCAAAGACATGCAGGTTAGGCTAATTGGTGGCTCTAAATTGACCGTAGGTGTGAATGGTTGTGTGTCTCTATGTGTCGGCCCTGTGATGACCTGGCGACTTGTTCAGGGTGTACCCCGCCTTTCGCCCGTAGTCAGCTGGGATAGGCTCCAGCTTGCCTGCGACCCTGTAGGACAGGATAAGTGGCTACAGATAATGGATGGAACTACAAATTTAGAGATAAAAAATTAACAAATTTGCATAACCACATGTAACTCTGGGGCGGCACGGTGGTGTAGTGGTTAGCGCTGTCGCCTCACAGCAAGAAGGTCTGGGTTCGAGCCCCATGGCCGGCGAGGGCCTTTCTGTGTGGAGTTTGTGGAGTCTCCCCGTGTCCGCATGGGTTTCCTCCGGGTGCTCCGGTTTCTCCCACAGTCCAAAGACATGCAGGTTAGGTTAACTGGTGACTCTAAATTGACCGTAGGTGTGAATGTGAGTGTGAATGGTTGTCTGTGTCTATGTGTCAGCCCTGTGATGACCTGGCGACTTGTCCAGGGTGTACCCCGCCTTTCGCCCGTAGTCAGCTGGGATGTATTTGTTAAGTGCATGAGGGTTCACATGCTTCCGGGCAGCAGGAAATGACGTCACATTTGTGGACCTTGACCCACATGCTGTCTCTATCTCTGTGTAAACCAGAATTGTTCTGTTATGTTGTAATGTACACTTTGTTTTCTTCTCTGTTGTGCATGTATTGTCTGTCTCTATGTATAATAATAATAATAATAATAATAATAATAATAAAATCTGCAGTAATCTTCCTGAATGTATCCATGATGAGAAAATGTATTAAATCCTGTACATTATGATTAAAACCCAGAGATATAACTGTACCCATCCGATGTGCGTGGTAATATGGCGGCCGGATGACTTCACTCTGACGAGCCTATGAGCCATCCAGATATTTTACATAGAGCTCGGTGGAGTGACCCAGTAATTCTGGGACCACAGCGACACCTAGTGACGCGGAGGGATTCTAGTTAGATTGGAGTTAATGACCTTGGGATAGCATGAATGCTAATAAATTGATGGCTGTGTCCCAAACCGCAAAGCAGTGCACTAAATACTATAGTTGGTCAGAATAAAGCTGCATGTAGCCGATGCTAAGGCTGTAACACCACCGTCTTAAGAGTCGGTGTGTCTGCAAGGGTCAAAAAATCCTGCTGAGTCATGCAGAGTTTTATGGAAGCACGTTTCTGCGACCATAATAATGACAAGGTGTCATCATTATGACTTCAGTTCTCATAATAATGAGATATTACGTCATAATTTTGAGAAATTGTTCTCATTATTATGAAATACACTCGCCGGCAACTTTATTAAGGAAAACCCATACAGACAACTGCTGTTTTATGCAGTTATCATCCGTTGACAATGCATAAAATCATGCAGACACAAATCAAGAGCTTCAGTTAATGTTCACGTCAAGTATCAGAATGGGAATAGGAATTGTCAAGTCAAGTCAAGTTTACTGCGGGTGGTAGAAATGGGCAACTGGACTTGCTTGAAGATTCTTGAAAACGTTTCACCTCTCGTCCGAAAGGCTTCCTCAGTCCTGTCTGACTAATAGGGAGATTTTCAAGAATCTTCAAGCAAGTCCAGTTGCCCATTTCTACCACCCACAGTTTACTATGACCTGGATGATTGAGAATCTTCACAGACATGTCAAGTCAAGTTTATTTCTATAGCGCTTTTAACAACAGACGTTGTCGCAAAGCAGCTTTACAGAATTTGAATGACTTTAAACATGAGATAATTTTATCCCTAATCTATCGCGAGCCTGTGGCGATGGTGGCAAGGAAAAACTCCCTCAGACGACATGAGGAAGAAACCTCGAGAGGAACCAGACTCAAAAGGGAACCCATCCTCATTTGGGCAACAACAGATAACATGATTATAACTTTAACATGAAGTCAGTTTTGTTGATGTTATAACCAGGGCTTTGAACCGGTTCAAGGAACAAAAACGAAAACTGGGAACTTTTTCTATTTCACATGGAACAGAAACGAAACCAGAAACTTTATTTTTTTTTATGCTCCGGAACAGAAACGCTTATTAAAAATAATGGTAACCGGTTAATACCGGTTTTTATTTCGTTCCTCAAAGTTTCCGTAGCCTACAAATAAAAAAGTCATTCTTCTCCTGCGCAAGTTTCTATGACCCGCTGGGGTTCACTTCCTGTGTGACGTTCGCTGACTGAATGGAGAGAGCGGGAGGGTGGACTACTATCATGTTTCCACATCTTAAATAAGAGGTAAATATTGCAGTCTATCGTTATTCAAAAACGTCAATTTCAAACATGATATCAATATATTTGTCCACGTTAATGAGAGGCTCGCGAACATTAAATGACGTTAACCTCTGTTAGCCTATCAATGCATAGGGCCTGACTAGCCTTTGGTAACACACTAAACGAATTATCTTTCATTTTTGGCACTTTTTCTGTTTGTGTAGATGGGAAGACGTACTGAGAATCCAAATCGCCAACATTTGAAATAATAATTGTTTTGAATTGTTTCTTGTCTTATTTAATGAAGGTTGTAATAGAATTAGCCTACATTTGGCTTAAGCTGGATGAGACAGAGACATAATTTTATAGCCATTTGTTAAACAGCTGACAGGGAATGTAATTAACCGTTCCGGGAACTAAATTTTTTTGTTTTAACCGGTTCGGGAACGTCTATTTAATGGTGGAACCCAAAACCGGAAACGTTAAAATTCCGTTTCTGTTCGGAACGAACCAATAGGAAAAAAATTCTGGTTCAAAGCCCTGGTTATAACTCTTCAATTGATGGAAACTTGAGTGCAAAACTATTCATGACAACCGCAGTCCTAAAGTTAGCAAGTCAACTGTAGTCCTCAGCCATAAGAGCATTACTGTAAGTGTCCAGAGCATCTTCCAAGTGTGACTTTCGACTGTCCATATGGGGCCGTCCTCCACAGGAGCGATGCGATGAGACTCCAGCCAGACGTAGGGCATCAGGATGGATCAGGCAGGTCCGAGGAGCAGAAGAGGTCAGTATCTCGATCTCAGGATTGACATGTACTGTAACTCAGAGGGACAGATGGGGGGGACACAGGTTGGTTTGAGCTGCCAGGAAAGATATAGCAACTCATATAATCACTCTTTACAACCGTAGTGAGCAGAAAAGCATCCCAGCATGCAACAGCAGAAGACCACATTGGGTTCCACTCCTACAGTCAAGAACAGGATTCTTAGAATCAAGAACAAGTTCCTATTAAAGTGGCTGATGAGTGTAGTAAGTCATTATTTTGACTTATCTGGCACGAGCTACTTCCAGTGAGATCATGCGCTCTGATTGGTTCCTTGGCGGGCAGTATTTTCCCGTAATGCCTGTGGGTGATTACGGACTTTCTTTCCAAGGTGCCGGCTTTCAGCATTGCAAAAAACAAACAAAAGCAAAAACAAAACAACAAAAAAGATCAATTGGAAATCAAAACGGAATCAGAAATGGCCAAAACACAAAAGACAAACAAGAGTTATTCAAGAAATTAACAATGAAGAGCATTCAGAAACCGCTAACCGCTGACAAAAATTCAGTTTTGAAACTGCTAGCTGTTTATTCTGCATGCGTGACTCAACTATGTTACTAATATGACATGACTAAAAGCAGCGTCACTTCTCATTATAATGACCGTCTATTTTAACCTTAAAAATAAAAAAGCCATATAATAAACTCCTTATTATCCTCGCTTGCTCTGTCTTTATGGGAAAATATCAGACCTCAGTCTTTATGTACAGACCTCACCTTATTGTCAAGACCTCGGTCTGATATTTTGCCGTAAAGACCTCGTGCTCAGTGAATAAGTACACTACCGTTCAAAAGTTTGGGGTCACTTTGAAATGTCCTTATTTTTGAAAGAAAAGCACTGTTCTTTTCAATGAAGATCACTTTAAACTAATCAGAAATCCACTCTATACATTGCTAATGTGGTAAATGACTATTCTAGCTGCAAATGTCTGGTTTTTGGTGCAATATCTCCATAGGTGTATAGAGGCCCATTTCCAGCAACTCTCACTCCAGTGTTCTAATGGTACAATGTGTTTGCTCATTGCCTCAGAAGGCTAATGGATGATTAGAAAACCCTTGTACAATCATGTTAGCACAGCTGAAAACAGTTGAGCTCTTTAGAGAAGCTATAAAACTGACCTTCCTTTGAGCAGATTGAGTTTCTGGAGCATCACATTTGTGGGGTCGATTAAATGCTCAAAATGGCCAGAAAAATGTCTTGACTATATTTTCTATTCATTTTACAACTTATGGTGGTAAATAAAAGTGTGACTTTTCATGGAAAACACAAAATTGTCTGGGTGACCCCAAACTTTTGAACGGTAGTGTAGTTAATAAAAAGTCATAATTATGACATTGCATCTCATAATTATGTGATACATTCTCGTGCTTCGGCTTCCATAAAATTTGGATGAAATCTGCATGCTACATGTCTAAATCAAGCATGTGAATATTCACAGATTGATTTCAAAAGGCTGCACAGGGATGTCTGGTACATAGCTGTATGCTAACAGGGCTATGCCTCGCTGTCTTTCAAACAACAATAATGTTTCATTCTTGGCATCCATATCAGATTACTGTTAATAAATGTCTTAAAGTAGATGAGCTTGGCTATGATCAATAGTATCACCAAAGGTTGTAAAAAAAAACAAAAAAAAGATATATACAGAATGGTACGAAGATGAAGAAGCAAGGATGGGGCTGATTTCTTTTTAGCCTAGACTGTAGATTGATCAATGACACTGATACATTTTATAGCTTCTTTTATTGGAGAACTCAAAGGCATCATGTTTAAAAAAAAAAAGATTCATCATAATAAGTAGAGAATGTAGGAAGCAATGTGTGCAAGCATGTACACAATACCCAAGGTGTTTGAAAATAACTGACTATATAGTGAATAAACTGTATGGTTCTGAAGACATCAGCAGCTTTGATAAATATTCAAGCTCTTTTCTGAGACAGATTATTTGTTGTAGCTTACAAACATGAGTCAACTCTTCGGACTCTCACACGTCTTTTGACTCCCAAATGGCTCATTATCAAAGTTAACAGTATTTATAATACGTGTGATTGTTATTGTTTGCCTATCTATAGCTAAAATTGTTCCATATTTTTCCTTCTAATTAACAAAGTAACATTCATTTGAAGTGCATTAAAAAAATCTATTTGCAAATTGCAAAATCATCAATGCACTACAAATGGGCATTGACAAATACAGGTAGCATTAATGCAACTGAGCCTGCTGTATCTACTTCATTAATAAGATTGAATTGAATTATCCTGGGGCGGCATGGTGGTGTAGTGGTTAGCGCTGTCGCCTCACAGCAAGAAGGTCCGGGTTCGAGCCCCGTGGCCGATGAGGGCCTTTCTGTGCGGAGTTTGCATGTTCTCCCTGTGTCCACATGGGTTTCCTCCGGGTGCTCCGGTTTCCCCCACAGTCCAAAGACATGCAGGTTAGGTTAACTGGTGACTCTAAATTGACCGTAGGTGTGAATGTGAGTGTGAATGATTGTCTGTGTCTATGTGTCAGCCCTGTGATGACCTGGCGACTTGTCCAGGGTGTACCCCGCCTTTCGCCCGTAGTCAGCTGGGATAGGCTCCAGCTTGCCTGCGACCCTGTAGAACAGTATAAAGCGGCTAGAGATGATGAGATGAGATGAATTATCCTGAGAAAATGGAACACTAAAATTACCTACATCCAAAAAAAAAGAAAAGAAAATTTAAAAAGGCCTATTTATGTGACTCAGCTAAAAAAACTGACTCAAAGAGTCATTTGCAAACATCAAGAGTGACTCACAGTGTTCGTCCACCAGTTAAAGGAATAGATCAGTAGGAATCTCTATTATACCATTTTCACTCGACCTCATGTTTGGTGTCTGATGGTTGCTTCTTTAGTTTTGCTCCAAAAGCTCACTCACTCACTTCTTCCAGCTTGTCCCATTTATGTACGTGTATGTGGGGTCATTTCCATGTGGACCCTATTGATCCATATGTCATATTAATTGGAGCATAGTTTTATGCCAGATGCCCTTCCTGCCACAACCCTCCCATTTCCAAGCTTGGGAACCAATCATTCACACCAATGGTTAACCTAACTGCACATCTTTGGACTTTGGGAGAAACCAGAACACCCAGAGAAAACCCATGCAGACACGGGTAGAACATGCAAACTCCACACAGAAAGGCCCCTGTTGGCCGCAAGGTTCAAACCCAGAACCTTCTTGCTGTAACAGTGTGAACCACTGCACCACCGTACCACCCAGTTTTGCTCCAAAAGCTGTCACCCAGAATTATTTCTGGAAGTGAATCAGAATCAAATATTATCCACAGCTCTTAAGTGATGCCAGATTTACTGATGCATTTATTTTTGCTTTTCATTCATGCATTCATTTTCCTCCCATTTTATTTTTGATAGGGGTCACAGTCGAAGCAGTCTGAGAAGGTTAATCTAGATTTCTCCATCCCCAGCCACAGATTCCAGCTTCTCCTGGAAGATCCCCAGACATTCCCAAGCCAATTGTGAGATACAATCTGTCCAGCAAGTTCTGTGTCTGCTTCAGGGTCTCCATCTAGTGGGAGTGCTTGACACAGGACCCTACCAGGACCCGAACAGGGGGTATCCTAATAAGTTAGGGTACTGTTTACCAAACTGTTTACATTCATCTAATTTCACGAACACTTTTATCTATACTGATACACCTTGGGGGTGATGGAATTTCAACTCACAACCTTTTGACCAGTCACCCAATGCCTGAACCATCTCACCTGGCACCTCTGAATTCATCGGAACAGAAACTCTACTCCATGGCTTTCCCAGTTCATTGAGTTGAAAAAATCAGCCCAGACTTCTCGATACCTAACCACAGAATTCTGATCCTTTTGGGGGATTCCAAGACATTCCCAAGTCAAATGTAGATACTTTTCAACCAACAGGGAATGGGTTCTTGAACTGGTTCTGTTCAGGATTCTTTCATTTCAAGATGGCAGAGCGCATGGATTACCTGCATGCTTTTGTTCTGTTACTGCAGATATTTGATTTCATTCCATTTCTTCTGAAGATGTATCATTTTCTGTTATGTTCTGCAATGCTGTACTCTGCTTCCTCTCCAAATGAATGACATGCCCATTGATGGCATCATAATTCATGCTGGAAAAACCAGCTTGGTTACATTTTAGTTTCAGCTGGGGACCAGCTTTTCAGGTTCCGAACTAATTTATTTTTAGTCAGAATGCTCTGAAAGGTTCAAAGTTTGGTGCGCAAACCAGAAAGGAACCCATTCCCTGTTGGTGGAAAAGGGGTATCAGAGACTGGATCTCTCTAAAGTCCTGGGTGTCCCTGATACAGTTCTACTGAGAACTGACCAGGGGCATCCTTGTACTCTTTCTTGATTAGGGTTACCAGCATCCACCCCTGGAGCCAATCATGGTGGTAGTGTCCATAGGTGAGTGTCTGGTGACTGGGTCATCCATATAACCCAGTCATGCTCAACCCAAAATGGTGATGTGGTGATCTTGGGGGCTCTCCACTTGCAAAATGAAGGGTGCGACTCAGGTTCAATGCCAGGAGGTTCAGCAGGTGTGTAATGGACATCATTTGAAGTCATCTTGCACACTGAAGATCAAAAATCAGACAAGAAACATGTCAAGCATGTCTTACCTGAATCAATTACATTTGGTGTAACTGGAAAATTGTATAAGTTTGTCTTTATTTTTGAATTACTCCTTTAACCTTTTGAATGGCTGAGAAGATGAATCAAGCCAGCAGAACTAAATATAAAAATTCAGGGGCACTAAAGAGTTGACTGAATAATATGTCTTGTTCTCTTTCTGCACTCTCCCCATAAACATTGACAGTGACAGAATAACTGCATTCCTGTTTTAATCCTTCACCCCTTACCCAAGGTCAAGAGCTCAAAATCTGCAATGCAGCTTGGACTTCAGCCATGACTCCAAATAAGCCTTTCTCTCCTTTTTTTTTTAAAGAAGCCAAGCCAAGAAGCCTTTATTTGTCACATGTACACTTAAGCACACAGTGAAATTTAACCTCTGCATTTCACCCATCTGCGGCAGTGAACGCACAAATGCAAGCAATGAGCACACACACATACCCAGAACAGTGGGCAGCTATGCTACAGCGCCAGGGGAGCAGCTGTGGGTTAGGTGCCCTTGCTGAAGAGCACTTCAGCCCAACCTCAGGCCATGGCTGCCCCATGTTCACCTAACTGCATGTCTTTGAGTTAGAGTAGCCAGTTAACCTAACTACATGTCTTTGAACTGTGGGGGAAACCAGAGCACCCAGAGGAAACCCACACAGACAACATGCAAACTCCACAAAGGCCCCCGTCAGCCACTGGGCTCGAACCCAGAACCTTCTTGCTCTGAGGTGACAGTGCTAACCACTACACCACCATGCCACCCACCTTTACTTGCTACTTTTTCCTTTATTTGATATTTTCTAATATGTTTAGCTGCTATTTTATGCAACTGGGTTTCCTGAAAGCAATAGATTTTGAGCCAGCTGTTTCACATAAGCACTCAGATGACTGATATCATTCTGACCTCAGAGAGTATAATATATAATGTATATATGTAATCCAAAATATAACCCAGAATCCATATATATATCCATTATCAGTAGCTGCTTATCCTGTACAGGATCTCAGGCAAGCTGAAGCCTATCCAAGCTGACGATGGGCGAGAGGCAGGGTACACCCTGGACAAGTTGACAGGTCATTGCAGGGATATATATATATATATATATATACACACAGTTGTGGTCAGACGTTTACATACAGTGACATAAATGCCATCTTGGATATGAATGTCATGGCAATATTTGGGCTTTCAGTAATTTCTTTCAACTGTTCTTTTTTTGTGGCAGAATGATTGTACAGCATACATCTTAATAAAAAAACACTAGAATTTGGTGCACAAGTTTTAATTTTCTTTGGGTTTTCTGAAATCAACATAGGGTCAAAATTATACATACAGGGTCAAAAATTTACATACATTCACTTAGATTATTAATTCAGAGGTGCTGAAACTTCCAAAATATCTTACCCTGCCAAGGCCGAGGTCTCTTAACTTCCTGTTAGTGATCATGATTGACTACAGCTGGTAGCTTTTCTGTGCCTTCATAAAAAGGGTTTGTTTACAGCACTCATTGGATTGACCAACACACAGTAAAATGGGAAAGTCCAAGGAGCTCAGTGCAGATCTGAGAAAGAGGATGGCAGATATACACAACTGCAGAATGTCTCTTGGAGCCATTTCTAAACAACTGCAAATTCCAAGATCAGTTCAAATAATTGTATGCAAGTTATTGTGAGGTGTAGTCACTTTGCCAAGCCACTTTGCTTCAAGAAAACCCAAACTGTCACCCTCAGCTGAAAGGAAATTGGTTTGGATGGTCAGGAACAACTTGGGAACCACCATGGCACAACTTTGCCATGAACTGGAAGCTGATGGCTCACTGTCTACAGTTCAGATCACCATGGACTAAGAGGCTGCTATCCAAGAAATAACCCCCTGCTCCAAAATGGACACCTTCAAGCTTAACTAAAGTTTGAAGCTGACCACACAGACAAAGAAAAAGCCTTCTGGAGGAAAGCTGTATGGTCAGATGAGACAAAGATTGAGTTGTTTGGCCACAATGACCACCATGTACAGATGGACACTGTACCAGCTGGTGGTGGTGGGAGGATCATCATGATCTGGGGCTGTTTTACTGCCAGTGGAACTGGTTCATTGCACAAAGTGGATAGAATAATGAAGAAGGAGGACTACCTCAGAATTCTTCAGCATAAACCATCAGAAACTTGAACACAACTTGGGACTTGGGAATTACGACAGGACAGTGAACCCAAACACGCATCAGAGCTGGTTGTGGAGGATAAAGCAGGCTAACATTAAGCTTAAAACAAATTCTGACTTCAACCCTATTGAAAATATATGGACCGTGCTTATAAGTTGAGTCCATGCCAAGAAAAAAAATTTAATTGAACTCTACCAATTCTACCATGAAGATTCATGAAATATTCAACCAGAATTCTGCCAGGAGCTTGTTCATGGTAAACAAAAATGTTTGGTCAAGGTGAGTCTTGCGAAGAGACATTTTACCCAAATATTAGATGTGTTGTATGTATATTTTTGACCCTGTATGTATAATTTTGACCCTGTGTTGATTTCAGAAAACCCAAAGAAAATTAAAACTTCTACACCAAATTATAGTGTCTTTTTTTTAAATTAAAGATGTATGCTGTACAATCATTCTGCCGCAGAAAAAGAAGAATTCAAAGAAATTACTGAAAGCCCAAATATTGCCATGACATTCATGTCCAAGATGACATTCATGTCACTGTATGTAAACTTTCCAAATATTCACCACACTCCATTTGAAACACATGGAGCTCAAATGACTTTTGTTTTTGTCTTGCTGTCTTGGAAATGATTTCATTAGACAGATACATTTTTCCAGCCAAGCACAAAACCACTGTGTTTGTGCCAAGCAGAGGAATATGGAGTTCTTCTGCCAACATTTATGGTGCTCTTTTAGTTGATTATATCTGTCTTGGCATCACAGCACACACAGCTGTGACCTCAACAAGGAATTATGTTTCTAATGTAGCTTCGGACCACAGACGGGCCCAAACAAGAGACAAACAAATCTGTCATTCGTCTGTCCTACATTGCTATGTTAAGGACTGGTATTTGTTAACTATATATAGACATTGGAATATACAGGACTAGGTCGAGTCTTTCTCAGTGTAGCTGATTGGCTATGACATTTGAGATATGAGTTTAATATGATTTATATAACTGCTTTCATACTAGGCAGAAAAAGTGATATAAAAAAGTAGCTTACCTTTTGGGCACACTATTCCTATCTACAGTACATTTATTATTATTATTATTATTATCAATAATAAACCATACAAAGACACAGTATTGCCAAAATCATTGTTACTGTCATTGGATACACACTCACAGACCACTTTATTTTTTTTATAAAGATATTTTTTGGGCTTTTTTCACCTTTATTGGATAGGACAGTGTAGAGACAGGACAGGAAATGAGCAGGAGAGAGAGAGACAGGGAGGGATATGACCTTGGGTCGGAATCAAACCCGGGTCCCCGGATTTATGGCATGGCGCCTTAGCCACCTGAGCCACGATGCCCCCAGACTGCTTTAATAAGTACACCTGTAACACTTTTTCATTGATGCAATTGTCCAATCAGCCAATCATGTTGTAACAGTGCCATGCATCAATTCATGCAGGTACACATCCAGAGCTTCAGTTACTGTTCACATCAAACATCAAACAAGGTCAAAGGAGACTAACCAAATTGGTTCGAGATGACAGGAAGGCTATGGTAAATCAAACGAGACCGTCAATGATGTCGTAGCTCACTCCAGTCCTGTCTAGCCCAGAAGGAACGATCTAAAGTGGGCCACCTTGTGCAATAAATGTTGCAAGCTATATACAAGCTATATATAGAACCTATATACATCCTAGGAATACCGACCTATTTGCCAGAAAGAATCCAAAATGGCAAGGAATTGACCAAGAAGAAGCGATTTTTGTTGAACTGCTTATTAAGGCTTAATTAGTCCATAACTTCATTCATAATTGTAATTAAGCAAACCTGGGTAGAAGTTATATGCACCCTAGGTACCCCTACCTTCATGCCAGAAAGAATTAAAATCGGTGAAGAATTGAGGGAGAAGAAGCAATTTGTGTGGAAACTGCTCGTTAGGGCTTAATTACTCCATATCTTCATTATTAATTGCAATTATGCAAATTTGGGTAGAAACTATATGCACCCCAGACAGACCTACCTTCCTGCCAAAAAGAATAAAAATCGGGGAAGAATTGAGAGAGAAGAAGCGATTTTCGTGAAATGTAGATGATGCCAGACAGATGACGGACAACACATGATAACATAAGCTCATTGCCTGTTGGCCAGATGAGCTAATAACCACTCTTTACAACCATGGTGAGCAGAAAAGCATCTCACAAAGCATGATGCTCTTCTGTTGTACCCCATCCATGTTTGTTAAAGCTATACAACATTTTTAGCATATTCCCACTTTCAAATTCCCAAACCCAACATAACCTCAACAAAAGGAAGAGATTCATGCAAAATTAAATTTACCCAGTTCTCCTCTTACCCTAAAAGAAGTCAACCATCCAAGACATGTTTGGTGATAGATATTTGTCTCTGTAGTACTGGAATGACATGGCTAATTTGGCCCAAAATTTTCACCCAAATGTTTTTCAACGATTGTATGTACAAATCATCTTCAAACAATGTTGTTCAACTATTATGATGATTTAATTTTCAATTCACTAAATTTGCAAAAATAGCAGTGTACTTATGTTATCATCCAGTAAACTTCAAACTCTAAAATACAATTCCACTTTCGAACTTTAAGATGTCAAAAAAATTCTCAAGACAAAAAGTTGTCCAAAATGGATGTCCTTATAACATTTCAGGAACATGGTGTAGATTTTTTTTTTTAATGTTTAGAGAAGTCATGGGTGGCATGGTGGTGTAGTGGCCTGTTACCTCACAGCAAGAAGGTTCTGGGTTTGAGCCCAGTAGCTGACAAGGGGCCTTTCTATGTGGAGTTTGCATGTTCTCCCTGTTTCTCCCCGCCAAAGACATGCAGTTAGGTTAACTGGCTACTTTACATTGTCTGTTGCTCAACCTTGGAGAGGGATGGACTCTGCCAAGTTTAAATGCCCTAGATACACCAATGATGGATCATCAGTGGTGCCCCTACGACCCTTGCTGGCTCTGGTACGAAGAAGAAGATTGAAGTCATACTGGAAGATATTAAGAAAAAAGATTTTGGGTGATACAAACTTCCATTATTGACCATAGGGTCAGTTATGGCTCCACACTCTTGGAGCAGTTTAGGATTAGACATTCTGCTCAAGAATATGCTGACAATATACTGGGATTTAAACTCACAACCTTTCAGCTACCACAAACCTCCAACATCTAACCACTGCTATTGTGCTGTCTTAGCACCAGTGAGCGAGTGTCTCCATAGTCAGAAGGTTGGAATTACGCCTACTGTATTTGAAACACATGATGTAAGTGCAATATGACGGCAGGTCGTATATGTATAGATTCTAAGCTCATCCTAATTATTAGTCTCATCTCATGTTCAGTAATCATGACTACTGCGTTTGAGTTTATTTTTACCATGATGTTTCCCAGGTGAGAAGGCTAACATAAACCTTCAATCAAGAATGTGGTAAGCCCTTTTAGCAGACACATGCAGTTAACCAAACCATGCAGACATGATGTATTTCAGTCAGGTAATACTTAGCAATTAGTATGTTTTGGGTTTAACCACTAGCTACAGTAGCAAACTTCTCAATGCTATTAAAACTTGGAAATTCATGAATAGCACAATAAAATCATTTGAACATCAAATGTCCCAATCAAATCAAATGTTCCAATTTACCACTTTATGTCACCAATGATGTATAAAGATAAAATCAGTATGCTATGATTCGGGGTGGCATGGTGGTGTAGTGGTTAGCACTGTCGCCTCACAGCAAGAAGGTCCTGGGTTCGAGCCCAGTGGCTGATGAGGGCCTTTCTGGTTGGAGTTTGCATGTTCTCCCTGTGTCTGCGTGGGTTTCCCCCACAATCCAGAGGCATGCAGGTTAGGCTAATTGGTGAATGTGAATGGTTGTCTGTGTCTATGTGTCAGCCCTACGATGACCTGGCGACTTGTCCAGGGTGTACCCCGCCTCTTGCCCATAGTCAGCTGGGATAGGCTCCAGCTTGCCTGTGACCCTGTAGAACAGGATAATTGGATAATGGATGGATGGATGACTTGGTTAATTGCTTCCAGAAGGTTCTTACTGTATTTATATTTACAGAGAAGATTTGGTAAAAAGAATGATTCAAGCAAAAAATCCCAAAAATATTGTTCCGTTTTTTGACAGTGTAGTCATATTTGGTATCTTAAGTGCCTGTCTTTATCTTTTCACTAGAGGCGAATGTTGATAAATACTTGAAATATTGTACATGACTCAAAGCAAATATAGCCTATGCCATATTTCTCACTAGAAGATTTTTTAAGCCAATTTCAATACTTTTTTCTGATTTAAAGAAACTGTCTTGTACTAGGGCAGCACAGCAAGCAGATTCAGGGTTCGACCCTGCAGGTCGACCAAGGCCTTTCTGTATGGAGTTTGCATGTTCTCCTCATGCCTGCTCTGGTTTCCCCCATGTTTGGCATGCTTGTAGCTTGTTTTTCTGGCCTTGCTTAATCTTTGCTTCTCAGGCTAGTTTCTGTTAAAACGTCTGCGAAAGCTAGTTTCCTTGAAACATATCTTTGCTTGTACATGTCATGTGTGCTCCCTGTTTTAGATAAGGCTACCTGCTCAGTAATTTTCCATCACCCTATCACACTCAGCAACTGCTTCCTGATATTATGAGGGTACTTGAAAAAGTTCTCAGTCTTATCCAGATTGTTCTTGCATTATTTTTCAACACACTCCGATTTAACTTCAATGCACTTGGCCCACCGATGTTCGAGCTTCACTACCCCTTCGGTGAAGAAGGTCACATCTTGGGCCTCCAGATCCTCCTCAACAGCATGGATGACTTCATCACCACTCTGAAAATGGCGACCATGCAAGTGTGATTTCAGTTTGTGAAACAGATAGAAGTCAGATGGTGCCAGATCGGGTGAGTAAGGTGCATGGGGAAATAGTTCAAAGCCACATTTGGCTGCTTCTGCCCCGCCCCCTGTGCTGTGTGGATGGGCGCATTGTCCTGGAGCAACAGCACGCCACCGCTAAGCTTTCCTCTCCCTTTTTCTTTGATTGCTTCTTTCATTTGAGTTTTGTCGACAGTGATATAAGGCTTTATAGTACACAGTTATGCCCCAAAATGGGAGTTATGCCCCTTTCTAGGTGAGGCTGAGAACTTTTTGAAGTAGTCTCATACATTTCACAATCATATTGCTACACCACACTCTTGAATGTGGATATATATTCATGTTTGTACTTCAATAAACTGAGAATCTCTGAGGCAGCACAGGACTTATATTTCTGGATCACTCATACTTTATCAATTCAACCTTCTTCAATACAGATTATATATATCACCCTCAATAGAGTCCCCATTCACAATTATGAATTTTATGGATTCCATACATTCCTATGGACCTAATTTTGTTTGAGACTATGCCGTTAGTAATGTCATCCTGTCCCACCAAAATCGATGGTCATGTGCTGCTGTTAATGGAAGATAATACAGAAATATAGTTCCACTTTGAACTTAAAATTGTAAATTCAGACTCCTCTACTATTTTATTTCAAATAAAAAGGAATATTATATAGACGTGAGTGTTTTACTGGGAAATACACCACTCATGTTTTTCATACGAGCTCCATCCGGGACATGGAGAACCAAAACCATGACATAAATCTCTTTATTTTTTTCGCGGTCAGGTTTCCATCAAATCGTGCACTCTGATTGGCTCGCGAGCGGTCCGGAATCCTACGATCCGGACCCCGGGTATGGACCTTTGGCGACTCGCTCGTTCACAACAACAACAAACATAGTAGCAATTTTTTGTCAATATTTATTTTTGCATTTCTCAGTATAATAGCATTAATTTTACAGCATGGATAGCGATAACAACAGTGTTCACAGCAAAAGCGAGTTTTACTACCCTGATGAAGACGAAATAAAAGAAAACATTTCAGGAGAAAGCCGAAAACGAGCTTGTAGCAGGTTTGTTCTAAATATGGTTTCCCTTTCGGGCGCTCTCGTTTTCTGTTAGAATTTGGTAAAGAAAAAAATTAATATATTATTTACCAGCTTAAGGTCGGTCCATATCATGAAATACCGTGACCTCAGCCTTGAAAATACTGACCTCGACCCAGAGGCCTCGGTCAGTATTTTCAAGACCTCGGTCACAGTATTTCACGATACAGACCTCCCAGCTGGTAAATAATATATATGTATGTCACTTGTGTCAAATTTCATATTGATTATAAAATACTACTATTGACCTTTAAGCCCTGAATGATATCGCACCACAGTACCTGAGCGAACTTCTGGTCCTTTATGACCTGCCACGCCTACTTAGATCAAAAGGTGCAGGCTATCTGCTGGTACCTCGTATAGTGAAGGCTACATCAGGGGACAGAGCCTTTTCTTACAAAGCCCCACAGTTATGGAACAGCCTTCCAAGTAGTGTTCGGGAATCAGACACCGTCTCAGCATTTAAGTCTAGACTGAAAACATATTTGTTTAGTCAAGTCTTTTGTTAATGGTGTTTATGAGGTAAAGGAGTAGATCTGGAGGGTCCTCGGACATAGAGTGTTTTGGTAAACTGGGATGTATGGATGCCGTCAGTTCCCCACTCGCTTGCTCACTCAAGTTTGTTGACGGTGTAGTGGCTGCTGCTTTATGTCCCAGGGTTACCTCATGCCTGTGTTACCTTCTGGCTCTCTCCTTTTACAGTGCCTTGAAAAAGTATTCATACCCCTTGAACTTTTTCACATTTTTCCACCCTACAACCATGAACTTAAAAGTTTTTTATTGAGATTTTATGTGATAGACCAACACAGAGTAGCACATAATTTTGAAGTGAAACGAAAATGATAAATGGTCTTCAAAATTTTAAACAAATAAAAATCTGAAAAATGTGATGTGCATTAGTATTCAGCCCCCCTGCGTCAATACTTTGTAGAGCCACCTTTTGCTGCAATTACAGCTGCAAGTCTTTTGTGGTATGTCTCTACCAGCTTTGCACATCTAGACACTGAAATTTTTGCCCATTCTTCTTTGCAAAATAGCTCAAGCTCAGCCAGATTGGATGGAGAGCGTCTGTGAACAGCAATTTTCAAGTCTTGCGACAGATGCTCAATGGGATTTAGGTCTGGACTTTGACTGGGCCATTCTAACACATGAATATTCTTTGATCTAAACCATTCCATTGTAGCTCTGGCTGTATGTTTAGGGTCATTGTCTTGCTGGAAGGTGAATCTCCTTCTCAGTCTCAAGTCTTTTGCAGCCTCCAACAGGTTTTCTTCCAGGATTGCCCTGTATTTAGCTCCATCCATCTTCCCATCAACTCTGACCAGCTTCCCTGTCCCTGCTGAAGAAAAGCATCCCCATAGCATGATGCTGCCACCACCATGTTTCACAGTGGGGATGGTGTGTGCAGGGTGATGAGCAGTGTTAGTTTTCCGCCACACATAGCGCTTTGCATTTAGGCCAAAAAGTTCAACTTTGGTCTCATCTGACCAAAGCACCTTCTTCCACATGTTTGCTGTATCCCCTACATGGCTTCTGGCAAACTGCAAATGGGACTTCTTATGCCTGTCTTTCAACAATGGCTTTCTTCTTGCCACTCTTCCAAAAAGGCCAGATTTGTGGAGTGTACGACTTATAGTTGTCCTGTGCACAGATTCTCCTACCTGAGCTGTGGATTTCTGCAGCTCCTCCAGAGTGATCATGGGCCTCTTGGCTGCTTCTCTGACCAGTGCTCTCCTTGTGTTAGGGTTTTGCTGGGATTCGAACCTGGTTCGTTGGTGTGATAATCCAGCAAACCCCCACTAGGCCACCAGGGGGATGACTCAAATGCAGAGGCGTGAGGCGGAAGTAGAAAAAGAATCAAAAGGTTTATTTAAACTATATACACTATATACAGGGCAAAACAAAAGACAAAAAAAAACCAAAGAGTATAATCCAAAAGAAAAGCAAAGTGCAAAAATTCAAAAGCTAAGAAGATCAAAAAACACAGTACAAAGGAAACTGGAGATAAACATAACAGCACAAAGACTCCGTGACAAGAGGACTGAACTCAGGGGTATAAATAGACAAACTAATTAAGGACACAGGTGAAGATAATTAGGCAATTAACACAAACACAAAACACAGGAACAGTGGCGGCCTCTAGAGGCCAAAATAAACACGACATGAAAAGGAAATAACAGCGGCCTCTAGAGGCCAAAACAGTCCTAGTCCTAACAGGACCCCCCCCCTCTAGGAGCGTCTCCTGACGTTCCCAGGGCGATCCGGATGGGCCGAATGGAAGTCCCGACATAGTTCTTTATCAAGGACATCCCGAGCAGGAACCCAGCAGCGCTCCTCAGGACCATAGCCCTCCCAGTCCACCAGATATTGCAACCCGCCGCGGACCCGGCGGGAGTCAAGCAGGCGATTCACAGTGAACACAGTCTGCCCCTGGAAGATGCGGGGGGGTGGGGGGTTCCTAGGGGCAGGGGCATACGTAGACGTCAGTACGGGCCGTAACAGGGAAACATGGAAAGTGGGGTTGATCCTCAGAGTCCGGGGCAACTGGAGCCGGTAGGAGACAGGGTTCACCCTGCGCACCACCTTGAAGGGGCCAATGTAGCGAGGAGCAAGCTTGCGGTTCTCCACCCGCAGTGGAAGGTCCTTAGTGGACAGCCAAACACGCTGCCCAGGGCGGAAAGCGTGTGCAGGTCTTCTATGGCGGTTGGCCTGAGTCTGGTTGGTTCTGGAGGTCTGTATGAGGGTCTTCCTGACCTTGCTCCAGGTCTTGCGACACCGTCTCACATATTGGTTGACCGAGGGCACCCCCGCGTCCTCCTCCTGGTCCGGGAACAGAGGTGGCTGGAACCCGAATTGGCACTGGAATGGCGACAGCTTGGTGGCCGATGACTGCAGGGTGTTGTGGGCGTACTCCGCCCATGGCAGCCAGGTGCTCCACGATGTCGGGTTATCCATAGCCAGGCCTCGCAGGGTGGTTTCCAGGTCCTGGTTGAGCCTCTCCGTCTGACCATTGGACTGTGGGTGAAACCCAGAGGAGAGGCTGGCAGTGGCTCCGATGACCTTGCAGAACCCGTGCCACACTCGGGAGGAGAACTGGGGCCCTCGGTCTGAGACGATGTCCTGTGGAAGACCAAAGACTCGGAAGACATGATTAAACAAAAGTTTCGCAGTTTCAAGAGCAGAGGGGAGTTTGCACAGTGGTATGAAGCGGCAGGCCTTGGAGAATCTGTCAACTAAGACCAAAATGACCGTGTTACCTTGTGACTCAGGGAGACCCGTGATAAAGTCGACTGCCACGTGGGACCAGGGACGCCGGGGAATGGTCAGAGGATGCAGGAGACCCTGGGGACGCTGTCGTGGGTTCTTGGTTCTGGTGCAAACCTCACAGGACAGGACAAATGACCTTACTTCCTTCTCCATGTTAGGCCACCAGAAGCGTCTTTTCAGGAAGTCCAGGGTCCTCCGAGCTCCTGGGTGGGCGGTGAGAGGGGAAGAGTGACCCCACTGGAGAACCTTGGCCCGGGCTTGATGTGGGACGTACAAGAGGCCTGGTGGCCCCGTCCCAGGACCGGGGTCCTGGCGTTGGGCTCGTCGGACAGCCTCCTCAATACCCCAGCGGACAGGGGCCACAATCCGGGACACAGGGATAATAGGCCCGACTTCATTCTCCCTGTTAGTGGCAGAGAACAGTCTGGACAGTGCGTCAGGTTTGGTGTTCTTGGAGCCGGGGCGGTATGAGAGGGTGAAGTCAAACCGACTGAAAAACAGGGCCCACCTAGCCTGTCGAGGGTTCAGTCTCTTGGCTTGCTGGAGGTACTCCAGGTTCTTGTGGTCAGTCCAAACCAGGAATGGATGTTGTGCTCCCTCCAGCCAGTGCCTCCACTCCTCAAGGGCCAGTTTGACCGCTAGCAGTTCTCGATCCCCCACATCGTACCGGGACTCAGCAGGACTCAGGCGGTGGGAGAAGTAAGCGCAGGGGTGCAGCTTTCCTTCCGAACGTTGAGAGAGCACCGCGCCGACACCACTGTCCGAGGCGTCCACCTCCACGATGAATGGTTGGGAGGTGTCCGGGAGAACCAGAATGGGTGCCGTGCAGAAGCGGTCCTTGAGGTCTTTGAACGCTTTTTCTGCCTGAGGAGACCAGCCATAAGATCCACCTGTCCCTTTGGTGAGGTCTGACATGGGTGCTGCCACAGAACTGAAGTTCCTGATGAACTTGCGGTAGAAGTTAGCGAATCCTAAGAACCGCTGAACCTCCTTAACGGACTTGGGAGTAGGCCAATCCCGGACGGCCAGGGTCTTGGCAGGGTCCATTTGGAGTTGGCCTGTCCGTACAATAAATCCCAGAAAGGAGACCTCGGGAACATGAAATTCGCATTTCTGGGCCTTGGCGAACAGATTGTTCTGTAGCAGCCTCTGGAGAACCTGGCGGACATGGTGGCGGTGCTCCTGCACGGTCTTGGAAAAGATAAGGATGTCGTCGAGGTAGACAAAAACGTATAGGTTAATCATGTCCCTTAAGACGTCGTTGATTAGGGCCTGAAAAACAGCTGGTGCGTTGGTGAGTCCGAAGGGCATCACCTGGTATTCGTAGTGCCCAGACGGGGTGTTAAAGGCAGTCTTCCACTCGTCTCCCTGTCGGATACGGATGAGGTGGTATGCGTTCCGTAGGTCCAACTTGGTGAAGACGGTGGCGCCTTGGAGCAGGTCGAAAGCTGTGGACATCAGCGGAAGGGGATATCGGTTGCGCACAGTGATCTTATTCAGGCCCCTGTAATCAATACATGGTCGGAGCCCCCCATCCTTCTTGCCGACAAAGAAGAAGCCGGCTCCAGCAGGTGAAGTGGAGGGTCGAATAAACCCAGAGACCAGGGCATCTTTGAGGTATTCCTCCATGGCCTTGCGTTCTGGCTGAGAGAGTGAAAACAGTCTGCCACGAGGAGGGGTAGTCCCAGGGAGCAAGTCGATGGCACAGTCGTAGGCCCGGTGCGGAGGAAGAACGGCGGCCCTGCTCTTGCTGAATACCTCCTTGAGATCCCAGTACTCTGTGGGAACTTGAGATAACTCGGTGAGATCAGGGGGCTCGGCAGGAGACACAGGAGAGCTAGAGAGCAGACAAGAGGCATGGCATGCAGGGCCCCATTCCACAACCTGGCTTGTTACCCAGTCTATGCGAGGGTTGTGGCGAGTAAGCCAAGGAAGGCCTAGAATAACTGGGAACTCAGGTGAAGGAATCAGGTGCAGGGATATTTCTTCCTTGTGACCTTGAGACTGGAGGAAAACTGGAGAAGTAACTTGGGTGACTCTTCCATCACCTAACGCTTGGCCATCGAGGGCAGACACAGACAGTGGGACTTCAAGAGGTGCAGTCGGAATATTGATGCTTTGGGCGAAGTGAATATCCATAAAGTTCCCAGCCGCCCCTGAGTCTATCAAAGCTTGACAAGAGTGGACAGACTCACCCCAGGAGATGGAGACCGGGATGTAGATTCCTTGGCCAGGGAGTCCGGGAGAGAGGGTAGGCCCCGTCACAACCCTCCCTCGGCTGGACGGGGCGGTCCTTTTCCCAAGAGTTCGGGACATGATGCTCGGAAGTGACCAGGCTTGCCACAGTAGATGCAGCACTTGTCCCTCCTTCTGCGCTCCCTCTCAGATGCGGAGAGGCGAGTACGACCCACTTGCATGGGTTCTGGACAGTCACTGAAGGAGGTAGACGGTCTCCAGGTAGAGGTAGGGAGGCTGGGGGGGCTCAAGGCTTGGTGGCGTTCTCTCATCCTGTTGTCCAGACGAATAGCATGTGAGATGAGGGTTTCGAGGTCACTTGGGCATCCAATAGAGGCCAGACCGTCCTTGATGGGGTCAGACAGACCATGGTGGAAGGCTGACACCAGGGCAGTCTCGTTCCATCCACTTACTGCTGCGAGTGTTCGGAACGAGATGGCGTAATCTGCGACGCTTCCTCCTTGCCGGATGGACATGAGCTTTCGGGCTGCGTCGGTACTGATGTCTGCCTGATCGAAGACCCGAAGCATCTCTTCAGAAAACAGCTGGAAATCAAAGCACTCAGGTCCCTGTCTTTGCCAGATAGCAGTAGCCCAGGCTCGCGCCTTACCAGCTAATAAGGTGATCACAAAGGCAATCTTGCGGCGATCCGTAGTGTAGGTGGTAGGCTGAAGCTCAAAGGTGAGTTGACACTGGGTAAGGAACTCTCGGCACTCACTGTGCTTGCCGTCATACCTCTGTGGTGCAGGAAGGCTGGGTTCGCGAGGTGAAGAAGGCAGCATTGCAGGAGGCACTGGAGCAGGAGTGGGAGCTGGATCAGGAGCAGGAACTGGATCAGGAGCAGGAGATGCAGGCAGAGATGTCAGCTGTGCCAGGGTTTTCCCAATTTGCTGAAGCAGTTCCTCGTGGCGAGCGAGGGCCTCACGTTGGCTGGTGAGCGTACGTCCATGAGCGTCCATGGTCGCTCCGAAGCGTGTCAAAGCTGCCATAATTCCCTGAAGGTTGGCCGGGTAGACAGTTGAAGCAGCCTCTGCTGAGTCGGTCATGACGGAGTCTTTCTGTTAGGGTTTTGCTGGGATTCGAACCTGGTTCGTTGGTGTGATAATCCAGCAAACCCCCACTAGGCCACCAGGGGGATGACTCAAATGCAGAGGCGTGAGGCGGAAGTAGAAAAAGAATCAAAAGGTTTATTTAAACTATATACACTATATACAGGGCAAAACAAAAGACAAAAAAAAACCAAAGAGTATAATCCAAAAGAAAAGCAAAGTGCAAAAATTCAAAAGCTAAGAAGATCAAAAAACACAGTACAAAGGAAACTGGAGATAAACATAACAGCACAAAGACTCCGTGACAAGAGGACTGAACTCAGGGGTATAAATAGACAAACTAATTAAGGACACAGGTGAAGATAATTAGGCAATTAACACAAACACAAAACACAGGAACAGTGGCGGCCTCTAGAGGCCAAAATAAACACGACATGAAAAGGAAATAACAGCGGCCTCTAGAGGCCAAAACAGTCCTAGTCCTAACACCTTGCTCGCTCTGTCAGTTTAGGTGGACGGCCATGTCTTGGTAGGTTTGCAGTTGTGCCATACTTTTTCCATTTTTGAATGATGGATTGAACAGTGCTTCTTGAGATGTTCAGAGCTTGGGATATTTTTTTATAACCTAACCCTGCTTTAAACTTCTCCAGAACTTTATCCCTGACCTGTCTGGTGAGTTCTTTGGTCTTCATGATGCTGTTTGTTCTTCAGTGTTCTCTAACAAACCACTGAGGCCTTCACAGAACAAGTGTATTTATGCTGAGAGTAAATTACACACAGTAGGACTCTATTAACTAATTAGATGACTTCTGAAGGCAATTGATTGCACTGGATTGTATTTAGAGGTATCAGAGAACAGGGGACTGACTACTAATGCACACCACATTGTTCAGATTTTTATTTGTTTAAAATTTTGAAGACCATTTATCATTTTTGTTTCACTTCACAATTATGTGCTACTCTGTGTTGGTCTATCACATAAAATCTCAATAAAAAACTTTTAAGTTCATGGTTGTAAGGTGGAAAAATGTGAAAAAGTTCAAGGGGTATGAATACTTTTTCAAGGCACTGTAGTTATGCTGTCATAGTTAGTTTTGCCGGAGTCCCTGCTTGTACTCAGCGCAAAATGTATACTGTACCTACTTATTCAGGTGACATTGGGCATACCTAACAACCTGTGTTTTCTCCCCCCAATCTGTCCCTCTGAGTTACATGTCAATCTTGGGATCGAGGTGCTGACCTCTTCTGCTCCTCGGACCTGCCTGATCCATCCTGATGCCCTATGTCTGGTTGGAGTCTCATCACATCACTCCTGTGGAGGACGGCCCTATGAGGACAGTTGAAAGTCACACTTGGAAGACACTCTGAACGCTTGCAGTAATGCTTTTATGGCTGAGGACTACAGTTGACTTGCTAACTTTAGGACTGCAGTTGTCATGAGCAGTTTTGCACTCAAGTTTCCATCAATGAAGAGTTTATAACATCAACGAAACTGACTTCATGTTAAAACTGTTAATGTTATAGTCATGTTGTCTGTTGTTGTCCAGGTGAGGATGGGTTCCCTTTTGGGTCTGGTTCCTCTCGAGGTTTCTTCCTCCTGTTGTCTGGGTTTTTTTTCCTTGCCACTGTCGCCACAGGCTTGTTCACTGGGGATAGATTTGGGATAAAATTGGCTCATGTCTTGGGTCATTCAGATTCTGTAAAGCTGCTTTGGGACAATGTCTGTTGTTAAAAGCGCTATACAAATAAACTTGGCTTGACTTGTGAGGAAATCAATGAATTGTTTTGATAAATCTGGGTACTTTTTGTTTGTGAATGTGTCTCTATAATAAATGGAAAATCACACGTTGGCTTGAAGATATGAAGTTTATCTTCTCACATTGAAAAACTTGTATTTTTCATACGAAATAGATTGCGGAACTGAGTGACATATTTCCTGATATTTCACTATAATTACGTCACTCCTAGTGTTTTCCCGTTGACTTGGTGTGTATTGTCAAAATGGCGAACTGGTTCAAAATTAAAATTATTTTTATTAACTTGCATTTTTGTGTGTGGATGTGTCCATATAATATAAAGAACATTACACAGCGGAGCAAAGATCTCATCTCATCTCATTATCTCTAGCCGCTTTATCCTGTTCTACAGGGTCGCAGGCAAGCTGGAGCCTATCCCAGCTGACTACGGGCGAAAGGCGGGGTACACCCTGGACAAGTCGCCAGGTCATCACAGGGCTGACACATAGACACAGACAACCATTCACACTCACACCTACGGTCAATTTAGAGTCACCAGTTAACCTAACCTGCATGTCTTTGGACTGTGGGGGAAACCGGAGCACCCGGAGGAAACCCACGCGGACAACATGCAAATTCCGCACAGAAAGGCCCTCGCCGGCCACGGGGCTCGAACCCGGACCTTCTTGCTGTGAGGCGACAGCGCTAACCACTACACCGCCCTGCGGAGCAAAGATATGAAGTTTATCTTCTCACGTTGAAAAATATATCACTTGTTCACTTTGTTCACTCGTGATTATTTTCACCACTCGAAGATAAGCTTTATATCTTCGTGAAACCATGTAATATCCTCTATTTATCAAAACTCATGATATCACCTGAATAAAGCACATTAAAATTTGAGCATATGTTTTGAGAAAAGCACTGGATGACAGACTTGGCTTTGGAATAAGTGAATGTTTTCTTGGACCTTTTCACCAGACTATTCCTTTAATCCCCCATACACTGTTATTCAGACTTCAGAGAAAGAGATCTGTCATCAATATGGACTCATCCAAGTTATTTTTGGACTCCACTCGTGATGAACATCAGAATAGATGCATTGCAGGCCTCCCAAAGCAGACGCCTTTTTAATCAAGTTAAACCACAGATAGTGTTTATTATATATTGAAGTTCAGGGACAGAAAACAGAAATTGGACGTTCTATTTAAGCACCACTTTAAGTGATTTGTATTTGATTAATTACACTTTCAGATCATGTGCATGTTTCAGTATTGATCATATAGAAGATATACATGTAATATCTTTCAGATTTTGAGTTCAACTCATATGTAATGTGAATGGAATGACTTTAAAGTGATGACTCAATGTAAAAGCGGATTTACACAATTTCCCCCTTGTTTTGATGAGCCAAGGCATGTTAGATGTTGGCTGGATGTTGGCTAAATTGCAGGATATTAAGCTTCAGATATCAAACATGTCGAAAGAGCTGATAGGGGAATTGTGTACATTTCACTTCAGGCTGAAAGGTTTCTTTCATCCATATTAGGATGCTTGTCATGGTTCATGCTGGAGGCATCTCATAATGTTAATTATATGAAACACTGCACACCAATTGAGACTAAAAGTTTAGAAGAAGAATGAAATAATAGTCGTGACAGAATACTGATAGCTATGTGAAAGCCAACTAGTTTGGACTTGGACTGTGGCTATACAGAAAAATATTCTGCATTGTGTCTACATCTCATCTCATTATCTCTAGCCGCTTTTGTCAGAAAGAAACGTAATCTCCAGACTTAGGTTTTTAGTGAATGTTGGACTTTGCTTTTAAGATTTGATACAGTTTACTTTTAATTTTTCTCATCTCATCTCATTATCTGTAGCCGCTTTATCCTTCTACAGGGTCGCAGGCAAGCTGGAGCCTATCCCAGCTGACTACGGGCGAAAGGCGGGGTACACCCTAGACAAGTCGCCAGGTCATCACAGGGCTGACACATAGACACAGACAACCATTCACACTCACATTCACACCTACGGTCAATTTAGAGTCACCAGTTAACCTAACCTGCATGTCTTTGGACTGTGGGGGAAACTGGAGCACCCGGAGGAAACCCACGTGCACACGAGGAGAACATGCAAACTCCGCACAGAAAGGCCCTCGCCAGCCACGGGGCTCGAACCCGGACCTTCTTGCTGTGAGGTGACAGCGCTAACCACTACACCACCGTGCCGCCACTTTTAATTTTTATTTTATTAAAATTATTTAATGGGTTTAGTGGTGTATTTACAAACCCCATTTCCAGAAAAGCTGGGATATTTTCCAAAATGCAATAAAAACAAAAATCTATATATTTTTTTTTATTCACGTGAATCTTTATTTAACTGACAAAAAATACAAAGAAAAGATTTTCAAAAGTTTTACTGACTGACTTAGTTGTATTTTGTAAATATAAGCAAAGTTAGAATTTGAAGCCTGCAACACACAAAAAAATTTGGGACAGAGGTTTTATTACCATTGTGTTACATCACTGTTCTTTTAATAACACTTTTTAATCATATATGATCTGAGGATAATAATTGTTGAAGTTTTGCAATTGGAATTTTTGTCAATTCTTATTTAATACAAGACTTCAGCTGCTCAACATTCTGTGGTCGCCGTTGTCTGATTCTCCTCTTCATGATGCGCCATACATTCTCAATAGGAATCAAATCTGGACTGGCAGCAGGCCAGTCAAGCACACGCACTCTGTGTCTATGAAGCCATGCTGTTGTAGCCTGTGTAGAATGAGGCCTAGCATTGTCCTGCTGAAATAAGCATGGACTTCCCAGGAAGAGATGTCACCTTGATGGCAACATATGTCTCTCTAAAATCCTAATATACGCCTCTGCATCAATGGTGCTTTCACACGCATGCAGCTCACCCATGCTGTGGGCACTGATGCCATCATACCATTACAGATGCCGGCTTTTGCACCTTTCTCTGATAGCAAACTGGATGGTCATGTTAACCTTTGGCACAGAGAACTCGACGTCTGGTTTTCCCCGAAAAAAAGCTGAAATGTGGACTCATCTGACCACAGCACATATTTCTGCTGACTTTTGGTCCATCTGAGATGAGTTCGAGTCCAGAGAAATCGGCACCGTTTCTGTAAAGAATTGATGAATGCCTTCCTCCTTGCGCAATGCAGTTCAGGTTGCATTTTTGGATGCAGTGGCACACTGTGTTAAGTGACAACAGTTTTCTGAAGTCCTCCCAAACCCATGTGGCGAAATTTGTCACATTAGCATGACAGTTTCCCAGGCAGTGCCGCCTGATCGAGGGCTCGAAGGTCACACACATTCAATAGTGGTTTCCGACCTTGCCCTTTACGCACTGAGATGTCTCTGAATTCCCTGAATCTTTTCACAATATTATTTACTGTAGATTTCGAAAGACATAAACTTTCTGCAGTCTTGCATGTAGAAATGTTCTTTTTGAATTGACTAACAATTCAAATACTGAGCCTTTGGTGCATGATCCTTTTATACCACATCATGATACCCTCACCTGTTACCAGTTAACCTGCTTATTGTGGAATCTTCCAAAACGGTGTTACTTAAATATTCTATGAACTTTTCAGCCTTATTTTGTCTCTGTTCCGAGGTTTTTTTTTTTTTTTTGAGTGTGTTGCAGGCATCAAATTCTAACTTCACAAGGTTATTTTCACAAAATGCAATGAAGTTGGTCAGTAAAACTACTGAAAATCTTTTCTTTGTACTTTTGTCAGTTAAATAAAGGTTCACATGAATTAACAAATCTTAGATTTTTGTTTTTATTGCATTTTGGAAAATGTCCCATTTTTTTCTGGAAATGGGGTTTGTACTAGATTATGTATTTTATTTTTAAAAAAAGGCTTTGAAAATCTCATCTCATTATCTCTAGCCGCTTTATCCTGTTCTACAGGGTCGCAGGCGAGCTGGAGCCTATCCCAGCTGACTACAGGCGAAAGGCAGGGTACACCCTGGACAAGTCGCCAGGTCATCACAGGGCTGACACATAGACAACCATTCACACTCACGGTCAATTTAGAGTCACCAGTTAACCTAACCTGCATGTCTTTGGACTGTGGGGGAAACCGGAGCACCCAGAGGAAACCCATGCGGACACGGGGAGAACATGCAAACTCCGCACAGAAAGGCCCTCGCCGGCCCCGGGGCTCGAACCCAGGACCTTCTTGCTGTGAGGCGACAGCGCTAACCACTACACCACCGTGCCACCCCAGCTTTGAAAATAAATGCAACTATTAAACAAGTAATGTGATCATTTTTATTTTATTTTAGAGGGGGCTTTTTGAATATTACACCATTTTCTGCAGATTCTTTTGTACATATTTTGTAATAAGTATGCATGAAATGTATATATTTATTATATCAAAAATATGTATAGTCTTCATCAAAGAACATTTTTATGCTGATTATGGCACATCATAATATCCTGGAAGATGCAATTCAAGTCCACATTTTCTAAATGAACTATGAAACATCATTAAACATAAAATATATTTCCTGCTGTCCTTGTTAAAGGGTTAAACATGCACATTTTGCGTATATTTCTGTTTTCACCAAGAGGTGGCGCTGTGTACATGGTTTCCTTGCTCAGAAAGACAAAAAGCTCTCTGTTTGCATTACATATTTAAATCATTGTATAAGTATTTTGCCTTTGTGCTTTTCGTACCATTTTATTAGCCAGACAGTATATTAAAAAACCGCAGTATACAAGGACTTTGCATTATTTGAACATTGTTCCATTACCAGCTGTTACAAGACATAAATACTAACTAACTAACACACACACACACACACACACAATGCAGTCCATAGTCAGGTTCTGGGGTAATAATAGAGCTGTGGTTGTTTTCTGTCACGTAAGAGTTTCCAAAACATTACTCGTGTGTGTGTGTGTGCTGTAGGCAGACCCCCAGGGTGAGCCATAACTCTTGCCTTGTAATGATGAAAGGTGTGCTTTCTCAGCATTGTGGCCCGGACACATCTGGTGCTGGAGGAGAGGAGTGCTGAAGAGAGGAGTGGAGAAGGCGAAGAACTTCTTTGAAGTTCGAACAGGGAGGTAAAGAAATAACCGTGAGCTATTGCAGCCTGTTACGTATGATATACTGTACAGTATCTCCACCATGTCCTCCTTCTGAACATGCATGATCTACATTATAATGTCTCCTCACAATAATTTCACAAACATCCACTAGATGGCTCATCTGTATTCTTTCTCTAAATGTCTACTTCTCGCAGCTCAAGGCTAATCACAGACGCAGGACCTCGGCCTTATGTGTAGATATAAATATCCACGCAGAGCTCCCTTTTTAATCTGGACTTCTCCAGCTTTTCTTCTGCAATACAAGTGGAGGAAAGTGTTCATTTCAAAAGATGCTTTGAACCAGAGTTACCTACCGTACTACCTCATTTCCATCTGCAATCACTGGGCAGAGAAAACCAACAAACTGTGATACAATTACACACCTAAAAAGTACACAGTCATGATATTCAGCTAATATTCCAACTCCTTAAAGTGCTTAAAGTACTCCAAAAGGTGTCATTTTAACCCTTTCATACATAAACATATCCAGATTCTTTGTAATTCTTTTTTTTTAATCATATAACATCATGCCTTGTGAATTTGGACGTTTTCTCATGTGCAATATATGAAAAAGTACAAGGACTGTCCATGAGCACTAAAAAACATCATACTGAAATGGAAAATAAAAATCTTTCAATTTGTTTAGGTTTCAGGTCTAAAATATTTCATGTTATATTAAAATATTTATTGTCTTTTTTTAAATTACAGTTTTATTGCAGATTTAGCTCAATTTCTACATTATCGTGGGTGACATGGTGGTGTAGTGGTTAGCGCGGTCGCCTCACAGCAAGAAGGTTCTGGGTTTGAGCCCAGCGGCTGGCGAGGGCCTTTCTGTGCAGAGTTTGCATGTTCTCCCCGTGTCTGCGTGGGTTTCCTCCGGGTACTCTGGTTTCCCCCAAAGACATGCAATTAGGTTAATATGGGACGGCCTTGGGCTGAGGTGCCCTTAAGTGAGGCCCCTAACTCCCAACTGCTCCCTGGGTGCTGTTAGCATGGCTGCCCACCAGTGGCGGCTGGTAGTCTTTCAAACAGGGGAGGCTGGTCGGTTACGATATTTCCAGATTTTAAAAGAAAAAACACATCAATTTTGCCCATACTCTTGCCTCTGATCTGGCTGATTGTTGGCAGGGTCACAAACTGTGAAATAACAGGTTCTTTTGGCCCATTAGCCTACTGTCCAATATACATGATGGTGGTGTTGGGGGGGTATATTTTAACATTTTATATTTTAAAATTGTGGCATGTTGTTTAAAAATTGATCATTATTGAAAGCAGCTCTTTGTCAGGAACCTCAGCAGTAACAGCAGAGTGTTCTGGAATAGGCACAAGCACTGACCTTGGGGAGCCAAACATAGAGCTGGGAGCAACACATTTCATTCAATGACACTTTCCCTATATTTTACTTATTTTGACTGAGAAATGTTTTATTGACAATTTTGATAACCCTTCACTTTTAATCCAGGTCTGTAGTGTGAAATGTTCTCGGCTGTGTTTTTGTTTAATAATGTTTTCCAAATTGTAGCTGTGTTTAATTCATATCCAGAAATATATATATTCCAATATAATATACTCAGCATAAACATTTTAAATAGATTCTATAGTTTTGGTCCATCCATGACATATTACTAAAGTAGCCTATTTACTGTTGTTGATGTGGGTCACTTGCTGTTAGCCAATTCACTTTCTCGTACCAGGAGAGCTGAAAGGAACGAGTATTATTCCCTACCTTTTTCACCAAGTCAATTTGAGGCGTTGGTCTACCCTGCTCTTTAATTTTAATTTTTTCCTCGAAAGGAAGACTGGCAAATGGCTTCGCCAAAATTAAATCAGCAATGCTTGGCATCCGTGCGCAGCTTTCTTGCTAGCTGACTAGCCCCCTCAAGTTCAAGTTCAGTCACTCGAATAAACGAAATTTCTGGAACTAAGATAGCAAACTTGACAACACTATATTTACACTTTATTTACAATGAAAATACATACAAACTAAAAAAGCTGGTAGAAACCGTATGTAATGAATGAAATCGAAATGTAAGCTGATCTCTTACAATACACCACAGCACTTGCGAATCCGCATGGGACTGAACTGAAATTCACTGCTGCCTGTCTATATTTGAAACGAGCTGTCAATCAAAGAAAATATCCAGCCGCTTTCACCAATCACCAGTCTCCTCGCGGAAAGCTTTGCCATGTCCCTCCCACTGTGAGGCTCGGAGTCCGTGGGCGGGTGTTTTCGCAGCATTTGTCCAATAACCGTCTTGCATTTTGATATTGAAAAGCGCATAGCTCCCAAATGCCATTGAAGTCCACTGAGGCTGGGAGTCCGGTGGGCAGGCGTTTTCGCAGTATTTCTCCAATAACCATCTTGCATTTTGAGATTGAAAAGCGCATAGCTCCCAAATGCCATTGAAGTCCACTGAGGCTGGGCTGCATCGCGCTGTCACGAGGGGGAAAAACTCACGCACACGTTAGGCGAACTGGGGAAAGTTATAACGGAATGATTTCGCACTGTAGTTGGGTTGAGCACATATATTTCTATGATTCTGGATCTGAAATAGCAATGTTATAAGGTCGGCTATAACATAAGCCTAGCGCAATTCATCCTACACGATGTTCGTCATTTTTAGAGGAGGCTGAGCCTCCCTCGTTGTCTTAGAGCAATCGCCCGTGCTGCCCACTGCTCTGGGTGTGTGTGCGTGTTCACTACTTCAGATGGGTTAAATGCAGAGAGGAAATTTCACAAGTGTATGATGAATAAAGTTGTGCTTTCTTTCTTTATTGTACATTCTTAGTTTTTAATAAGTATTGTTTTATAGTTAATTCTGTAATGCGCAGGCGATCATATATTCATGCAGCCTGCGCACTATAAATGTAAATTATTATTAAATTATTATAAGGATTATTATGTTGAAGACCAAAATGAGAGAAAATATAATTTTTCTGTAATTCATATCACATATTCTATCTAAATTCACTGGATATGAGCAGTCGTGTGCTCTGATTCGCGACTCTACTACTAGGATATCAGCTCATATACCGTGAGTAGAGAAAAACAAAATGGTGGAGCGTGTTACTGAACCAACCGAGGACGAAATAAAAACTCTACTCGAAAACAAAACCCCAAAAAAATACAGAAAAAAGCAACAAAATATGGAATGAAAGTATTTGATGGTAAGAATGTATCTTTAAAAAATTTTTCAAGAATTATTTTAATTAAAACAACTTTTGTTATACATTTAATAATGAAAACTAGTGATATCGGGCGGCACGGTGGTGTAGTGGTTAGCGCTGTCGCCTCACAGCAAGAAGGTCCTGGGTTCGAGCCCCGGGGCCGGCGAGGGCCTTTCTGTGCGGAGTTTGCATGTTCTCCCCGTGTCCGCGTGGGTTTCCTCCGGGTGCTCCGGTTTCCCCCACAGTCCAAAGACATGCAGGTTAGGTTAACTGGTGACTCTAAATTGAGCGTAGGTGTGAATGTGAGTGTGAATGGTTGTCTGTGTCTATGTGTCAGCCCTGTGATGACCTGGCGACTTGTCCAGGGTGTACCCCGCCTTTCGCCCGTAGTCAGCTGGGATAGGCTCCAGTTTGCCTGCGACCCTGTAGAAGGATAAAGCGGCTAGAGATAATGAGATGAGATGAGAACTAGCGATATCATAAACTGACGTTTCGATGTCACTGACATCGTCATCAGAGCAAAACAGTGTTTATGTAAGTGATTAAGAGTCAGTTCAAGTTTTTAGAAAATCCCTAATTATGTTTTATATTATATTATATATTATAATTATATTATATAATTATATATAAATATAATATTTTAGCTCATAATAATTGTATATATATTAATTATAAATCAAGAATTATTATTATAACATTTTTCACAAATTGCTCCTGTCATTTCGCAGGTTTGGTTACATTCTAAGCGGAAATGATTTTGTCAGACGTTTTGTATAAAGTTTTTATTTATTGAATTTGCAAAAAGTAATAATAAAAACGCTCTGTTTCTCAAAATCCAGTGAATGTGGATAGAATAAAGCAGTTATTCCACTCAATCTCGTCATACATGGCTTATAGCCAACTCGGCACTACGCGCCTCATCGAAGTTTATCCTGATTATAATATTATAATGAGCGAGGTCGCTACAAACATGGCAGAACCGGTGGCTGGCGACACAGAAGCGAGCGCTCGAGAGCCTTCAAGCTCACAGGTGCATTTAGATTTGAAATATTTCAATTTGTCTCAATTTAGGAGTCTTCGTTCGATCTGGGTGATCCGCCATGTTTTCTGTGGCTCCGCGGTTGCGACCTCTGACCCGCGCCTGACCTCATGTTACTTTTCCGAACTGGCTGCTGAGCGAGCGGTTTGTAAACAGACTAACACGTGGTTAGGACGCCCCATATTAAGAAATAAAATGTATTGAAACAAGATGATGCATACCAGCTATGGGGATGGGTATCAACTCAAACAATTCAGAAAGGGGAGTGGATTAAATGATTCCTGAACCAGCACTAGTTGCCCCCTAAAAATGAAAAGTTCCTCCGATCATGATGCATTTTTGTTTTTATGTTCCTTTTGGTAAGAAAACACACTGGGTGAAATATTTTGACAAATTTCAAAAGTTTAATGGTGGCACCAGGAGCTCAAAGTTATGGAAAAAGCTGCTATTTTATGACTTTTATGACAAAATTTCGATCACTTTTCATGAAACATTATGGCACCTTATAGAGTATACCAGATATCTTAGATACACATTTTTAGTACATATTCTAAATATATTATCAAGCACAGTTTGAGTTTCAGCTGTTCATTGAATCATTGTTCAACTACTTTTAAACAATACAAATGTATTATGAATCACATTAATGCTTCTCAATCCCTTGCAAAGGTTCTTAACATGATCTCTGGGCCACAAGAAATCAATAAATGGAGTCCAACATTGTGATTCAAACCTTACGCGAAAACATAAGCGTTTTTTGGCAAAAAATGAACCTCATGGTGCCACCATTAGACTTTTGAATATGGTCAAAAAATTTTACAGGATGTCTTTATTGGTGAAAAGGAACACCCAAACAAAAATGCATCAGATTTTATGAAAGTGAGGGCAACTGATGCACCCTAACCAGCACATTGACCTTTGTCACTTTAACCAAAACGAAAATTGACCAATATGTTGGTCGACTAAAAACATCAACTCTTGATAAATAAATAGACGCCGTTGAAGATCAAATGTAAATTCTAAAGATTAATATATAAATAAGTTATTGGATTGTTGGCTCTGTGAGCTTTAGGATCATTTCTTCTGTATGTAGTAGTATATATGTAGCAATTGTGTTCACCTTTCTATTTCTACAAGCTTCTTGTGCATCTGAGTCACATAAGCTCACAGCCCGGAGCTGAAGTCCCTCTCTCAGGTTTGTGCCGGATGAGTAAATGTTCCAGCGTATGCTCTTACATGTCAGTGAAGTGACTCACCACAGTAAAAACGCCTCAGTCATATATTATTAAGCACAATAACCTGTCATTTAGGTCAACAGAGCTGAAAGTGAGTGAAAGCTACCACACAGATATGAGGAAAGAACACATGGGAATTGCTGTGTATAAGGATTTCTACATGCAGCAAACATGACTACGTTATGGATGCCACAAAAATGTAACCAAATTAGCGCACAAGGTCATAAAGTACAGTGGTATCTTCAGAACTGCTATATTTGACTAAGAGGTTAGACTTAGTTAAGCCTCTTTCATTAAAAGGTAAGGTACTGCCTATGATAATGTAGTGTCAGATATCCCAGAAAGCAATGTGTCACCCCACGTAGTGCCACATGAGAGAGGCACTGTGGGATTTTGGCCTATAAATGGAGCTCCCTTCACCCTGCAACGACCACAGTCTAAACACAGCCAGGAGCTAAAGATAAAAATAGAGACGGCTATTTGTGTCTTACAGGGTCAAGGCTACATAATTTTACAGACGTATAAGTTACTTTTGGGGTTTATTTAGCTTAAACTTACAAATCTGGGGTTTCTCCATGGTGCTAAGAGATGTCGAGACCACCGTTAGGGCTAAAATATCCTTAGGATATATTGCTATTTTGTTTAACAGAAGGCCAATCATATCACTTGTGCTACAGGTAGTGGGAACGGTAGCTTTGCATGATGTCTTTTCTATTCAGTGTTCAATGCGAATGAGAAAAGTTATGCTAAGAGTTGCTAGCAGTTTTGAGTAAACCGTTCCTTCAAATAAAATCAATGGTAGTAAATTGTTAAATTCTGGAGCATTATGAAAAGATTTCCTTGTTCTGGAAATGCTAACAGGCTACTACAGGGCTGTTATTATTAGCATGTTAGCTAAAAAAGTGTTAGCTGCTTTGGCTGAGCTGTTCCTTTAAACAGTGCTATGTTAATGCATCGCTCTGTGGTTAACCGCTGACTGTGCCAAGTGTGGAGGGGTCTGACCACAGGGCGTGGGCCAAAACACTCACACATACACACCCAGAGAGAGAGAGAGAGAGAGAGAGAGAGAGAGACTCTCTAAGCGTAAGCTTTGCTCTGGTGAAGTGGAACAATCTCCTATAGGATTATTAGTGGTAGCTCAGCTGTTAGGGTTCTCCAGAAGGTTGTTGGTTTGAATCCTATGAGTGGCAGCCTGAAGTGTGTGTGGTGCCAATGTCACTGAGCTGCTTTAGTTCACAGAACACACCACACAGACAGACCTGAGTCACGAAGCAGTGCAGTACAATCAGCTTACACAACCACAAGCAAGCAGGCTTTGTCAAACACACTCACACACACACATACAGAGTGAGAGTGAGATAGACCGATACTCATCACCGAACAAGTGAGTGTGTGTGAGGCAAACAGTGATAAATCGAAGAGCAGACATGTTTAACTGGCAGAAAAATAACTCAACATTCACACACAACTTTATATTTCGGTTGTATTTTTCTTCCTCTCACTGATATTTATTTCATACTTATTCTTATTCGCCTATTTATTACCTGTTTTATTTTGGACAACACTTTTTTCCTATTTTTTATCACTTGTAATTGTCTTTTATTTATGAAAGGTGCTATATAACTTCTATCTATCTATCTATCTATCTATCTATCTATCTATCTATCTATCTATCTATCTATCTATCTATCTATCTATCTATCTATCTATCTATCTATCTATCTATCTATCTATCTATCTATCTATCTATCTATCTATCTATCTATCTATCTATGCGTCATGCCCAAAACTTGGCCCATCCCACTTGGGATTACAAGACACCCACACTTTGCAAAACATAGATCTTCTTCTGGTATTGCACATATAAAGCATGTAGTAAAAAAATAATTACAAAAAATATGTAATAATAATAATAATAACAGGTGGCATGGTGGTGTAGTGGTTAGCGCTGTCACCTCACAGCAAGAAGGTTCTGGGTTTGAGCCCAGTGGCTGACGAGGGCCTTTCTGTGTGGAGTTTGCATGTTCTCCCCGTGTCTGCGTGGGTTTCCTCCGGGTGCTCCGGTTTCCCCCACAGTCCAAAGGCATGCAGGTTAGGTTAACTGGTGACTCTAAATTGACCGTAGGTGTGAATGTGAGTGTGAATAGTTGTTTGTCTCTGTGTGTCAGCCCTACGATGATTTGGCGACTTGTCCAGGGTGTACCCCGTCTCTCACCCATAGTCAGCTGGGATAGGCTCCAGCTTGCCCGTGACCCTGTACAGGATAAGCGGGTACGGATAATGGATGGATGGATAATCAGACAGAAGGTACGCCACCACTCTTGCCAGAGTAGTTTGGGCTTGGGTGCCTTGCTCAAGGGCACTTCAGCCAGTCCTGCTTGTCCAGGGCATCAAACCAGTGCTATTCTAACCATTAGGCCATGGCTTCCCACAAAACATATGTTTTTCAGTAACACATATGTATTAATTAATTTACTTGTTTGTTGGTTTTTTTTGTATTAATATTTATTATTTATTTATTGTTTTAGATTAAGTTTATTTGATTCATCACATAGTTCACATAGTGTTGTGAGAGGGAGGAATACAGGACGAAGCCCCAACAAATTTTCAACCCCTTTGATAGGTTTTTACATCGGATGTCCTTCCTAACGCAACCCTCCCCAATCTATCCGGGCTTGGGACTGGCACTAAGTAAGGGACCGGCTTATGTAACCCCAGTGGCTGGGTATTTAACCTAATCTGCATGATCTATCTATCTATCTATCTATCTATCTATCTATCTATCTATCTATCTATCTATCTATCTGTCTGTCTGTCTGTCTGTCTGTCTGTCTGTCTGTAATTCTATCTATCTATCTATCTATCTATCTATCTATCTATCTATCTATCTATCTATCTGTCTATCTGTCTGTCTGTCTGTCTGTCTGTCTGTCTGTCTGTAATTCTATCTATCTATCTATCTATCTATCTATCTATCTATCTATCTATCTATCTATCTATCTATCTATCTGTCTTTCTGTCTGTAATTCTATCTATCTATCTATCTATCTATCTATCTATCTATCTATCTATCTATCTATCTATCTATCTATCTATCTGTCTGTAATTCTATCTATCTATCTATCTATCTATCTATCTATCTATCTATCTATCTATCTATCTATCTATCTATCTGTCTGTCTGTCTGTCTGTCTGTCTGTAATTCTATCTATCTATCTATCTATCTATCTATCTATCTATCTATCTATCTATCTATCTGTCTGTCTGTCTGTCTGTCTGTCTGTCTGTAATTCTATCTATCTATCTATCTATCTATCTATCTATCTATCTATCTGTCTATCTGTCTGTCTGTCTGTCTGTCTGTCTGTCTGTAATTCTATCTATCTATCTATCTATCTATCTATCTATCTATCTATCTATCTATCTATCTATCTGTCTGTCTGTCTGTCTGTCTGTCTGTCTGTAATTCTATCTATCTATCTATCTATCTATCTATCTATCTATCTATCTATCTATCTATCTATCTGTCTGTCTGTCTGTCTGTCTGTAATTCTATCTATCTATCTATCTATCTATCTATCTATCTATCTATCTATCTATCTATCTATCTATCTATCTATCTATCTGTCTGTCTGTCTGTCTGTCTGTAATTCTATCTATCTATCTATCTATCTATCTATCTATCTATCTATCTATCTATCTATCTATCTATCTATCTATCTATCTATCTGTCTGTAATTCTATCTATCTATCTATCTATCTATCTATCTATCTATCTATCTATCTATCTATCTATCTATCTATCTATCTATCTGCCTGTCTGTCTGTCTTTCTGTCTGTAATTCTATCTATCTATCTATCTATCTATCTATCTATCTATCTATCTATCTATCTATCTATCTATCTATCTATCTGCCTGTCTGTCTGTCTTTCTGTCTGTAATTCTATCTATCTATCTATCTATCTATCTATCTATCTATCTATCTATCTATCTGTCTGTCTGTCTGTCTGTCTGTCTGTCTGTCTGTCTGTCTGTCTGTAATTCTATCTATCTATCTATCTATCTATCTATCTATCTATCTATCTATCTATCTATCTATCTATCTATCTGTCTGTCTGTCTGTCTGTCTGTCTGTCTGTCTGTAATTCTATCTATCTATCTATCTATCTATCTATCTATCTATCTATCTATCTATCTATCTATCTATCTATCTATCTATCAGCATTCCGGAACCACAGTGTGAACCTGTTCCTGTCTTTTTAAAAAAACAAAAAATCAACACAAAACATATGAAGGTTTCATTTACTATGAATTGTTCCATTTATCCTAAATGATTCATTTTATTCTGTTACATCACCATCCTCAGCACTCTACAGAACGCCACAGACTGTTGCTGAAATGGAAACCCGCTCTTGTGCCACATGTGGATCATTGAGTTTTGTGATCATCCAAACAATAACACTGTCTGGGTTTTGCTTTCTGAATCCACACACTTGGTGAGTCAAAAGCCAAATGAATTGTTAAAGCAAGTGAACATGAGGGTTAATTCAACAGAAGTTTCTCTTGAGCTCCTCTGTGGGCCAGCGTTACACCAGCCATGGTGTTGCAGTGACATTGCAGTGACGGCTCCAGGTTACTCTTCTCTTCTCTCACTCTCTCTCTCTCACACACACACAGACACACACTCCTCTGTGTTCATTATGCTTGGGCTTGGCTGTTGCTCACCAGCGGCAGGGAAGGAGCAGGGACAGATCCACTTTTGTTTTGCGCAGCTGCTGTCGTGAAAAAGGAAGAGAACGTGGCACATCGTAGGCTTAATTGACGTCAGCTGTCGTAAGGAAGAAGAAGAGAGCTGGAAGACAAAGCTCTGTGTGATATTGTGTATCTGTGCGCTCATCAATTTAATACAATTAAACACTGAATTTGGTTGAAGTGTAAACACACATAGGATGAGGAAGAACACTTGCAGGCATGCTCTAACAAGAAAATAATCAACAATGTGAGGCAAAGTGACTTACCACCAGAAAAGATGATTATAATTGATTATACCACAATTATTTTTTTCAACGATTACCATTTTTAATTTGATAAAAAATGTATTTACTTTTTAACCATTTGTAGTTACATGTTATGTTGTTCAAAGTCAGTGAAACAGGTTTGTTCCTGTTACCAAGTATGTTCCAGTAGCTGTAATTATTTTTTTTCTCTCTTGAAATTTATGCCAAAAAAAAGAAGAAGCAGACTGTCATTGTCATTGAAAACTCCTCTGTCCTGAAAACTTTCCCACGGTGGAAAACTACTGTCTGTTACAAAGTGCTGACACTGGAGACTCCTTCCATAAATGTTAATGAAACGTCTCCTTACAGAAACATCCTCAATTATACATTTTTCTTATGAAGTAACATGTTTAATTATTTATTTTTCTTGATTTTTAGTTTTCGATTATGCAAAGCATCAGATATACAAGTACCTGTGTATGAGTTGTTACTATGGAAACGATAACGTATTAGAACGAGATGAATGAACTTTAACAGCAACCTGTGTTTTTTATTGTATTGTATCGTATTGTAAAATTGAAAGAACTTTTATTTTGCTTTCATTTTTTTCTTCACAAGAGCAACATAATGAAAGTCAGAGGTGAGGATCTGGGACATACATATGATTATGTAAAGATGTTATAAAAGAAGCCCTGTGCCCGTCCACAGATATACACTTACATTTCTTGATGTTCTGTCCTCACTAGCATCTTTTTCTAGATCATGGTCCATTAGGAGTCACTGTAGAGGATTCAGTCTTACAGTGGTGCTTGAAAGTTTGTGAACCCTTTCGAATTTTCTATATTTCTGCATAAATATGACCTAAAACATCATCAGATTTTCACACAAGTCCGAAAAGTCAATAAAGAGAACCCAGTTAAACAAATGAGACAAAAATATTATACTTGGTCATTTATTTATTGAGGAAAATTATCCAATATTACATATCTGTGAGTGGCAGTTAATTTGAAGGTGAAATTAGAGTCAGGTGTTTTCAATCAATGGGATGACAATCAGGTGTCAGTGGGCACTGTTTTATTAAAAGAACAGGGATATATCAAAGTCTGATCTTCACAACACATATTTGTGGAAGTGTATCATGGCACGAACAAAGGAGATTTCTAAGGACCTCAGAAAAAGCGTTGTTGATGCTCATCAGGCTGGAAAAGGTTACAATACCATCTCTAAAGAGTTTGGACTCCACCAATCCACAATCAGACAGATTGTGTACAAATGGAGGAAATTCAAGACCATTGTTACCCTCCCCAGGAGTGGTCGACCAACAAAGATCACTCCATGAGCAAGGTGTGTAATAGTCGGTGAGGTCACAAAGGACCCCAGGGTAACTTCTAAGCAACTGAAGGCCTCTCTCACGTTGGCTAATGTTAATGTTCATGAGTCCACCATCAGGAGAACACTGAACAACAATGGTGTGCATGGCAGGGTTGCAAGGAGGAAGCCACTGCTCTCCAAAAAGAACATTGCTGCCTGTCTGCAGTTTGCTAAAGATCACATGGACAAGCCAGAAGGGTATTGGAAAAATGTTTTGTGGATGGATGAGACCAAAATAGAACTTTTTGGTTTAAATGAGAAACACTGCATTCCAGCATAAGAACCTTATCCCATCTGTGAAACATGGTGGTGGTAGTATCATGGTTTGGGCCTGTTTTGCTGCATCTGGGCCAGGACGGCTTGCCATCATTGATTGAACAATGAATTCTGAATTATACCAGCGAATTCTAAAGGAAAATGTCAGGACATCTGTCCATGAACTGACTCTCAAGAGAAGGTGGGTCATGCAGCAAGACAACGACCTTCAGCACACAAGTCGTTCTACCAAAGAATGGCTAAAGAAGAATGAAGTTAATGTTTTGGAATGGCCAAGTCAAAGTCCTGACCTTAATCCAATCGAAATGTTATGGAAGGACCTGAAGCGAGCAGTTCATGTGAGGAAACCCACCAACATCCCAGAGTTGAAGCTGTTCTGTATGGAGAAATGAGCTAAAATTCCACCAAGCCGGTCTGCAGGACTGATCAACAGTTACTGGAAATGTTTAGTTGCAGTTATTGCTGCACAAGGGGGTCACACCAGATACTGAAAGCAAAGGTTCACATCCTTTTGCCACTCACAGATATGTAATATTGGATCATTTTCCTCAATAAATAAATGACCAAGTATAATATTTTTGTCTCATTTGTTTAACTGGGTTCTCTTTATCTACTTTTAGGACTTGTGTGAAAATCTGATGATGTTTTAGGTCATATTTATGCAGAAATATAGAAAATTCTAAAGGGTTCACAAACTTTCAAGCACCACTGTAATCCCTGCCTGACGGGAACTCTGTAAACTCCAAAGACATCATTATGGGTAATAAACTCAGAAAAGGAAATATTAGTATTTATGGTTGAACTGGAATTGCTATAACGACTAAAATATAAGCCACAGACTTTATCTGTAGAACACATGGATGCCAGAAGTGAATAGTTGAATCACATAGTTGAGTTGGTTTATTGGGGCTATGTTGGTGATTCGTATCCAGACATGCTCATCTTTGGAAATCAGTACTCGTAATACAAATCAGAAAGGCAAAAAAGACAAGGACTTGGGGAAAAAAAACCAGACCATCAATGATGGCGTAGCTCACTCCGGCCCCGTCTAGTCCAGAAAGAACGATCTAAAGTAGGCCACCTTGTACAATAAATGTTGCAAGCTATATACACTATATACAAGCTATATATAGAAGTTATATCCACCCTAGGAATACCGACCTATTTGCCAGAAAGAATCCAAAACGGCGAGGAATTGACCGAGAAGAAGCGATTTTCGTTGAACTGCTCATTAAGGCTTAATTAGTCCATAACTTCGTTAATTATTCTAAGTAATGGAATCTGGGTTGAAGTTACATGCACCGTAGGTACCCCTACCTTCATGCCAGAAAGAATCAAAACCGGTGAAGAATTGAGGGAGAAGAAGCGATTTGTGTGGAAACTGCTCATTAGGGCTTAATTACTCCATATCTTCATTATTAATTGCAATTACGCAAATTTGGGTAGAAGCTATATGCACCCCAGGCAGACCTACCTTCCTGCCAAAAAGAATAAAAATCAGTGAAGAACTGAGAGAAGAAGAAGCGAATTTCATGAAATGTGGACAAAAGATGATGGACAACACATGATGGCATACACTTATCACCTGTTGGCCGGATGAGCTAATAAGTGAAAACTAAAGAAGGAACTAGCAAGCTACAGCTAGGAAAGAAGAGGTCGGAGTTACTTCTTAGCATCACAAGAAACATAGCATCCTGGAAAATTTAAAATCTGTATCAGATTTTTTGGAAGCTAATGCTGTGTTTGAGGTAAAGTTATAACTTGTAATTCCCCACCTGCAACCGGTAAAATCAACCAAAAATGTCACCTTGACTTGAAATTTCAACTCGTCAACTTGGGGTCATCTCTTCTACCATAGGTGGGTTTCCCAAAACCTCTTCACGCTTAACTAGGAGAGAGAGCGTTCATTGTGCTGCTTGCGCTACCATTTAACGATGATCTTTGTGCGGCGATGCTTTTGGGAAACTCGACACAGTCCTTTCGCTGCTTTTGGCGTGACGTCAAATCAACATGGCCGCTCACACTGTCTCATCTTATCTCATTATCTCTAGCCGCTTTATCCTGTTCTACAGGGTCGCAGGCAAGCTGGAGCCTATCCCAGCTGACTACGGGCGAAAGGCGGGGTACACCCTGGACAAGTCCTTAGATCATGGCAGGGCCGACACATAGAGACAAACAACCATTCATGCTCACGTTCAGACGTACGGTCAATTTAGAGCCACCAATTAACCTAACCTGCATGTCTTTGGACTGTGCGGGAAACCAGAGGAAACCCACACAGACATGGGGAGAACATGCAAACTCTGCACAGAAAGGCCCTTGGCGGCCTCTGGGCTCGAACCCAGGACTTTTTTGCTGTGAGGTGACAGTGCTAACCGCTACACCACCATGCCGCCCCAATGTAAATTCTCCTTTCTTTACTTTTAAATGAGTTTGTAGCAGCCTTGACTTTAGATCAGTTAATATACAGACACAGGTTAAATCTAGCCCTGTGATGACCTGGCGACTTGTCCAGGGTGTACCCCGCCTTTCGCCCGTAGTCAGCTGGGATAGGCTCCAGCTTGCCTGCGACCCTGTAGAAGGATAAAGCGGCTAGAGATAATGAGATGAGATGAGATGAGGTTAAATCTATAAAATTGCTCTAATTCTTGACTTTTTTTCAGAAGGTCATTGTTAACAATAGAGCTAATTGCTTAATAAGAGCAATTTTGGTCCAAAATGTTGCATAAATGTTTGTAGTTCAGGAACATAGAACGGAACCAATACCCGCTCAGGCCTGTAGCTGTAAAAGTCCAGTTAAAGTCGTATTCCTAAGCTTTACATGCTCTGACAGAACAAAAACAAAAGACACATTTTCATGGGACCCCCCCTTCCTATCTCTGTGAGCTAATTCATTTGTACTGTCCATCCCGCTCCCTCAGATCTTCTGTCTCTGGACTTCTGACTGTCCCATGTTTAAAACTGGCATCTATGGGTGGCAGATCATTCAGTGTTGCTGCTCCTAAACTCTGGAATTCATTACCACAATAACTTCATGACTGTTCCACCCTCTCTTCCTTCAAAGCTAACCTGAAAACTTTCCTCTTTACCTCACACTACTCTTCCAAGGTGGTTTTCTTGTGTGTGTAACTCCTATGTAAAGCGTCCTTGAGTTTGTGAAAGGCGATATATAAATTGAAATTATTACTACTATTATTATTATTATTAAAAGTGGGCAGCATGGTGGTGTAGTGGTTAGCGCTATCACCTCACAGCAAGAAGGTCCGGGTTCGAGCCCCATGGCCAATGAGGGCCTTTCTGTGCGGAGTTTGCATGTTCTCCCCGTGTCCACGTGGGTTTCCTCCGGGTGCTCCGGTTTCCCCCACAGTCCAAAGACATGCAGGTTAGGTTAACTGGTGACTCTAAATTGAGCGTAGGTGTGAATGTGAGTGTGAATGGTTGTCTGTGTCTATGTGTCAGCCCTGTGATGACCTGGCGACTTGTCCAGGGTGTACCCCGCCTTTCGCCCGTAGTCAGCTGGGATAGGCTCCAGCTTGCCCAAGACCCTGTAGAACAGGATAAAGCGGCTAGAGATAATGAGATTATTAAAAGTCTTTGTGGATTTTATGTGGTTTTATAACAGAGCTAACAGAGTTGATAAGAACATTGGGACAGATAAATTATATTTTTTTTTATAACTGAAATTTCACATAATACAGAAAATCTACTTTCTATGCAATTGATTTTAGAACAGTTAATAGAATACACCCCCCAAAACAGATTGTTAGACCGAATCACTTCCTGTTTATTCGAGTTGAATGGATGAATCAAGAGTCGAAGACAGCCAATAATGTGGGGCAAGGGGTGGGAGTCATTTAGTTAATGTTTTATGGCTTAATTGGGATTAAAATGTACATCAAGCATCGCTATTGGTGAAAGTTTGTCATCATTTGCATTACTGTTCAAAACTGATTGAATAAATTTCTTTTGTGGAAAATAACAAAAGGTTTATCTCGGAGACGTGAAATGTATCCTGAATTCTAGAATGACCCGCATATAAATGTAACTACATTATCATTCACGCTACTTGAACACACTCCTGAGTCTGATACCTGTGTGGAATGAAACCAAACTATACTTTAAAGCTAGACTGCCTTTCAGATTTTTCAAGTATCTCATCTCATCTCATTATCTCTAGCCGCTTTATCCTGTTCTACAGGGTCGCAGGCAAGCTGGAGCCTATCCCAGCTGACTACGGGTGAAAGGCGGGGTACACCCTGGACAAGTCGCCAGGTCATCACAGGGCTGACACATAGACACAGACAACCATTCACACTCACATTCACACCTACGCTCAATTTAGAGTCACCAGTTAACCTAACCTGCATGTCTTTGGACTGTAGGGGAAACCGGAGCACCCGGAGGAAACCCACGCGGACACGGGGAGAACATGCAAACTCCACACAGAAAGGCCCTCGCCGGCCCCGGGGCTCGAACCCGGACCTTCTTGCTGTGAAGCGACAGCGCTAACCACTACACCACCGTGCCGCCCGATTTTTCAAGTATAGGTCATAAAAAGAATTTTCCCTGACACTCAATTATTTTTGTTTAGTGGACTGAAAGCTACTGAATTCGAATCACAGACTTCCAGTTTAATTAGTTTTTTTTTAAATAGAACAATTAATGAATTTAAGGCCATGTGGCTCTAAATTCTCCGCTATTTTTTCCTGCTTCACCATTACCCAATACAAGATACTATGTCATGCATTACGTGGTGGGCTTTCATCGTTTGCGCAAGGCGTTGTGGGATGCAAATCTGAAACAGGAGAGAAAAATGGAGGGCGTGAGTGTGCGAATGAAACGTGAAAGACCGACTACAGTAACGGAAAGCGAGAAGAAAAGACGTTATGTTATATACGAAGGGAAGGAAACGCAGGACCAAACTAATAAATATCGGCGCTCAGCGAGCACCTCGGTGTGATCAGCTGTTCGTTTAGCGACAGAATGATGGAACTGTCCGTGCACGGTCAAAGGTAAACCTGCGCATGCGCACACACACACACGGGCTTTCTCTGTCTGCTTGACTGCGCGAAGCGAGCAATTTCATGCACATTATTTGCTCGGGAATCCCCTCTAATTAAATAACTTCCCAGCCACAGAACGGCCTGATATTTTGTGAGATATTACAGAAATAAACATATATCACAATGACGACATTTCAGAGGGAACTAAATTTCACCGATTTTCTGAAATCGAAAGACAGTCTCGCTTTAAGATGGCTGCTGCAACCATGTTTAGCTTTGTGAGCTATTTTTTTTAGACTACACAGTGTCACAGTGTCTGAAATAGCATATTCAATGCTGCAACACCGAACAAAAGGACTTGATGCTAAACTGAAGGTTAGCTACATCAGCTTCGTATCTCCAGTGCTCTACCCACACCAGTGTTGATTAGCTACAGTTTGTCCAACAATAAATGACAATTTCAGCTCAAACTGTTCCTTTAAGCTGTTTGTGAGCTCAACGTGATCATCAGAACACAAAACGAGAGCCGTTTCTCGGCATCCTCCTGCCTCTGAGGCCTTCCTGTTTTGTGTTCTTAGAGGAACCTGAGGAGGTCCTTTCCGGCAACATCACTCACACACACATGCACGCTCAAATGCACACACACTTACGCCACATGCACACTTTAGAAACGACCCGAGGGAATAGCTCCTGCAGGAAGAGACCGAGCTACAAAAACACATTCTGTCCCAGATCCTCTCATTTCCTCTCTTCCTCCTCCTCCTCCTCTTCCTCTCATCACCCTCTCCAAGTCTTCCTCCTCTGCTTCTTATCTTTCTCTCATGATTCTATCCTTTTTATCCTCCTCTTTATTCACATGATGCTGACACAGCTGTAAGTCAAAGACAACATTAACAATCTCCATCTGTATGGTCATGCTGGTGTGTGTGTGTGTGTGTGTGTGTTGTGTGTGTGAAGCTGGATGCTAATGCTTCACCTCTGTGGTGCTATTTTTTCAGAATCAGTGACTAATTTAATGTGCATATTACCGAAAGTACTCATTTTGTCATGTTTCCTTTAGGAAGCATGGACTCAAAACGGACTCCAACATTTGAACAATGCCCCAATGAGTCACTGTTATCACTCCATACAAGAAGAAAGGAAATTAAAATGTGTTCTCAGTAAATGCTGTACCACTGCAAGACCAAACAGGAAGTTAACTAGAAAGGGCAGGAAGAGTGCCATTATTTTAACACTCTGGCACCATATGTGCTCTGTTGATCCAGTATCATGGTTTTTTTTTTTTTTTTAATTCAAACAAGTCAAAAGAAATGTAAAACAAAACAAGTAAATAAAACAAGCATGAAAATCTGTTTTTTTTTTTTGTCTTATTAACTTGAAAAGAGACTGCGTGAAAGACATAAGTGATCACAGGAATGAACCTTCCACGACATTAAATGTAACTCTAAATGGATAAAAAGTATGATGGATTGTTGCGGTATAAGGGATGTTTTGTGCTAGAAGAGGAATAAAGCACTTGCTGCATCATACCATGGGCATTTTTTCAATAACAGTATGCCATGATATGGTTTAAGGCCCCGCCCTACAATACCGATAACTATAACTATAACTACAACTATAACTACAAATAAATCGATCCCCTGCAGTTTATGTAGTTGGTGGTCACATCAGACCGATAACGATCCCTATAGCCCAGTCCTGGGTTTATCCGTATCAGTGAGATCGCTTCTGGAGCCATTTTTCCAGGCCTGGACCTCATCTCATCTCATTATCTCTAGCCGCTTTATCCTGTTCTACATCTGTGGTTGGTAGAAGAGAGAAACTGGACTTGCTTGAAAAGTCTTGAAGACGTTTCGCCTCTCGTCCGAAAGGCATCCTCAGTTCTGTCTGTCTAATAGGGAGTATCAAGTATTTACCCTCTCATGGATCATCATAGAATCCGAATCAGTGATGGTCGTTCCAGGTTGACAAAAATGAACGATCCTCTCTGGCTAAGATGTCTGCCAGTTTTCTGGAAGTCCTCTCATACTCCCCCACCAGTCGAAGGGAACTCATCCCAAAGTGCGTAGAAACATATCTGTGAAGATACTCAGTCATCCAGGTACATAGTAATCTGTGGTTGGTAGTATGAGACTGGTAGTATGAGACTGGTGTGGGATATGTTTCACAGATATGTTTCTACGCACTTTGGGATGAGTTCCCTTCGACTGGTGCGGGAGTATGAGAGGACTTCCAGAAAACTGGCAGACATCTTAGCCAGAGAGGATGGTTCATTTTTGTCAACCTGGAACGACCATCACTGATTCAGATTCTATGATGATCCATGAGAGGATAAATACTTGATACTCCCTATTAGACAGGCAGAACTGAGGATGCCTTTCGGACGAGAGGCGAAACGTCTTCAAGACTTTTCAAGCAAGTCCAGTTGCTCTCTTCTACCAACCACAGATTACTATGTACCTGGATGACTATCTTCACAGATATCCTGTTCTACAGGGTCGCAGGCAAGCTGGAGCCTATCCCAGCTGACTACGGGCGAAAGGCGGGGTACACCCTGGACAAGTCGCCAGGTCATCACAGGGCTGACACATAGACACAGACAACCATTCACACTCACATTCACACCTACGGTCAATTTAGAGTCACCAGTTAACCTAACCTGCATGTCTTTGGACTGTGGGGGAAACCGGAGCACCCGGAGGAAACCCACGCAGACACGGGGAGAACATGCAAACTCCACACAGAAAGGCCCTCGCCAGCCACGGGGCTTGAACCCGGACCTTCTTGCTGTGAGGCGACAGCGCTAACCACTACACCACCGTGCCGCCCATGCCTGGACCTGATCCGATAAAACATCTGACCAATCAGGTAATTGTTTACATGTGACGTTGTCTGAGCACGTGCAATTTATCCCGGGCATCTTTGTACATCCTTGATGCATTATGAAGTCACGGAATACGGATTCATGGAAAATAAAAAATATAATCCAAACACGGTTCTTTTATTCACGGATATGTGATTTTCCATGAAATATCGATCGTAAATTAATAAAGTAAACATATAAATGCAGGTAAGATATTTTAATTATGAACTTTGGCAGTCCAAACATTTAAGTGTTTTAGACTTCTTAATTTTTTATCCATGACGCATCATCTGTATGAAATCAGTAACTGATCTGTAATATACGGAAACGCCCGTGGCCAATCCGTAAATTATTAGCATCCGTATTAAAATCCGTAACCACTCCGTATTTTGTATCTTTTTTTATTATATTTCCATAGTCCGTGACCTATCAACTACTGGAGTGTGTTGTGCATGGGTTGTTTTGAAGTCCAAGCTGTACACTATGACCCGGAATAATGTGCTACTACTTGGAAAAATCTTCCATGACTATTCCTAAGTTGCCTGCATTTATTTCTCTGAGTGGCAGGACTGAGCGATATTATAGTCGGGATTATAGTTGTGGTGTTTCTGCTCCAGACTGGAACTAAATTTAGGTAGAGGTCTAGTCCACGGGCGATTGCTCTAAGACAACGAGGGAGGCTCAGCCTCCTCTAAAAATGACGAACATCATGTAGGATGAATTGCGCTAGGCTTATGTTATAGCCGACCTTATAACATTGCTATTTCAGATCCAGAATCATAGAAATATATGTGCTCAACCCACTACAGTGCGAAATCATTCCGTTATAACTTTAATGTGTGCGTGAGTTTTTCCCCCTCGTGACAACACGATGCAGCCCAGCCTCAGTGGACTTCAATGGCATTTGGGAGCTCTGCGCTTTTCAATCTCAAAATGCAAGACGATTATTGGACAAATACTGCGAAAATGCCCGCCCACGGAGTCTCACGGACTCCCAGCCTCAATGGACTTCAATGGCATTTGGGAGCTATGCGCTTTTCAATCTCAAAATGCAAGACGGTCGTTGGACAAATACTGCAAAAATGTCCGCCTACGGACTCCCAGCCTCACATGGGAGGGACATGGCAGTTTCCGCGAGGAGACTGGTGATCGGTGAAAGCGGCCGGATATTTTCTTTGACTGACAGCTCGTTTCAACTATAGACAGGCAGCGGTGAATTTCAGTTCTGTCCCATGCGGATTCGCAAGTGCTGTGGTGTATTGTAAGAGATCAGCTTACATTTCGATTTCATTCATTACATACGGTTTCTACCAGCTTTTTTAGTTTGTATATATTTTCATTGTAAATAAAGTGTAAATATAGTGTTGTCAAGTTTGCTATCTTAGTTCCAGAAATTTCGTTTATTTGAGTGACTGAACTTGAACTTGAGGGGGCTAGTCAGCTAGCAAGAAAGCTGCGCACGGATGCCAAGCATTGCTGATTTAATTTTGGCGAAGCCATTTGCCAGTCTTCCTTTCGAGGAAAAAATTAAAATTAAAGAGCAGGGTAGCCCAACGCCTCAAACTGACTTGGTGAAAAAGGTCGGGAATAATACTCGTTCCTTTCAGCTCTCCTGGTACGAGAAAGTGAATTGGCTAACAGCAAGTGACCCACATCAACAACAGTAAATAGGCTACTTTAGTAATATGTCATGGATGGACCAAAAATATAGAATCTATTTAAAATGTTTATGCTGAGTATATTATATTGGAATATATATTTTTCTGGATATGAATTAAACACAGCTACAATTTGGAAAACATTTTTAAACAAAAACACAGCCAAGAACATTTCACACTACAGACCTGGATTAAAAGTGAAGGGTTATCAAAATTGTCAATAAAACATTTCTCAGTCAAAATAAGTAAAATATAGGGAAAGTGTCATTGAATGAAATGTGTGGCACCCAGCTCTACTGCTGAGGTTCCTGAAAAAGAGCTGCTTTCAATAATGATCAATTTTTAAACAACATGCCACAATTTTAAAATATAAAATGTTAAAATATACCCCCCCCCCCCAACACCACCATCATGTATATTGGACAGTAGGCTAATGGGCCAAAAGAACCTGTTATTTCACAGTTTGTGACGCTGCCAACAATCAGCCAGATCAGAGGCAAGAGTATGGGCAAAATTGATGTTTTTTCTTTTAAAATCTGGAAATATCGTAACCGACCAGCCTCCCCTGTTTGAAAGACTACCAGCCGCCACTGGTCTAGTCATAGTTGTAGTTATAGTTATCAGTGTTGTGGGACCGGGCCCTTATTCCTTATGTATTTGAGTTGACTGTGATTTTCATGAAAATATCACAAATTCTCCATCTGACACTGTTTTGAACTCACTCCATATACTTTTTGTTTACACTGCCATGTGTCTTTAGTTTGGTCCTGTCTCCAGCCCTGTCCCATCATTGTCCTGTTACTTAATGTGTGCACCTGTTCTGAGTTCAGCCTTTAGTTTGATCAGTTTGTCTATTAACATTCTTTCATTCCTTTGCACAGTCTGTATGTGTATATTATACATTTGTATTGATTAAAAGTTCTGACTGCAAAGTTGAATTCTGGGCAAAATGTTCTATTTCTATTGCTGTTGGAGTTTCGAGATGTTTCACTGCTGCATGCACCATGTATCCTGTGTATAAATGTTTTGCAGAGATAAAAAGCATCCCGCATTTTACGATTCTGGAGATTGCCGAAGCAAGTGAGCAACAATATCACGTGACCACCGTGGGGCATATTTGACCTACTTTTAACTAAAACAAGTCAGAATGGGAAAACATCACGGACTCCACTCTCCTGCCAGCTAAAAGCCAGCGGAAAAGAAAAGGAAAGCCTGCCTAGTGAGTGCAACTGCAAGATAGAGCAAGGTTAGATGACGTGTCATTTTTCTGAACAGATAACTAAATCATTCTAGCTAGCGCTTAGCTATCTTAGCTTTAGAATGCACGGGCTCAACTCCACAGTCGCGAATATGGAGTTGTACACTTAATGTTTTGATCTTACAGAGAAAGAAACAATAACACAAAAGCAGTAATTGAGAAAATATATATTCATCTTTTGTTTTATGGATCTATTCATGAATGTCAACCACAAATTACATCCCTGCGACTCAAAACTCTCCAAGGTTGATACAGAGTCATGATGTTTTCCGCACGTCGCCATCTTGGTGTGACAAAGTTCCATAGTCATGCTAATTAGTTAAAGCTTCTCGCGTTCGGCTGTTTCCGTAGGGCCATACTGTTTACCTTAAGAGGGAGGAAAATGGTCCCAAAATGGAGAAAAACAACCGTCAGGACATCAAAATGATCACATCTCGTCCGCATGATATTGTTCTTGCGAGACATAGGAAAATGCCATGCATGATAAAAAAATTTGAAAATTTCAGATGACTTTGCAGTCAGTACCTTTAAGTTATAAGTCATATTCTCCTGCTTCCTGTTCATTCATGGTTTTTGACACTTGCTTGTGTTTTGGTTTTGATTATGGATGATCCTGTTTTGATGGTGCCTACCTGTGTTTTGAACCATACCCTGGACATTGACTATGATGCTACAAGTCAGTGTTGTAGTCAAGTCAATAAACCTTGAGTCCAAGTCCAGTCTCAAGTCCCCAGTGTTCAAGTCCAAGTCATTAAAGAAAATTCCAAGTCAAGTCCACTATTGATCTGAGTTGAGTCTGAGTCCAAGACTCCAACGGCACCATTTGACGGTGGCTGTTGCTGCCTTTATGTGAAAGCGTCTCTGCTACTGTGTCGGACTAACGTTCCTGCTCGACTGCCCCATTTTAGTGAACAGGCTACAGATAAAAAGCTTGTTCATCGCTCAGCAAGCCCCACCCACTATCAACAGGGCAAATAACATGAGAGAAGGTTAACACTAGCTAGTTCATTGGTCAACAAGCAAGCCCCGCTATCAACAGGGCAATGAACATAGCGTGTCACTTCTTTCTCTGGGCGGAGTCTTCCTAAATGACGATTGAAGTTCGAGGTTGTCCCCGTCGTCTCCTCGATAGTTCTTCTACATATGGAACACATAGCAGTGCATTTTTTTCCCACTACATGAGAAGTCTGTATAACTAAAGCGGACAATCCTAGGGGCTTCTCTCCAGGCATTTTAGCACCATTAATGCTAGTTTGTTCCTGAACATGGCGTATGAATAGGTGAATGTGCATTCTCTTGCACAAAATTAGTACAAAATTTAATGTAGATATAAATATCTTACGCCAAATTATTATGGCATCTCATCTCATTATCTGTAGCTGCTTTATCCTGTTCTACAGGGTCACAGGCAAGCTGGAGCCTATCCCAGCTGACTACAGGCGAAAGGCGGGGTACACCCTGGACAAGTCACCAGGTCATCACAGGGCTGACACATAGACACAGACAACCATTCACACTCACATTCACACCTACAGTCAATTTAGAGTCACCAGTTAACCTAACCTGCATGTCTTTGGACTATGGGGGAAACCGGAGCACCCGGAGGAAACCCACGTGGACAACATGCAAACTCATTCTCATCTCATCTCATTATCTCTAGCCGCTTTATCCTTTTACAGGGTCGCAGGCAAGCTGGAGCCTATCCCAGCTGACTATGGGCGAAAGGCGGGGTACACCCTGAACAAGTCGCCAGGTCATCACAGGGCTGACACATAGACACAGACAACCACTCACACTCACATTCACACCTACGGTCAATTTAGAGTCACCAGTTAACCTAACCTGCATGTCTTTGGACTGTGGGGGAAACCGGAGCACCCGGAGGAAACCCACGCGGACACGGGGAGAACATGCAAACTCTGCACAGAAAGGCCCTTGCCGGCCACGGGGCTCGAACCTGAACCTTCTTGCTGTGAGGTGACAGCGCTAACCACTACACCACCGTGCCACCCATTGCAAAAAATAAAGAAAAAATCTGAGTCCTCGACTCCAATTTACGAGTCTGAATGCAGTTAATGCACGAGTCCGAGTCCAAGTCATCGGTGCTTGAGTCCTTAAAATGAGGGCAAGTCGGACTCGAGTCCGAGTCCTGGACTTGAGTACTACAAGCCTGCTTTGAGTGTCCACACTTGTGTTCTACCACTCACTACCATACAACCCCCAAAACTGTGCAAATACACCCCGAACATAACATATCCAGCACCAAGACCAACACATTAACCCCAATACAATATAATTCTCAAAAGAAAAAATCCAAAGTACTGTATAAATAAAAAAAATCCTTACAGATTAAAATGTCTGTCTTCTGAATTATTAGAAGGTGTAGACATTACTCGAGGTGAAACACGATCAGGTGGCTGTTACAGGAAAATAATTCCCGATGAGATGGTGCTAAGCGACCTGATGAGAAGCAAAGTTGATTATTTTCCAATAACAGCATGTGCTGAAGTGGGAAGGCCATGGACTAATGGTTTGAGAAGCAGCCTAGGGACCGAAAGGTTGCTGGATCAATTCCCTGAACTAGTGGGAATGACTGAAGTGCCCTTGAGCAAGGCACCGAACCCCAGGCTGCTCTGGATATGTTATGTGTCTGCTAAATGCCTGTAATGTAATGAAGTGTTCCTTCCTTATCCCTTTTATACCACAGCGTTCTGCCAATGAGGACATTTTTTTTTTATTAAAACATGACATGTCATACTTTTCATCCATTTATAGTTACACTGAATGCATTGAGTCAAGAAATAAGGACAATTATCCGTAATAAAATGTACTCTCTACATGCAGTATGTGCCCACATATACTCGTTATGATTACTACAAATTTCATATGTGCCTTTGACACACTGTCATGAGAAGCTAAAACCGCTAAAGGTCTTACTTCCTGTGTCTGAAGAGTGCGGGCTGTTAACGCTTTCTTGGAAGACCCCCAGCAAGGAAGTGTGGATAGATACAGAAAGGCACTTAAACAAAGAGACAGCATACAGGTCAAACCCCCCACCCACCTTGTCTGGACGTCCCTGGAAAAGACAGTGTATGTTTTTTCTTATCTAGTTTCTCTAATTAAAAAAAAAAGTGAAATTTCAGCTCCAATTTTTTATTTTTTTTTTACCAAGAGTCCTTTAAAATGCTCATGAGTCAACTTTACTCTGGAACTTAATGCTGAATGCTTCAGTGTTTGTTTTGTCCTGTTTAAGGGTTTGGTAATTAGCTGATAAGATAAAATGGTTATGTTAAACCTGGGAGGACACTTTCGCCATGGAGTTAACCAAATTCAGGAAAGACAGAAGTAGGACATGTTAGTTCGAAACAGTGGCCTTGTTAATTGATAAAGGTTTGCTTTGTTGGTATCAAAACACATTTGGAATCTTTGGAGTGGAAACAGGAAATAGCAACGTGTGTGTGTGTTATCTACACAGGGCGCCCATGGCACAAGGGTCACCATACACATCTTCTTACCAGAACTCATGTGCAGAAAGGTCGGAGGTCAGGGCTTGCCTGAAACATTGTCTGAGGGTTGTAAAAAGACCAGAGCTTTATCAGTGCTTAACAGAGAGCTGGTGACTCCAGTATGATATACAATGTTGATGTCAAAGTAGTTGACTATAGCAGCAACTAAGGCCGGATCCAAAACAAACTCTGAGATTAACGCGGATAGCTGTACATAGAAACGATTATCCATATCAGCAGGGGGTGGTAATTTGTATTCAGAAATGAATAAGGTATCATTTCTAGTATCGAAGTGCATACTACTGTACTAAATAGTATATAATTACCAATCTAGACCACCAATCCAATGGAGGATCTGTATCAGTACTATTTTAGCATACTATTTAATCCCAGCATTTCATGTGATGTTGCACTGTATAATGGCTGCCATTTTGAGGACATTTTGAGGTTAATGACAGCACTAGCGGGCGGCACAGTGGTGTAGTGGTTAGCGCTGTCGCCTCACAGCAAGAAGGTCCGGGTTTGAGCCCCGTGGCTGGCGAGGACCTTTCTGTGTGGAGTTTGCATGTTCTCCCCGTGTCCGCGTGGGTTTCCTCCGGGTGCTCCGGTTTCCCCCACAGTCCAAAGACATGCAGGTTAGGTTAACTGGTGACTCTAAATTGACCGTGAGTGTGAATGGTTGTCTGTGTCTATGTGTCAGCCCTGTGATGACCTGGCGACTTGTCCAGGGTGTACCCCGCCTTTCGCCCGTAGTCAGCTGGGATAGGCTCCAGCTTGCCTGTGACCCTGTAGAAGGATAAAGCGGCTAGAGATAATGAGAATGAGACAGCACTAGCAAGATGCCTTCAATTTTTCTATGCCATTGGTTGCAATATTACCTTGAAATGTAAAACTATGCATATATAAGACCATTCTATGATCAATACTATGCTACAGCTGTGAAGCATGGACCCTTACATCAGAGACCGAGTAGGGTGCAGGCGGTGGAGATACGAGTTCTTAGAATGATCAAGGGTGTAACCAAACTTGACAAAATCAGGAATGAAAAAATTAGACAAGAACTGGGTGCGGAGAGTGTCCTCACTTTTGTGGAGTGTGCCCAACTTAGGTGGTTTGGCCATATGATGAGAATGGAGGACCAACGAATACCAAAGAAATGGCTCATCTGGAAACCTACGACTAAAAGACCAAGAAAGTGATGGATCCAAAACATTACTGAGTCACTCACAGTAAGATCAATCTCTTTGGACTCTCTAATGGAAGCTGAATTATTTAAAGATAAGAATAAGTGGAAAAAAAGCTTATCTGCTGACAGGTGCTAGGCCTATCAGGAGTCAGGTGAGAATTGGTTGCCCATCCATCCATCCATCCATCCATAATGGCTTATCCTGTGCAGGGTTGCAGGCAAGCTGGAGCCTATCCCAGCTGACTATGGGCAAGAGGTGGGGTACACCCTGGACAAGTCACCAGATCATCACAGGGCTGACACATAGAGACAAACAACCATTCACACTCTCTTTCACACCTACGGTCAATTTAGAGTCACCAGTTATCCTAACCTGCATGTCTTTGGACTGTGGGGGAAACCGGAGCACCCGGAGGAAATCCACGCAGACACGGGGAGAACATGCAAACTCCACACAGAAAGGCCCCCGTCGGCCGCTGGGCTTGAACCCAGAACCTTCTTGCTGTGAGGCGATAATGCTAACCACTACACCACTGTGCCACCCAGAATTGGTTGCAATAACCATATAGAAAGAGAAGGGTTAACATTTTATTTTATGGTTATCGTAAGTGGATCGGCATCATAAAGACGAGCCACTGGACCCTGCAAGAACATTCCCGACTGTATTTCAGGTTAAGATGCTAGCTGTTATTCTGTGCTAGCTAATGTCATTGACACTAGTGTTAGCCATATCAAGTGTGAAAGGAGCTCCAGGGCTGGAGGTAGCCAAAAAAACCCAATCCTAGCTACCATTGATGCCGGACTGTTAAATCTGTTTAAACAGTCTACCTTTTGTGATCAGTGATTTCCCTGCAAAAGATATCTACTGGTATGGTTTGATGTTTGTTTGAATGTTTTGTCCACCAGTTGTAGTGTAGCTCCAGACCCAGTTTTGAGCGTTGGTTTCCTCAAGCCTTGGTCCACCATGGGTGATGCGTGTTCTGCTTGCTATGGACTGTAGTAAGCTCATTGTACTCTTTAACATCAGGGTTGCCCAGTGCTCTGTGCAGCAGTGCTTCTGTGTTCGCTTTCTGGATCTATAGTGCAGTGTTCCGAGCGCTGTTGTCCGGTGGTGTCGTGGCGGTTGTGCAAGCGGTGTGGGATTTACCCTCGTGCATGTTTTGGTGGAACTGTGGCCAGCTACGCCACTGGAATTACACCCTGACCTTGGGTGTGAGAAAGGCACTATATAAATTAAACTTATTATTATTCTTACTGCATACCTTTTTATTATATAAACCAGTGGCGAACCATTACTATTAGTGCTAGAACTTGGGCTCAGCCAAAACTGAGCCAGACATAAAAAAAACAACTGGGCAAAGGATTTTGTAAGGGGTTAGCGGCAGGTTGCCAGGTCGCTCCGTTGTGTATAGCTGTCGATGTTGATTTTAAAAGTAACTAAATAAATTACATAAGGAAATGAATACTTATGTCTGTGTGAAAAATACTGTGGCGAGCGTACGTGGAAGAAGAGTCTGGAGACAGAAATCTGAGTTTCTCGGTCATTAGCCTGTGCTACTTGCTCTCGATAGCACTGGCTTGACCACTTTATTAGCATTCGCTAACACTACTGATGAACGCTACACCGGCTGGAAGGTGACTTCACTGCTGCGCTGATGACGCTGATTTGCAATTAAGCTAGCGTTGGCCTTCGAGTAGGCCTAGGGCGATAAATTTTTGGTTCCTCCCACTATAAATCAAAATCGGATTGGTTAATTCATCTGTCAATTCCTGCATAAACATACACTGCCATGGCCTTCTGTCCCAGCAATGAAGTCCTAACCAATGAGTGAGCCCGCTCGAAACTCTTCTCAGCCTAGAGACAACAAACAAAAAAAATCTCATTGGATAACTCGATTTTAATGTTTTCAGGACAGTAACCCTTTCATTTCTGAAGCAACTTTGATAGAAAATGAGGCTGAATTAGAAGAGAATAATTATCATGAAATTAAGAAAGGGTGAAAGAAATTAAACACAACATTTAAAATGCTGATATGTTTAGGCCTTCTCTCTAAAGGCCTAGAAGGCTCTGATGGTATACCATCAGATCCAGTTATCACTGGAAATAAGAGACCAGTGCCTTTTATTTTGACCATCTCTGTGATGTGAAAGTTCACAGCGAAACTCTTTACTCCTCTGAGTACTGTATTTGAATCCCACACATCACATGCACACTGAGGAAATTCCATCCATGATTCCGTAGAAGCACTGTATAGGTTATGTTAAGGATTTTGGTTAATCCTTTCATACCTCATTTCCTCTGTTGCATACCTTTCCCATAGGAAAAGAACATTCTCGAGACTAAAGTCCTCGAGCGAAAAAGTTCTTAAAATGTTGGCATACATTCTACAAAACCCCCTTCAACACCCATATATACAAAATAATGAAACTAATCCAGCTATTCATGATTTAAGCTCATGATTTAAATGTGTGCAATAATATTGTGGCTATTTTAAGGAACATGGTCCTTCTTCTCCCTAAACTTTCCACTGACAGAACACATTAGCTCCAAGCTGACCTTATTTGTATGACATGTTACTGAAATTTGGATTAATCCCATTTCATTCAAGTGGCCAGTCAAGCATAAAAATAGCTCTAAGAACTCACTAATAAATATAACAGCTTTGAAAATGGTGGGTTGTGATTTCCAGCAATTTTTTTTTTAAATTACAGACCCCCATTTTGAGAACCACTCTTCCAGACAGCGCTGAGATAAAATGGAAGGAAAGGAAGGAGACACATTGTTCGTTCACCTGGAAATTCAGATCCTTTAAAGGTCTTAAAGGTCCCTGTGAATTAGCTGTTACTGTACAAGCTATGATAAGTCCTTTAAAGTGCTAGTCTTACAAAAATGACATCACCCATGGAAATGATACCTTATAAATATAGACATGTCAAATAGTTTACTGTCTAAATTGTATTTTAACACGAGACCGGGAACATCTCATCTCATTATCTCTAGCCGCTTTATCCTGTTCTACAGGACGCAGGCAAGCTGGAGCCTATCCCAGCTGACTACGGGCGAAAGGCGGGGTACACCCTGGACAAGTCGCCAGGTCATCACAGGGCTGACACATAGACACAGACAACCATTCACACTCACATTCACACCTACGGTCAATTTAGAGTCACCAGTTAACCTAACCTGCATGTCTTTGGACTGTGGGGGAAACCGGAGCACCCGGAGGAAACCCACGCGGACACGGGGAGAACATGCAAACTCCGCACAGAAAGGCCCTCGTTGGCCCCGGGGCTCGAACCCAGACCTTCTTGCTGTGAGGCGACAGCGCTAACCACTACACCACCGTGCCGCCTAGACCGGGAACATGTTCTATTTATCTGGTAAAGTTTGGCTCTTTGAATTCGCCATTACATGAATGCGTTCCTGGTAATCCATCCATCCATTATCTGTAGCCGCTTATCCTGTTCTACAGGGTCGCAAGCAAGCTGGAACCTATCCCAGCTGACTATGGGCGAGAGGAGGGGTACACCCTGGACAAGTCGCCAGGTCATCACAGGGCCGACACATAGACACAGACAACCATTCACACTCACATTCACACCTACGGTCAATTTAGAGCCACCAATTAACCTAACCATCATGTCTTTGGACTTTGGACCCGGAGGAAACCCACGCGGACATGGGGAGAACATGCAAACTCCACACAGAAAGGCCCTCGTCGGCCGCTAGGCTCGAACCCGGACCTTCTTGGTGCGAGGTGACAGTGCTAACCACTACACCACTGTGCTGCCCCGTTCCTGGTAAGTTATTGTTAATTCAAAGGAAGTAACGTCATACTAGCAATGCTTGAAAGTTCGCGGCATTTCTGGCTTCATCTGCTTTGCAAAATATAGCATGCTTTTAACAATTTTTTATACCAAAACAAAAGTAAAACCAAAGCATGCCGCCAAAGAGGTGTGTCGTTCAAGGTTGGTCAAGTGCAGCTGATAAAATAAAGCGTAATTTTGATTCATTATAGCCCAAAGTTGGCAGGACACTTACTGAATGAATGGGTTCGTCTTGAACGGACAAAGAGAGGTAACTTCCAGCCGACAGGACGGTTTGGTGTCTGCTCCATACATTTTGAAAAAGATAAATTTGTGAGGCAGATTCACATCGAAGGATTTGAGCGACGTCTGGGATGCGGAGCAGTTCCTACGATCTGGAAACAGAAGTCAGAAGCGCTGTCCCAAAGAGCTCACCACCGCACAGGAAGTGTTGTTTAGCCTGTTGCTTGAATTTATTACTTGTCAGTCAGATCAATAACGTTCTAAGGTAGTTTCTATGTGGCCAAATATAATAGGTAGATAGACAGACAATTACTGATCTAAACGCTAACCAAAACATGCTTACTCTGAGTCACTTCTTCATCCTTGTTGTCGTAAAGTTGCGTCAAGAGCTTTACAAAAGAAGGCAGTTGTGCATATGACATCACACATGCAGTGCCGCTGACCAATGAATCACTGCGATCTAATTGCAGACAAGCTTTTAGTGATTTTTGAAACAGAATTCAGACGCAAATTCTTTTTCGCAACAATTTTTTTATTGTGAACTTTACAACCTATTTGAGCATATCACACACAGAAAATCTGGGATTTTATGATGTCATTTTCGTAAGACTAGCACTTTAATATAATCCAATTATTTGTACTGCAGCTGGAAATAATGTCAGGGCTGCTGTTATACAAAATAAATCAACGTCTTCTGACTGATTGGATTTGAGAATTCAATAGCACTGAGCTAGAACACAGTCAATAAAGTTAGTTAAGGGAATGTAATGTGAATATACAGATCCTAGAAGGTCCATTGAAAAGAAGCTCATCTCATTATCTCTAGCCACTTTATCCTTCTACAGGGTCGCAGGCAAGCTGGAGCCTATCCCAGCTGACTACGGGCGAAAGGCGGGGTACACCCTGGACAAGTCGCCAGGTCATCACAGGGCTGACACATAGACACAGACAACCATTCACACTCACATTCACACCTACGGTCAATTTAGAGTCACCAGTTAACCTAACCTGCATGTCTTTGGACTGTGGGGGAAACCGGAGCACCCGGAGGAAACCCACGCGGACACGGGGAGAACATGCAAACTCCGCACAGAAAGGCCCTCGCCGGCCACAGGGCTCGAACCCGGACCTTCTTGCTGTGAGGCGACAGCGCTAACCACTACACCACCGTGCCGCCTGAAAAGAAGTTTTTGGTGCAAAATGTGTACTGGCTCACAAGCTTCTTGTTTCGGCTGCTCCCAGTAGGGGTCGCCACAGCGGAGCATCATGATCCACATATTTGATTTGCCGTAGGTTTTTATACCAGATTCCCTTCCTGACACAATCCTTCCCAATCTATCCGGGCTTGGGACCCGGATAAGTATGCGTTGGCTTGTGCAACGCCAGTGGCTGGGTATTTTACCTAATCTGCATGTCTTTGAACTGGTGGAGGAAACCAGAGCACCCGGAGGAAACCCATGCAGAAATGGGGAGAACATGCAAACTCCACATAGAAAGGCCCCTGTCAGCTACGAGGGTCGAACCAAGAACCTTCTCACTGTGAGGCGACAATGCTAACCACTGCTCCGCTGTGTATTGATTCACAATGTTCAGAAGAAAACTGGTAAATTGATCACCACTTTTCATTTATGCTTATTTTTATTCTTATGTTTGTAAAGAAAAAAAAGAACACCAAAAAAAATTTTTTGTACACTTTGTCTGTGTCTGGTGACTTTTTACAAGACCTGCTTTTCTAAAAAAAAAAAAACCCAAACAAAAACCAAACAAACACCTATTTACTCCTGCTCTCGGCTGAGAAGAAAAGTTCATCTGTGGCTGCGACGATGACATGCTCTTTAACCCCAGGCTGTGCTGAAACCCAAAGATGCGTGAGGATAATGCACACCCTTGAGAGTCATAAAAAGACCTTATTGTGTCAACGTTCCAACACAGACGGCGACCAACAGGCCCTGCCATGGCTGCATGAAGTCTCGCGGTGTCAAACGTGACCTCTCTTACTCAGAGTAACCATAAAGTCCATGGAAAACAGGCGTAGAACAACGAGCCCTCGGGGTTATGCAAGACTGGTGCCAGAGTGGCTGTGCATACACACTCCAGACTCAGACATCTACACATCCTTACACATACACATGCCCTCCAGATCCCACTGACTCCCCAGGTAATTAAGAGGCTTAAACACAGCAGGATCTTCCATGATAGTTGAGAACAGAGGAGAGTTTCACGTGAACTTAAAGACACAAGTGATCATCTTCATTAAACCCTTAATGCACCGTGATTCCTTCTGAAGTCTAACCCAGGGCAGGCTAATAAAAAAAACACCAAACAACAGGTCACATAAAGCTAAAGGCAACATTAAAAGAATGGCTCATAGTGACAAATCAGATTTTCCACAAGTTATCAGCTGAGACAGGACGAGTCTGTTAAATTCGTATTTGCATTTTTGCACTGGAGATACAAGTCCAGAAATATCTGCCTCAAACCACGTCCATTTCTTTAACAACGTGTTTGAAGACATAGTGAGACCAAAAACATGAATAAAATTTCACCAAGTTTGACTAGCAGCCATTTTGGACAACTAGAATTACTTCCTTTCTTTGTGCAATTAGGCCTCGCCTCCTGTTTAAAACCAGAATTGTACTGGAAAGCTGAGTTAGGAAATGGTTTACCAGAGGGGAACCGTCAGGACCTTCTAGGCCTTCAGAGAAGGCCCAAACATATCAGCATTTCAAACGTTATATTTAATTTCTTTCATTCTTTCATAATTTCATTCTAATTATTTTCTTCTAATTCTCATTTGGCCTCATTTTCTATCAAATTTGCTTCAGAAATGAAAGGGTTACTGTCCTGAAAACATTAAAATCGAGTTATCCAATGGGATTTTTTGTTTGTTGTCTTGAGGCTGAGAAGAGTTTCGAGCTGCTCACTCATTGGTTAGGACTTCATTGCCGGGACAGAAGGCCATGGCAGTGTATGTTTATATAGGAAGTGACAGATGAATTAACCAATCAGATTTTGATTTATAGTGGGAGGGATCAAAAATGTATTGCCCTCAGCCTTCTCAAAGGCCATCGCGAGCTTAACCGCGGGCCAGCACCGTCAGCGCAACAGTGAAGTCATCTTCCAGCCGGTGTAGCATTCATCAGTCGTGTTAGTGAATGCTGGTAAAGTGGTCAAGCCGGTGCTATCGAGAGCAAGTAGCACAGGCTAACGACCGAGAAACTCAGATTTCTGTCTCCAGACTCTTCTGCCATGCACGCTCGCTAGAGTATTTTTCACTCAGACTTAAGTATTCATTTCCGTGTGTAATTTACTTTGTTACTTTTAAAATCAACATTGACAGCTACACACAATGGAGCGACCTGGCAGCCTGCCGCTAATCCCTTACAAAATCCTTTGCCCTGTTGCTTTTTTGGTGTCTGGCTAAGTTTTGGCTGAGCTCAAGTCCCAGCTCGAATAGCAACGGTTCGCCACTGTGGTTTACAATATCGTTTTGGTTAAATGTATGAAAATTTGTCATGCATTTACAGAACACATTTTCACTCTGATAAACTTTTACGACTTTGGACACACAACATTTGCCATCCAAGGAAATTTGTCTATTCAGATTTTTGGATTCTTTTAAACTCTTGTATCCCTGATGCTCAATGAATGAAGTATGATACTGATTTAAGAGCAATTGAGAACAGTGCATACATACAAGAATACAAGTTTTAAACCCCTCAACAAGTTACAGTATGTACTGGCAATATTTGTGTTTGCCTGGAGTACTTTGCTTCCTCATTTTCCATTGATTCTCTTGGAGTCCTCTCCAAAGAGTTAATTAACAGTTATTCCATGAAATCGAGTCGTACATGAGCTGACAGCTGATGAGGCGCGTAGCACCGAGTTGGCTATAAGCCATGTATGACGAGATTGAATGGAATAACTGTTTTATTCTATCCACGTTCACTGGATTTTGAGAAACAGAGCATTTTTATTTTTTGCAAATTCGATAAATAAAAACTTAATAATTTCCGCTTAGGGGGACTTCTTCGAACCTATCGATGGCTGCACGAATTTGTAGAAAGTGCTGTCTTGCTGTCATGCGGAGGTATGGAATAGCTTTAGATTAGTGCTGTCAAAAATGTCGCGTTATTAACGCGTTAACTTGACTCAATTTTAACGGCGATAATTTTTTTATCGCGAGATTAACGCTCTGTGACATGATGTAGGTTTTTCATAAGCTTTTGAAACTGCCAGGAACTTGGAACAGAGACTTTGCTTAGAAAAACGATAGCAGCTAGACTGTAATGCCACGCCCCGCACAGCCAGAGTCCTCTGCCCTCCCCCGAAGAGCCACGGTGCTCGGCTTAGGTTTCGTTTTCCCATCGGCGGCTCCAGCCCCACTTTGCAGTGGCTGTGACAAGACGTGTTATGCTCTGCAATAAAAAAAAAACAAAACATTGGTACAACCAGTGTTCGAACTATGCCGATATTTTCGGGGGGTCCCTTTTTTCCCTTGGGGGGGTGCTTGCGCTTGTCTCAGAGCGCGGATCTCCATCGCGCGCTCACTTCGGATATGCAAATGCTTCCCGTTACACACGATTGCTATGTCAATAAACATCGTTTTGCCAATATTTTAGAGACCCCCCAACATTTCCCAAATCAAGGGATCTCATGTCTGTTTCAGGGGATCTCGGATCCCCCGAGTACCCCCGTAGTTCGAACGGTGAGCAAGCCCATTCACTTTTTTATGCTGATAAGAGAATTACATGGTTTTTCATGTGACAAAAATGTGCGATTAAATTGCGATTAATCGCGAGTTAACTATGACAGTCGCGACATTAATCGCGATTAAATATTTTAATCGCTTGACAGCACTACTTTAGACATTTATTTCATTCTTCCTTGGACATTTCTGTTCTGTAATTTTCAACCTTCTTTGAATTTTTAAACCAGTCTAAAAAAATTTCAACAAATTTGAATGCTAAAAGATGAAGAATGTAAACAAACTGGCGAAATGACAGGAGCAATTTGTGAAAAACGCGAGAATAATAATTCTTGTAAAATAAAAAATTATATGTTCTGACCATCAAATACTTTTATTCAATATTTTGTAGCTCCTTTTTTTTGTAAATTTTTGGGTTTTGTTTTTGGGTATAGTTTTTATTTTGTCCTCGATTGGTTCAGCAACACGTCACCATTTTGTTTTTTCTACTCATGGTACAGTATATGAGCTGATATCCTAGTAGTAGAGTAGCCAATCAGAGTGTGCGATTGCTCATATCCATGAATGTGGATAGAATAATACAAATTATACTCACTGGTTAAGGTCAAATCATACACATGTAAGTCTGAACAGATGGGGTTTACATGACATCATGAGCACACGCATCTCTTCAGGTCCATCATCAAGCACCATTTGCTGAAGTAATAGAACATGGAAGGCTTTATAGCCCACGAATCTGCCCTTTCTATCTTTATTGTTGTTCTCTCTCTCTCTCTCTCTCTCTCTCTCTCTATCACTTTCCTGTGGTCTCTCGCAGGCTGAATAAGCACACAGGAAACATTTGGCAGGGTGGGAACAGCTCTTACAAGCGTCTGCAAATTGCTTTTCTCTCGGCCTGAACCTCATTAGCGACACTCCTACAATTAAATTTATAACACAATATTTTCGGTTCTGAAGAACAAACTGCCACATGTTTTTGGGTGGTTGAAGCTCACAAAGCATTATAAACAACAGACAGGTCGCGCACTCTTTTACTTTTACGAGTCGTGCAAAAAAAATTTGCCACGTTCCTGTGCTGATCTCGATCTCTTCACAGTATACAGTGTTTTGAGATCCAAGAAGCTCCCTTAGCACTCCGTTTCCAACTTGGCTAACACAAAGTGTCGACATATGGTGAGCAGTTATCATCACAACACAGCAGTTGATTTTTCTCAAGCATGTTTTGCCTCAGATAGTGACCTGGGGAAATAGTTTGGCAAAAAGAATCAGTGTATAAAATTTTCCCTTCACAGCGCAAGTATAGTCAGGAAGCCATGGCATGTTTGCTATCATGTGTTTTATTTATTATTTAGTTTTATGCTGGAGCTACAAGGCTAATATGAAGAACAAACAGTGGAAGGATGTTTCACCCAAAATGTTGAGAAAGTCCAGCTTTCCATTCCACGTTCTGGAAGGCAAAATAAGTTTTCCAAGATGGCCGCTCTTAAAACATTTAATTACACAGTGACATTTCAGTCATCCATCCATCCATCTATTATCTGTAGCTGCTTATCCTGTCCTACAGGGTCGCAGGCAAGCTGGAGCTTATCCCAGCTGACTATGGGTGAGAGGTGGGGTACACCCTGGACAAGTCGCCAGGTTATTGCAGGGCTGACACACCATTCACACTCACATTCACACCTACGGTCAATTTAGAGTCACCAGTTAACCTAACCTGCATGTCTTTGGACTGTGGGGGAAACCGGAGCACCCGGAGGAAACCCACGTGGACACGGGGAGAACATGCAAACTCCACACAGAAAAGCCCTCGCCGGCCGCTAGGCTCAAACCCACAACTTTCTTGCTGTGAGGCGACAGCGCTAACCACTACACCACCGTGCCACCCCATTTTAGTCATGTGTGTAAATTACAGTGTCACACTGTGTCCTGAACCACATCTAGCCTTGTGGAATTTATCTACAAAATATATTTTGGCTGAAATAAAAATTATTTGCCAATAAAATATAACGACTTTCTTCAAATGAGAAAAAATGCCTACAAATCGTCTTAGCAACATGATAGTAATTTTCACTTGATCTCATAGTGAGACATCTCATTATCTGTAGCCGCTTTATCCTGTTCTACAGGGTCGCAGGCAAGCTGGAGTCTATCCCAGCTGACTACGGGCGAAAGGCGGGGTACACCCTGGACAAGTCGCCAGGTCATCACAGGGCTGACACATAGACACAGACAACCATTCACACTCACGGTCAATTTAGAGTCACCAGTTAACCTAACCTGCATGTCTTTGGACTGTGGGGGAAACCGGAGCACCCGGAGGAAACCCACGCGGACACGGGGAGAACATGCAAACTCCGCACAGAAAGGCCCTCGCCGGCCACGGGGCTCGAACCCGGACCTTCTTGCTGTGAGGCGACAGCGCTAACCACTACACCACCGTGCCGCCCTAGTGAGACATATTAGATACATTTAATAGTTATTCCATGACATCAAGTCGTACGCGTAGCACCGAGTTGGCTATAAGCCATGTACAACGAGATTGAGTGGAATAACTGTTTTATTCTATCCACATGATTTTGAGAAACAGAGCATTTTTATTTTTATTTTTTGCAAATTCGATAAATAAAAACTTTATACAAAACGTCTGACAAAATAATTTCCACTTAGAATGTAAACAAACTGGCGAAATGACAGGAGCAATTTGTGAAAAACACCATAATAATAATTCTTGAAAAATAAATAAAGATATGTTTTGACCATCAAGTACTTTTATTCAATATTTTGTTGCTGGTTTTTTTTTTTTGGGGGGGGGGGGGGGGGGGGGGGGGTTGTTTTCAAGTCGAGTTTTTATTTCGTCCTTGGTTGGTTGAGCAACACGCTCTGCCATTTTGTTTTTCTCTACTCATGGTATATGAGCTGATATCCTAGTAGTAGAGTAGCCAATCAGAGCATGCGATTGCTCATATCCAGTGAATGTGGATATTCACTACATGGAGAAGCCATGGCCTAGAAGCAGCTTTGGGACCAAAAGCTTGCTAGTTTGATTCCCTAGACCAGCAGGCATACCTGAAATGCCCTTGAGCAAGGCACCTAACCCCCAACTGCTCCCTAGGCTGCTCTGGGTACATTGTAAGTCACGCTGGATAAGCGTGTCTGCTAAATGCCATTAATGTAATGTATTTTCACTTGATAAAGTGTGTAAATGAGATTTTTCAATACTTATTCTTTCAAAGGCTTTTGTACCAAATAAGATATTATCAGATCCATTAAAGCGTGAAATCAAAGTGGTTCTGTATGTTTTGAACCTCTGAGTAAATCGGAAGGAACTGAAGGAGCTGCCTAAAGCGCTGACTGATGCAAAGTGCTTGTCACGCAACAGAAATGGGGAAAAACACAAAAACAAACTCTTTTCTTGTCTTTACAAGCCACGTCCACTTAGATCTGTGTTTAGGGACAGGGCAGGTGTCAATGGCCTTCCTGTGCGGCCGCATCCGTGCAATCTGATATCTCAGCTGCCTGGCTTGCTGCAGCAGGTAGACAGGAAACGGAAAGGGAACTGAAGGGCTGTGACAATAGGACACTTTACAGAGGGATATTTTTAAATACGAACATCCCTTCAGGACACAGTACCATGCTACGGTAGCTGTCTGTACAGGCCACCTGAGTAGACTGGAGGAGAGAGATCACAATAAAAGTATATGCTAACGTGCTTTGCTAAGTCTGTGCTAGTGTTCAAAACAAATAATCACAAGACAATATAATAACAAATAATAATCCATGGGAAAACTTTAAAGAACATGTGGTTTGGTGAATTGTACATATATACAGAACTATGTGACAAAAATTAGAGTGGTGTTGCATCTATTCAGAAGCTAGCAAAGAGCTAGCTGCTAGCTAATTAGCATTCATAACATGAACACACAGTGTACACAGTACTTTACTCACCAAAAATCAAGAGGTGGACAAAGTACCCAAGTTTATTACTTAAGTCAAAGTACAGATCCCACTGGTCAAATGTTACTCCGATACAAGTGAAAGTTGTCCAGTCAAATTTTTGCTTAAGTTAAAGTACTGAAGTACTTGCTTTTGACAATACTTAAGTATTAAAAGTACATTTTCTGTCAACGCATTGTTGTATTATTGCCACAATGCTTACAAAACCTAATGCCGTTACCAAAGACAGAAATGTGAATTCACAAAATGAACGCATGCTGTGCTGTCATGGTGGTTTAATGTTAAGCTAGCTAGTCAGCGAAACTCCACCTGACATGCTAGCAAACGCTTTTCAAACTCGAAATCATATTGGGTAGCTAACGTTACTAGAAAAGAAAGATTTCTACATTCTGTTTATTTGGCAAGATTATGCTAAAGTTAACGTTATCCATGTTAGCATGAGTCTGTTTTTACATGCTAACTAACAGTGTCCAAGTTAACTAGCTATGTATTAACGTTAGCCGTGGACAAGGCTGTAGCAACTTGGCGGGCAAATCCATAGAAAGTCATTTGACGAACCAGACTGCATAGCTATTGCAACGTTATCGCTTGCTCTAAAAGCACAGACAACTTCATTGCAGGCTTTATCTTGGAATAAAATGTTTACATCCCTCAATATGGATGGTTAGTTTTTGAAGGCTGTGATGTGGTTCGTTTTAGGCAAAAAAAAAAAACATTTAAAATGAAATGAGTCTTTATTCCTTTCTGAAAACTGAAACATGGGTTCTAGGTATAGCCATGAGTGCGTATGTTCTCCAGAAGAACCGCCTCCTTCTATTACGCCATCAACTGATTGTGTTCAAATAATATTGCTGAGAAATTGAACTTGATTTTATAGTCTATGGACGTGACGTGACCCTGGTGATTACTGATAGACTGTCTCAGTGTTACTTGTGAATAAACAATCACATTTTATGAAAGAAAACAAAAAACATCCACTTTCAAAGCTGCTTCATAGTAATGAGTAACGAGGACTTTGATAGAAATGTAGTGGAGTGAAAAGTATGATATTTGCCTTTCAAATGTAGTGAAGTTAAAGTCATAAGTTTAAAAAAAAATACTCAGGTAAAGTACAGATACTCAAGTAATGTACTTCGTTACTGTCCACCTCTGCAAAAAAATACACTATAAAGATAAAAAATAATGACTTTTTGGACTTTTCTTCTGAAACAACAGTCCAAATTGTTTGGTAGAATGTACACTAAATATAAAATGTGTGACAAAAAAGCCAGTCGCATCTATTCAGAAGCTAGCAAAGAGCCTGTTAGCTAACTACAGATAGTTAGAACTCAACATATGCTCAAAAAATGACAGGAAGCCAAGTAGCTAGCATCAGTTCTGGTAACATCACTGGCTTGATGTAAATCGCTGCATTTGGGATGGAGTGCTCATTTAAGCAGAATTGCTGAAAGAAAATATGTAAACATTTGTTCACAGATTAAGTCAGTAATTAGTTGAAAACGGTATATGTAAGAAATATATACAGTATGCACACATTCACCGGCCACTTTAACCTTCATCCTACCAAGTGGGGTCCATCTGGACCCCGCACCTATATGTTTGTTTGCCATTTTAAAAATATGTGACACACTGCCTCACCGTTTTATGAATTTGTCGGAATTTATGTCTTAATTAAAACACTAAAGCACCGGAAGATCAGCTTTTTGCATTGTGAAGGTATAATTAATTTGTTACTGGGGTCCAACCGGACCCCAGAGTAAAGTTTATCTGTCTTTCATTTTATAATTGAATAGCACACTGAAAGTTAACTTCTTTTATTTCTTTTATGTTCCATAATGAAACTACCAAGGCATTCCTTCTTGGGGTCCGTGTGGACCCCACTGCTGCAATAAGCACAGGCTGCAAAACAAAAGCCCTAAATTATTTTACAATTACTTTTTTGTTTTAAATTCTGTAAGAAAAGACCTAAGTTGTAATCCAGAATGTTTTACAGCTGCATGAGCTGCAAAAATCATGTATATAATGCCAATTTTTTTTGTGGCGCTATAATTTGCTCCATGTATGCTAGTTATTGCAATATTATTGCAATGTTATTGCATTTATAATACATCATTGATATTCAGCCATAGTGGATTTTGTTCTTCAATAAAGTTATGTCTGTTTGCTGCATTGAATTGGTTCTTACTGCATTGATTTCAAGGTATTCCCTCCTGGGGTCCATACGGACCCCGCCTGGTAGTTTGTGTATGTAAAATTGGCTGGTAGGATGAAGGTTAAGTGTGTTCTTTATGCCTTGGGCCCTTTAGTGTATTGCTGTTATTAATACAAGATATTCTGAACAAAACTTATCTGGTGATTTTGTCTTTATAAGCTTTAATTTTAAAGAAAAGTATTGGGGTCCAAACGGACCCCACATGGTAAGATTAAGGTGTAAAATAGCATGGTAGAATGAGGGTTAAGAGGAACTTGTTCTTGATTCGAAGATTCCTGTTCTTGGCTGCAGGAGTGGAACCCAATGTGGTCTTCTGCTGTTGCATGCTGAGATGCTTTTCTGCTCACCACGGTTGTAAAGAGTTGCTATGAGTTGCTATATCCTTCCTGGCAGCTTGAACCAATCTGTCCATTTTCCTCTGACCTCTCTTATCAACAAGGCATTTGTTTCCACCCACAGAACTGTTGCTCACTCACTCACTCAATGTTTTTTGTTTTTCGTACCATTCTGTGTAAACTCTAGAGACTGTTGTGTGTGAAAACCCCAGGAGATCAGCCGTTTCTGAAATACTCAAACCAGTCCATCTGGCTCAAACCAACACCCATGCCACAGTGAAAGTCAGACTTTGAGATCACAATTTTTCCCATTCTAATGTTTGAACATTGTGAACATTAACTGAAGCCCTTGATTTGTATCTGCATGATTTGATGTATCGTGCTGCTCTCAAGGGATCGGCTGATTAGAGAACTGCATAAAACAGCAGGTGTATGGGTGTATAATAATAAAGTGGCCGGTGAGTGTATAATTCGTCATATCTAAAAATGTACATGCAATATGTCTGATGTCTTAGCAGTGAAATCCTAAAGATGCATGTAGCACCCTGGAGTTCTTCAGTTCTTCAGGACAATTCTGAAGTTTCTATGTAAAAGCCTATGACAGACTTTCACAAAATAGGTTCCATGCTCCAGAACCTCCTTAAAAACCTCGAACCATTCATCAAAAGATCCTCCAAAAACCTGTACCTGTACTATATTCACTGGATATGAGCAATCATGCGCTCTGATTGGCTACTGTACTACTAGGATATCAGCTCATATATCGTGAGTAGAGAAAAACAAAATGGCGGAGCATGTTGCTGAACCAACTGAAGACAAAATAAAAACTCTACTTGAAAACAAAACCCCCAGAAAATAAAAGAAAAAAGCAACAAAATATAGAATAAAAGTATTTGATGGTAAGAACGTATATTTTTTTTATTTTTCAAGAATTATTATTATTGCATTTTTCACAAATTGCTACTGTCATTTTGCTGGTTTGTTTACATTCTAAGCGGAAATGATTTTGTCGGATGCTTTGTATAAAGTTTTTATTTATCGAATTTGCAAAAAATAAAAATAAAAAAGCTCTATTTCTCAAAATCCAGTGAATATGGATAGAATAAAACAGTTATTCCACTCAATCTGGCTGTACATAGGGTGTCACGGTGGTGTAGCTGTTAGCACTGCTGCCTCACAGCAAGAAGGTCCTGGGTTCAAGCCCAGCGGCTGATGGGGGCCTTTCTATGTGGAGTTTGCATGTTGTCTGCGTGGGTTTCCTCCGGGTGCTCCAGTTTCCTCCACAGTTCAAAGACATGTGGTTAGGTTAACATGGGGTGGCTTTAGGCTGAGGTGCCCTTGAGTGAGGCACCTAACCCCTGATGTCCTGTATATTTGTGTCTGTGATGGTTATTTTGGGGAGGTGCAGTGTTATTGGAATAAACATCCAAATCCACCCAAATTCTAAGCAGGATAAAATCATTTCTGAGGATGAATGAATGATGATTCTTTTGACTCAACACAGTAAAATATGCACAACAGATTCTGGATCAGACGCGCCAGGACGTCCAACATGACATTTTCATTTTCATATACTGTAATATTTATATCCAGAAACTAGTAACGTTTCTGCATGGCATCTTGTTATATAACACTACAGAGTCGTGCTCAGCTCTTAAGTGCAGTGCTGTATTTATTCTCAGACACTGCAGACAAGAAACACATCATCTGAGGGAACTGCAGTCCCAATCAACACTAATGAGTATTTAATGCCCCTTATAAGTTACTTGCACTTGATAGATGATCATTATCCACCGATCCACCCATAGATTAGCAGTACATGCCCAGGATCACAAAACCTGTCTGTCCCTAACACTTTAGTGTGACAGAGAACGTAAAGTAAGTACACTCAGATATAGAAGCAGCCTTGCAGGCATGCTTAGATAAACAGGACTATCTGCTTATCTGGGCATAACTCAGCCTTAGAGACTTAAAAGAATCCCAGAATCCCATTTTGATCAAAACCCGAAGGCATTTTAGAGCCTGGTATGCCTCCCATGACTGCACGGTTTAATATATATCACCTGATCTGGCATATCAGAAGCAGGCAGATGTTGCTACAGTGCTGCTTAAAGAGAGAACAGAACCAAAGCAGTGCACCGCAATAACACGTATATAGATATATAACATTCTCTTTTAACCTATGTTAAAAATTCTTGCATGTTCCATGAATCATGTTTTCAAGACTGACTTTTTTGTATCTCCCAGATTCTGTTTTATTTCACTTTCTGTTATCAGACCCTCTTAAGTAGACAGTTTGCCAGATAAATGCTTTATTTCAGGCTAGTTCTTGTGCGCGCGGCATGGTGGTGTAGTGGTTAGCACTGTCGCCTCACAGCAAGAAGGTCCGGGTTCGAGCCCCGTGGCCGGCGAGGGCCTTTCTGTGTGGAGTTTGCATGTTCTCCCCGTGTCCACGTGGGTTTCCTCCGGGTGCTCCGGTTTCCCCCACAGTCCAAAGACATGCAGGTTAGGTTAACTGGTGGCTCTAAATTGACCGTAGGTGTGAATGTGAGTGTGAATGGTTGTCTGTGTCTATGTGTCAGCCCTGTGATGACCTGGCGACTTGTCCAGGGTGTACCCCGCCTTTCGCCCGTAGTCAGCTGGGATAGGCTCCAGCTTGCCTGCGACCCTGTAGAACAGGATAAAGCAGCTAAAGATGATGAGATGAGATATATATATATGTTCTCTGATCTTAGTAGATCCTTCAGCCTGCTTTCCTGCAGCTGGTTTGTGTTTCTTAGTCTGCAAGTTTAGTTGCTGTTAATGCAAGATTCACACACTCAGGTCTCAGGGTGATAGTGGACTTTACACTGACCTGGGGTCGGTTTCACATTTTGCCTTGTGATGTCACTTCAAGATTTGGTAGCGTTTCTGACTAATGGCTCGTCACTGAGCATGCAAATTCCAATATTGCCAGAAGGTTTCTTTGGTGCCCCAAAATAGTGACTGCTTTGTTGAATACTTTACTGTTTTAGCTTGGTTGTTAGTCATTTTGTTTTGTTCTCCCTGTCATTAGTTTGGTTGTTCCAACTAAATCATCCAACCTCTATAAACGTTGAATGTAATATCAGTTACAAAGTGAAAGCTTGTTACTGTTTTCTCCATTGGGCATTCTACCTTCTAGCTCATCTCATCTCATCTCATCATCTCTAGCCGCTTTATCCTGTTCTACAGGGTCGCAGGCAAGCTGGAGCCTATCCCAGCTGACTACGGGCGAAAGGCGGGGTACACCCTGGACAAGTCGCCAGGTCATCACAGGGCTGACACATAGACACAGACAACCATTCACACTCACATTCACACCTACGGTCAATTTAGAGTCACCAGTTAACCTAACCTGCATGTCTTTGGACTGTGGGGGAAACCGGAGCACCCGGAGGAAACCCACGCGGACACGGGGAGAACATGCAAACTCCACACAGAAAGACCCTCACCGGCCACGGGGCTCGAACCCAGACCTTCTTGCTGTGAGGCGACAGCGCTATACCTTCTAGCTATCTTCTGTAATCTAGTACTTGACAGATAATAGTATTGTGAACATTAGGAAATGACACAACCAGACATAAACCTGCCATATTGAAACTACACAAGACAAGAACAAAAAGCCAAGAAGCCTTTCTTTATCACACACACTCAGGCACAGACAATTTCCGCCTCTGCATTTAACCCAACTGAAGCAGTGAACACATGTATACACACACACACACACACACACACACACACACACACACACACACACACACACACACACACACACACACACACATACCCAGGGCAGTGGGCAGCTAATGCTACAGCACCTGGGGAGCAGTTGGGGGTTAGGTGCCTTGCTCAAGGGCACGTCAGCCCAACCTCAGGCCATGGCTGCCCCATGTTAACCTCACCACATGTCTTTGGACTGTGGGGGAAACCGGAGCACCAGGAGGAAACCCACACAGACACAGGGAGAACATGCAAACTTCACACAGAAAGGCTCCTGTCGGCCGCTGTGCTCGAACCCAGAACCTTCTTGCTGTGAGGCAACAGTGCTAACCACTACACCACCCTACAAATAATTAAGGACAATCCAAAATGACAATAGAATAGAATAGAATAGAATAGAATAGAATAGAATAGAATGCCTTTATTGTCACTATACACATGTACAATGAGTTTAAAGCATCTCCAATAACAGTGCAAACAGCGTGGAGAGAGAGCGAGAGAGGAAGGAGGGAGAAAAAAAGGGGGGGTGTAAGGTGCACAGTCTGAGGTGTATGTGTTGTGTTACACATTATGGAGTGAGGTATTGCACATATAAAGTATTGCACAGAGACAGTCACATTATAAATTATTGCACGAGAGAGTCACATTATAAGATAAAATATTACACATTATGAAGTATTGCAAGGTAAGGTAAGGTGCACAGACTTGAGGTGTATGTGCTGTGTGTAAGGTGCACAGTCCTGAGGTGTATGTGTTGCGTTTCACATTATGGAGTGAGGTATTGCACATTATAAAAGTATTGCATAGAGAGAGTCACCTTATAAAGTACTGCACATTATAAATTAGTAAATAGTAAAATAGTAAAATAAATAGACTATAAAGTCAGAGCATATCCGAGTTCAGGGCGGTTATGGCTTTTGGAAAGAAGCTGTTTTTAAATCGATTTGTCTTTGTCCTGATGCACCTGTAGCGCCTCCCTGAGGGCAACAGGTCGAACAGATCAAAGCCAGGGTGGGAGCTGTCCTTGATAATATTCTTAGCTCTGCTAAGGCAGTGGGAGGTGTAAATGTCCATCAGGGAGGGGAGAGGGCAGCCAATGATCTTCTGTGCTGCCTTAACTACCCTCTGGAGCCTCTCCCTGTCTACAGCAGTGCAGCTGCCGTACCATACTGTAATACAGTACGTCAGCAGGCTCTCGATGGATGAGCTGTAGAAGGTCAGCAGCAGGTTGGAGTTTAGGTTGTACTTCCTGAGGACTCTCAGGAAGTGTAGCTGCTGAGCCTTCTTGGTGACTGCTGTAATGTTTGCTGACCAGGAGATGTCGGTGGAGATGAGGATGCTGAGAAACCGGAAGGTGTGGACCCTCTCCACATACACGTTGTTGATGTAGAGGGGGGCTAGGTCGATGCTGTGCTTCCTGAAGTCAACAATGAGCTCTTTGGTTTTCTTGGTGTTCAGAGCGAGGTTATTTTCTGAACACCAGGCTGCCAGCTTCAGGACCTCCTCTCTGTAGGCTGCCTCGTCTCCCTTTGAGATGAGTCCGACCACTGTGGTGTCGTCAGCAAACTTGACGATAAGGTTGTTGTTGTTGTGGGTCGGACTACAGTCGTGGGTGTAGAGGCAGTACAGGAGGGGGCTCAGCACACAGCCCTGTGGAGAGCCGGTGCTCAACGTGCGGGTGGAGGAGAAGTGGGGGCCAAGTCTCACAGTCTGGGGCCGGTTAGTAAGAAAGTCCTTTAACCAGGCACATGTGAGAGGGGGGAGCCCGAGAGTGTCCAGTTTTCTAATAAGGATGTCCGGGATTATTGTATTAAAAGCTGAACTGTAATCCACAAAGAGTATGCGGACGTAGCTCTGCTGATGCTCTAGGTGATTTAGCGCAGAGTGGAGAGCTACGGCAATGGCGTCCTCTGTGGATCTGTTTGTGCGATATGCGAACTGGTAGGGGTTGAAGTCTGGGGGGAGGTGGTCCTTGATGTGCTGAAGAACTAGTCTCTCGAAGCACTTCATGATTACCGGGGTGAGGACCACAGGACGGTAATCATTCAGGCTTGTGACGGGAGACTTCTTCGGCACTGGGATTATTGTTGCAGATTTTAGGCAGGGCGGGATGACTGCCTGAGCCAGGGAGAGGTTAAAGATCCTGGTGAAGGTAGGGGCGAGCTGGTGGGTGCACGCTCTGAGCACCTTACCAGGTACACCATCTGGGCTGGCAGCTTTCTTGGGGTTCACTGCCAGGAGCACCCGTCTGACATCGTACTCCTGTACAGTGAAAGGAGTGGTGTAGGAACTGTGTGGTGGTGGGGGCAGGGCAGGAGCGGATGAGTGCTGCTGAGATGTTTCAAAGCGAGCAAAGAAGCGATTTAGCTCCTCTGCTAGCGGCGCACTCCAGTCTCCTGTTGGCACATCACAGTCTCTGAAGTTTGTGATGTCCTGAATGCCCTGCCACACCTCCCGTGTGTTGTTGCTGGACAGGTGGGACTCTATGCGCAGCCTGTGGTCCGCCTTGGCTTTATTTATCCCTCTTTTCAGATCAGCTCGAGCAGCTCTGTACAGAGCTCTATCACCTGACCTGAAGGCAGCATCACGAGCCCTGAGGAGTGAGCGGACCTGGCTGGTCATTGGACAATGATGATCAAGCAAATGCCCTTCAACTATTTTTTGCCTAAAAATTCAGTGAATAATGTATTGGGGTGGCACAGTGATGTAGTGGTTAGTACTGTTGCCTCTCAACAAGAAGGTTCTGGGTTTGAACCTGACAGCCAACGAGGGGCCTTTCTGTGTGGAGTTTGCATGTTCTTCCCGTGTCTGTGTGGGTTTCCTCCGGGTGCTCCGGTTTCCCCTACAGTCCAAAGACATGCACTTAGGCTAACTGGCTACTCTAAATTTTCCATTGATTAAGCTTGGAGAGTGCTGGGCTCTGCCAGTTTTAAATACTCTGGACGCACCAATGATGGACTGTTAAAATGTCATCAGTGGTGGCCCTACGGCCCTTGCTGGCTCTGGGGAAAAGAAAAATAATGGATGATCATTGGACTAAGCAGTGAACATTTTTTATACTTCCTAGCTAACAACTGTAAGTTAGCAGAACATTCTAACAACCTTCATATTAATATTTTAATCTATTAAACTATTATTATAGCAGATGTTTTTATAAAACCTCAGTAACATACAGAATATATATATATATATATATATATATATATATATATATATGGGCGGCACGGTGGTGTAGTGGTTAGCGCTGTCGCCTCACAGCAAGAAGGTCCGGGTTCGAGCCCCGTGGCCGGCGAGGACCTTTCTGTGCGGAGTTTGCATGTTCTCCCCGTGTCCGCGTGGGTTTCCTCCGGGTGCTCTGATTTCCCCCACAGTCCAAAGACATGCAGGTTAGGTTAACTGGTGACTCTAAATTGACCGTAAGTGTGAATGGGTGTCTGTGTCTATGTGTCAGCCCTGTGATGACCTGGCGACTTGTCCAGGGTGTACCCCACCTTTCGCCCGTAGTCAGCTGGGATAGGCTCCAGCTTGCCTGCGACCCTGTAGAACAGGATAAAGCGGCTAGAGATAATGAGATGAGATGATATATATATATATATATATATATATTGTAGTGTTAATGTTCAAACCAGCTAACTACCGTTTCTGATCATGAAAACCAGTGTGGCTAATACACACAGTCCTTCACAGGCCAAAACTGGCTGCAGTCCAGACCTGTCTCCCATTTAAAACATTTGGTGCATTATGAAGCCCAAAAAAAAAAAAGCAGACCCTGAACTGTTGAGAAATTGCATACCAAGCAAGAACGGGGCAACATTTCACTTTTAAAACTAGAGCAATTGGTCTCCTCAGTTCCTAAACATTTACAGTGTTGTTAAAAGTAGAGGTGATGCAACACAGTCCTAAACATGGCCCCGTCCCAACTTTTTTGAAATGTGTTGCTGGCATCAAATTCAAAATGAGCATATATTTTTCAAAAAACAATAAAATTTCTCAGTTTCAACATTTGCTATGTTGTCTTTGGACTATTTTCAATGAAATATAGGGTTTCCACAATTTGCAAATCATCGCATTCTGTTTTTTATTTACAGTTTACACAGCGTCCCAACTTTTTTGGAACTGAGGTTGTATAATAAACCGTAACAGAATGATCATAATAAAAAAATTTATGTCAACCTTCATGAGTTTATCACAAGGATTAAGATTACATGTTACTTTTGTACATATATTTTCTCCATCTTATAATTTGGTTTTCCATCAGACCAGCAAAATTGTTATTGAAAAAAAAATTGGCAGAATCAGACATACTGAAAAGAACATGTTTTCTTTTCGACTGCATGTTCAGAACGCTCCTCCACACCGGAGTCTAAACAACGTAACGGCTCCCATACGATGCGGCCCATTTGAGACAAAACAACCCGAGCCGCCGAAGTCAACAAACCGGAGTGGACGGGGCCACGTTTACTTCTTCACCCTCACTAGTGAGATTATGAGCAATAAACAAAAAACCCACACCAGATGCACACTCCAAACAAAAGATGGTGAAAAAGAGGAGGAGTGAGGCCAAAGGTCAAGAAAAAAGGTGAAGAGAGCTGAGAACATCCAGCAGAAGACCCACCACAGAAAGACCTGCTGACCTAAGTTCCCCTGAAATGGGAACAGGTCCAAACATGCAGCAGCATGACTGGTTGTATACAAGAGTGAGATGCATGAAAAGATAATGAGAGGAAAAAAAAGCCATACATATGTCATATCCATTACATTTGCAAGCAGTGATAATATTCTGAGCATGGGTGTTTATTTGAATTAATTTATTCATTCATCTTCAGGGTCATGGTGGATCTGGAGCCTATCCTGGGAACACGAGGCAAAAATACATAAATACACACAGGCTCACCACAGGGCACCATTCATACAATTTAACATAGCCAATCTACATGACATATCAGCATGTTTTTGGGAAACGAAAGAACCTGGAGAAAACCGATGAAGCTGGCGATAACAATGTGGAGCAAATGGAGCAAAACTGCACTTAGCCAATAAAATGTATTAATGAATTTCACACTGAGAGAGAAGAATTAGCGAGTTAATTTGCTAGTAATGTTTCTGATTAAATAGCTAGCAGAATAAACTCAACAAAAATAAAAACTTTACGCTCGTTTCAAAGTCAATAATTTGAACATTTTGGAAAATAGGTTTGAAATAACGATTGTATTCAATTATCTTGTCACTAAAGATGCTATAGCATACAGATCATGTTTGTCATGGAATCGGTTCCACCGGAAATGCGACGACAATGTCCATGATCAAAAACTGTGAGTCACAACTTAATGAAATCATGGCAATATCGGGTGTGTCCTCCATGGGTGTTCACAACTGCGATACAACGTCTCCTCATGGATTGGATGATGCGTCTGAACACAGCTTGGGGAATGCGCCGCCATATTTGTACCAACATGGCACCAAGCTCCTGCAAGTTCTGTGGAGGGTTCCAGTGGTTCCTGTGGTGCCAGTTTGATGGAGACGTGTCTGGAGATTATGGATGGTCTGTCGACTGCATCCCATAACCCTCGCAACGTCAGTGACGGATGTTCCAGTATTCAGCATGCCAATGGCACGTTCACGCTGAATGTTTGACAGTCGTGGCATTGCAAATTAACGAATAATTAACCATAAAACCTTGTTTTTTTTAGATGACACTCTACTCTGCTACCGTGAGATCAACTGCACGTGTATCAATAGGTCACGTCACTTGTGTCACATGGAAACGTGATTTTAGCGTGCAGTGCTCTCGCACGTGCTACGTAGGCCCGACCAGTAGAATGAATGTGTGATGTAATGCCCTTGACAATGCATTTAACCATAATCACAACAAGAACTCTTTCAAGAAAAGTTTCTAAACACTATTTGAAAAATAATGAGTGTCAAGTTTTTATTTTTGCTGATTATATTTTGATAGATTGGCTAGCTAGCGAACCTTTAAAACCTACTTAGTACCACCACCAACCTTGCTGGAGGAGGGTATGTTTTCGCCTCCATTCATTTGTTTGTTATCCCCCGCCCAAACAGCGGGGGATATAGAAATGGGTTCCGTCCGTCCCTCCGTCCAGCCGGCTGTCTGTCTGTCTGCTCACGTTTTCGTTTCTGGGCCATATCTTTAAAACTATTGAAGATATCTTCATGAAACTTTGTATACATATCAAGCAACATGTGAACTGGTGCCTTTTGCTATTTTGGATTTTTTTTGAAAAAAAAAGTATTTTTCAAATATTTACATAAAAAATAGATTTTGACTTAATTTCTAAGAGCAATGTTCGTTTCCGGAGCATATATCCAAAACTATTCATGATACGGATTTGAAACTTGGTATACATGTTAACAAGGTGATGTAGATGTGCCTTTTCATACTAAGAAATTAGAGACATTTTAATTTTTCATGTTTCCATGGAAACAATTTCAGACTTAGTCTCTCAGGTTAGTCTTAGGGGTAGGTTTTGTTTCCGGAGCAGAACTTGAAAACTATGAGTGTTATGGTCTTGAAAGTTGGTATATGCGTTGATTAAGTAATGTATATGTGTCTTTTGATACTAAGAAATGTGAGAAATTTTAATTTTTAGTTCACTTGGGACAAAGGTCTGGTGGGTTTATGCCATGGGCTGCTGAGGTCAGTGTAAAGAGGTCGGGTTGGTTTCCTGCAGCAGAACTTGAAAACTGTGACAAATAATATCTTGAAATTTGGTATATAGTTGTTGGTATATAGGGTGGGGAATATAGATGACTCTGTCTTCTTGTTTAGCTTTTTTCCAATGTAACTAAAAAAGTAGTGAATGGATTTTGATGAAATTTGGAGGAAAGGTGGGCCACGGGCCAAGGAACAATTGCTTAGATTTTGATGCAAATCCGGATATGTGTGTGCATCCAGGATCCAGATATGTACAGTGGTGCTTGAAAGTTTGTGAACCCTTTAGAATTTTCTATATTTCTGCATAAATATGACCTAAAACATCATCAGATTTTCACACAAGTCCTAAAAGTAGATAAAGAGAACCCAGTTAAACAAATGAGACAAAAATATTATACTTGGTCATTTATTTATTGAAGAAAATGATCCAATATTACATATCTGTGTCAAAAGTATGTGAACCTCTAGGATTAGCAGTTAATTTGAAGGTGAAATTAGAGTCAGGTGTTTTCAATCAATGGGATGACAATCAGGTGTGAGTGGGCACCCTGTTTTATTTAAAGAACAGGGATCTATCAATGTCTGATCTTCACAACACATGTTTGTGGAAGTGTATCATGGCACGAACAAAGGAGATTTCTGAGGACCTCAGAAAAAGTGTTGTTGATGCTCATCAGGCTGGAAAAGGTTACAAAACCATCTCTAAAGAGTTTGGACTCCACCAATCCACAGTCAGACAGATTGTGTACAAATGGAGGAAATTCAAGATCATTGTTACCCTCCCCAGGAGTGGTCGACCAACAAAGATCACTCCAAGAGCAAGGCGTGTAATAGTTGGCGAGGTCACAAAGGACCCCAGGGTAACTTCTAAGCAACTGAAGGCCTCTCTCACATTGGCTAATGTTAATGTTCATGAGTCCACCATCAGGAGAACACTGAACAACAATGGTGTGCATGGCAGGGTTGCAAGGAGAAAGCCACTGCTCTCCAAAAAGAACATTGCTGCTCATCTGCAGTTTGCTAAAGATCATGTGGACAAGCCAGAAGGCTATTGGAAAAATGTTTTGTGGACGGATGAGACCAAAATAGAACTTTTTGGTTTAAATGAGAAGCATTATGTCTGGAGAAAGGAAAACACTGCATTCCAGCATAAGAACCTTATCCCATCTGTGAAACATGGTGGTGGTAGTATCATGGTTTGGACCTGTTTTGCTGCATCTGGGCCAGGACAGCTTGCCATCATTGATGGAACAATGAATTCTGAATTATACCAGCGAATTCTAAAGGAAAATGTCAGGACATCTGTCCATGAACTGAATCTCAAGAGAAGGTGGGTCATGCAGCAAGACAACGACCCTAAGCACACAAGTCGTTCTACCAAAGAATGGTTAAAGAAGAATAAAGTTAATGTTTTGGAATGGCCAAGTCAAAGTCCTGACCTTAATCCAATGGAAATGTTGTGGAAGGACCTGAAGCGAGCAGTTCATGTGAGGAAACCCACCAACATCCCAGAGTTGAAGCTGTTCTGTATGGAGGAACGGGCTAAAATTCCTCCAAGCTGGTGTGCAGGACTGATCAACAGTTACCGCAAACGTTTAGTTGCAGTTATTGCTGCACAAGGGGGTCACACCAGGTACTGAAAGCAAAGGGTCACATACTTTTGCCACTCACAGACGTGATATTGGTTCATTTTCCTCAATAAATAAATGACCAAGTATCATACATTCGTCTCATTTGTTTAACTGGGTTCTCTTTATCTACTTTTAGGACTTGTGTGAAAATCTGATGATGTTTTAGGTCATGTTTATGCAGAAATATAGAAAATTCTAAAGGGTTCACAAACTTTCAAGCACCACTGTATGTGGATCCACGATTTTTTGATCTGTTCCCAACATAGCTCAAAAAGTAGTGGAGATTTTGATAAAACTTGGTGTACAGCTTCAGTATTATCCTAGGTTCAAGTGATCTGATTTTGATATTGATAATATGTGGCTTGACGGAAGCATGCACTCTACCAAGTGCCTTTCTAGTTTGTAAGTGTATTCCATTCCTTAAGCCATAGGCTTATAGCTGAATGGATTAATCTGAAAAACAAATAAATGCTCAAGATCTATAATGTTTTTAATGTAGAGTAGATTAGCATGACCCCACAACCCTCGACATAGAAGTTCATGAACGATGGCGTCACCCTCTGGTTAAGGGTCTGGACATCAATGACCTGCTTGATGAAGGTCAATTAAAAGCTGCCGTCAGGTTAACTACAGGCTCCTCAAAGCGGGAAGGAGAGAACCAAATGGTGTTTGCTTTCAGGCCAGGAAATTCTGGCTACTTCCTACCCTGAAGGTGTCATCAATCTTCAATTAGACTGTGTGTATATCTGAGAGGGAGTAAATACATCCATGTGTTAGTGTGGGTTCATAGCAAATCACTGCTGAGGTCTTCATGGATTTGGAAATGTGGCTAAACCATACTACACCACAGCAGAACAGAAGAGAAGAAAATGTTAATTTAAAAAAATGCACAGTTATACTTTCTCAGATGTCCTGGAAATATCTGCACCCAGTTCTTCAGTAATGTCACAACGGAGGTGGAATTTTGTTATATTCAACAAAATCCTGGAAATTATTTAACGAATTAAACCTAATAGGTGCATGCTGTTAGAGGAATATAATCAACAGAATGGTGTGATGCAGTATGCAGAAGTCTTTTATTCCTCTTACACCACAACAAATTTAGAGTAACATTGAAAGTTGCAGAATTAAGCAATGTCACATGAGCAGGAGTGATGATATACTGGATATCGGCATGGCTGTGATTCATCCTAGACCACAGGCTGAGTGCATGTCTGCTAGTGCGATATTTCTTGTATACAACAGTTCTCTCAATAAGTAATTAACTAAGGGAGTAACTGGCATTTTGGACACAATCTGGCCAGACATTTTGTTTATTTTTGCTCTGTTAGTGGAAATAGATCCTGAAGAAGCCACATTCACATGTGCTTTATAGCATGTCGGATAGTTGGCTAGCTAGCTCACAATCAGTGGCGGCTGCTGGTTTTTAAAACAGGGGAAGCCCATTTTACGCATTCATCGTAAAACCTGTAGGCCGGATATCAAAGCATAGAAAGGTGTGCCCCATTAGCATAGTGAACTAGACAACCCTACCTAGTGGCAGAAAGTATTTTTGCTTGTACATTTCATGTTATAGTCTGGCTTGCCAGGCTAGTGCCTCATATCCTTAATCAAAAATATCAAACATCCAAAAATCACTGGCTATTCAATGAAGAGCCTTGAACATCATACCCTGATATGCAACACAGAGTCTTTAACACAACACCCAGCTGTGCAACACATCCTTGAACATCTTCTGCAACACAGTCTGGAAATTCATAACCAGGTAGGCTATGCAACACACAGAACCTTGAATATTATACCCAGGTATAACCTATAACACAGAGCCCACCATTCTCTTAACATTACTGAACAATATACACACTTCAGATTCATGAACACGAACACTATTTATACACAAATTCTGCCCTCCGCTCCTTTTCCAGAAAATGGTCTGTGACCCTGTCATACCAGCTGGTTGTGCTTTCCAGAGACTTTACCAAATAGCAGCTAGCACTGCAGATCCCAATAAGGCTCAAGCTAGCCTACAACCAGATTGAACTACAAATGAAATAAACGAGTGAATTCACGAATGATCAAACTGATAGAATGGATGAAAGTTAACAGAGCACAACGAGTAATATTTACATTTATTTACAGAGTAATGTACAGAGACATCAATGAGAAGAAACGTTTATATGAAAAGAAATTCGGACAGCACTTTAGCACATGACTACACTTTCTCGACATCCGCTAGGGACTGACTGATCATACTTCCGTGTTCCTCGCCGAAGTACCGTCCTCCTCATGTCTTTCAAACACTACCTCCAATAATCCTTTATCAGCCCGGTTTCTTGTCCCTCCCACTGTCTCGTTTAGTCCCAGAGAATCCCGGCTTCCCTGGAAGTGATGATTTTGTTGATTTTAACCAATAACAACTAGCCGAAATTGGCTGTTCAGAGCCGTCTCATAGACTGCAACGGATACCCGGCTGCCAGTCAGTGTTGCCAGATACTGCTGACGTTTTCCATCCCAAAATATGTTCAAAACCCGCCAAAATGCACTTAAAACCGCCCAATCTGGCAACACTGCTGCCAGTCCATAGAGCCCATTGAAATAAGAAAGTTTACAGCCTGGCAGCAAAGGTGATTCTCGTAGCGAACTGCAAGTTCGTCAGACATCACTCAAATAAGTTACAGGATAGTTATGAACATAAATACAATCTTGGGCATATATTATGTTATGCAAGTTATTGTTTTAATGAGAATTCAACGTCGTAGACGCCGCAGTTTGGGGAGAGAATTTTAGGGGAAGCTCGGCTTCCCTTGTTGTCTCTGAGAAATCGCCCCTGCTCACAATGATTTGTACATTCCTGTTAAAGGTGCTTCCAAGGAAACTGGAGTCCTTTTTCTTTTTCATCTTCATCTGATGAGCTTTCATAGATTAAGTCAAAATTTACATTCGTGAAAAATGTATCATTTGCCATGTCTAATGCTGCTGCTGCTAACAGTACTGCAGTAACCATTTCAGACTGGGAAGTGGGATTTTATGTGGCCAGAAACAGACAAGAGGAGTGACACACATGTCCCACTGTGGTTATAGGTAATATAAGTACTCTTGGAACACAGCTCAACCAATCAGATTAGTGGATCAAAACAAACCGTTGTATATTTAAATAATATTGGCTGGCATTGAGTGGTATATCAGATATATTCCATTCAGCTAGCATGATACTGAACGAGTCAAAGACGAGTAGCTGAATGGAATATATCTGATAGACCATGAAAAAAGCCATTATTATTATTCAACTCATCTCATCATCTCTAGCCACTTTATCCTGTTCTACAGGGTCACAGGCAAGCTGGAGCCTATCCCAGCTGACTACGGGCGAAAGGCGGGGTACACCCTGGACAAGTCACCAGGTCATCACAGGGCTGACACATAGACACAGACAACCATTCACACTCACATTCACACCTACGGTCAATTTAGAGCCATCAGTTAACCTAACCTGCATGTCTTTGGACTGTGGGGGAAACCAGAGCACCCAGAGGAAACCCACGCAGACACGGGGAGAACATGCAAACTCCACACAGAAAGGCCCTCGCCGGCCACGGGGCTCGAACCCGGACCTTCTTGCTGTGAGGCGGCAGCGCTAACCACTACACCACCGTGCCGCCCCTTATTATTATTATACATTTCTTTAGGGTGTTCAATGCATCTTTCTCTTTCAAAATTCTTTCAAAATCTTCCATATTTGACAAAGCAAACCTGGTGGCCATGTTTGTTTACAAATTGTCACAGTTGCTTGCTAGCATGGAAGTTTTACATCTCTGACATGTGACGTCATGTTGTCTTGACAACCGTGCAATATCGTTAACCATATTCAACGCTCGTTCTCCATTGGGTAGAGTGACATAATACACAATTTCTCTCCCCCTCTCTCTGCCCCTCCCCCCAAAAAAATCTGTTCCTCTGAGTTACATGTTGGTCCTGGGATCAAGATGCTGACCTCTTCTGCTCCTCGGACCTGCCTGATCCATCCTGGTGCCCTGTGTCTGGTTAGAGTCTCATCGCATCGCGCCTGTGGAGGACGGCCCCATGAAGACAGTTGAAAGTCACACTTGGAGGACGCTCTGGACTCTTACAGTAATGCTTTTATGGCTGAGGACTACAGTTGACTTGCTAACTTTAGGACTGCAGTTGTCATGAACAGTTTTGCACTCAAGTTCCCATCAGTGAAGAGTTTATAACATCAACGAAACTGACTTCATGTTAAAACTGTTAATGTTATAGTCATGCTGTCTGTTGTTGCCCAAATGAGGATGGGTTCCCTTTTGAGTCTGGTTCCTCTCGAGGTTTCTTCCTCATGTCGTCTGAGGGAGTTTTTCCTTGCCACCGTCGCCACAGGCTTGCTCATTGGGGATAGATTAGGGATAAAATTAGCTCATGTTTTAAGTCGTTCAAATTCTGTAAAGCTGCTTTGCGACAGTGTTTATTGTTAAAAGCGCTATACAGATAAACTTGACTTGACACGTAGGATAAGCGATACGCTAACAATATTGCATGCTATCAAACCAAATGAATGAAACCTGTGAGAAGGGAATAGAGTACATGTTTTTATTCCATTGAAAAAAGTGTCCTGTATGTATAATATTTCAAGTTTATTTATTTGTACAGCGCTTTTAACAATAAACATTGTCGCAAAGCAGCTTTACAGAATTTGAACGACTTAAAACATGAGCTAATTTTATCCCTAATCTATCCCCAATGAGCAAGCCTGTGGCGACGGTGGCAAGGAAAAACTCCCTCAGACGACATGAGGAAGAAACCTCGAGAGGAACCAGACTCAAAAGGGAACCCATCCTCATTTGGGCAACAACAGACAGCCTGACTATAATATTAACAGTTTTAACAGGTATAACCCTCAACTGTCCTCATGGGGCCGTCCTTCACAGGAGTGGGGCGATAAAACTCCGACCAGACACAGGGCACCAGGATGGATCAAGCAGGTCCGAGGGGCAGAAGAGGCCAGCATCTCAATCCCAGAATCAACATGTAACTCAGAGGGACAGATGGGGGGGGGGAGAGAGAGAGAGAGAAAGAAAACACGTTGTTAGGTATGCCCTAAAAATGACAAGTATTAAATCTGTGTGGTAGGCTCGCAGAGACGAGAGTCTTTACATCAGGCATGACACACAATGGCATGTTAATATGGTAAAAAATATATCATGACCTGCTCTGGCTGGATGCTTGATTGGGTGATGGGAGCACACTCCTCAGCAATGATGAGATGCAGATGGGACCCTTAGGCCTGGCCAAGACAATTCAGTTACATTTCACCGGGTCTGGGACATGCGACAGAATGTCTGACGGCCGATTCCCTGCAGGCTACGATAGCCAGTCGAGGTCCCCACCGTCTCCACCAAAAGATTTCCTGTTGACTCCATGTAACTCAGAGGGACAGATTTGGGGTGGGGGGGGGGAAGAAAACACAGGTGGTTAGGTATGCCCAATGTCACCTGAATAAGTAGGAACAGTATACATATTGCACCGAGTACAAGCAGGGACTCCGGCAACTAACTATGACAGCATAACTAAAAGGAGAGAGCCAGAAGGTAACACAGGCATGAGGGAGCCCCGGGACATAAAGCAGCCAGCCACTGCACCGTCAACAAACTCGAGTGAGCAAGCGAGTGGGGACTGACAGCATCCATACATCCCAGTTTACCAAAAAACTCTATGTCTGAGGACCCTCCAGATCTACTCCTTTACCTCATAAACACCATTAACAAAAGGCTTGACTAAACAGATATGTTTTCAGCCTAGACTTAAATGCTGAGACTGTGTCTGATTCCCGAACATTACTTGGAAGGCTGTTCCATAACAGTGGGGCTTTGTAAGAAAAGGCTCTGCCCCCTGATGTAGCCTTCACTATACGAGGTACCAGCAGATAGCCTGCACCTTTTGATCTAAGTAGGCGTGGTGGGTCATAGAGGAGCAGAAGTTCACTCAGGTACTGTGGTGCGAGACCATTTAGTGCTTTAAAGGTCAATAGTAGTATTTTATAATCAATACGAAATTTGATTGGGAGCCAGTGCAGTGTGGATAAGACAGGCGTGATGTGGTCATATTTTCTAGTTCTAGTAAGAACTCTTGCTGCGGCATTTTGAACTAACTGGAGCTTGTTTATGCACTTATTGGAACATCCAGACAGTAAGGCATTACAATAATCCAACCTGGAGGTAACGAAAGCATGGACTAGTTTTTCTGCATCATGCAATGACATTAAATTTCTTATCTTTGCAATATTTCTGAGATGAAAGAAAGCTATCCGGGTGATGTTATCAATGTGAGTTTCGAATGAAAGACTGGGGTCAATAATCACTCCGAGGTCTTTTACTGCTGCACGTGAAGAAACAGAAAGGCCATCCAGAGTTACTGTGTAATCAGAAAACTTACTTCTAGCTGTATGTGGTCCTAGCACAAGTACTTCAGTCTTGTCAGAGTTAAGCAGAAGGAAATTTATAAGCATCCACTGTCTAATGTCCTTAACACATTCCTCAATTTTATTAAGCTGGTGTCTCTCATCAGGTTTTGCAGAGACATACAACTGTGTGTCATCAGCATAACAGTGGAAACTAATACAATGTTTACGAATAATATCGCCCAGAGGTAACATATATAGAGAAAAAAGCAGTGGACCCAAGACAGAACCTTGTGGAACACCAAACTTTACCTCGGTACGTCTAGAAATATCACCATTTATATCAACATACTGATAACGATCAGTTAGATAAGACCTGAGCCAGGAGAGGGCCATTCCCTTAACTCCCACAACATTTTCTAGTCTATCCAGAAGAATGGAATGATCAATGGTATCAAATGCTGCACTAAGGTCAAGCAACACAAGTAGCGAGACACAGCCCTGATCAGACGCCAACAGTAGGTCGTTTACTACTTTAACCAGTGCTGTCTCTGTGCTATGATGAGGTCTAAATCCTGACTGATACATTTCATGGATGTTATTCCTATGTAAATATGAGCATAACTGCTGTGCCACAGCTTTTTCAAGGATCTTGGAGATAAAGGGGAGGTTTGATATTGGCCGATAATTGGACAGCTGACAGGGATCAAGGTCAGGTTTTTTAATCAGGGGTTTGATAACTGCTAGTTTAAAGGATTTGGGTACATAGCCAATCATAAGAGAAGAATTTATTATTTTTAGAAGCGGTTCAATTACTCCAGGCATTATCTGTTTGAATAGATGTGTCGGTAAGGGATCTAGTACGCAAGTTGAGGCTTTTGATGTAGAGATTAATGAGAGTAATTCAGTTTCTTTTAGGGGAGTAAAACATTCTAACTGATGATCTGATACAGTTATATTGTTAACTACAAGGTCACTTTCATTGTCTAACCTTAAATTAGTAGTTTGAATTTTTTGTCGGATATTCTCAATTTTGTCATTAAAAAAATTCATGAAGTCGTTGCTACTACATACTGCAGGTGTGCATGTGTTGATAGTGGACTTATTCCTGGTTAATTTTGCTACAGTATTAAATAGGAATCTAGGATTATTTTTGTTATCTTCTATTAGGGAGGAGAGATATGTTGATCTCGCAGCACTAAGAATATTTAAATAATATTGGCTGATGTTAAGTGGTATATCAGATATATTCCACCGAGCTAGCATGATATGAAATGAGTTAAAGACGAGTAGCTGAATGGAATATATCTGATAGACCATGAAAAAAAGCCAGCCAATATTACTATTATAGACCCCTTCGTAGTAAACATTATTCATACGTAAGCGGAAATTGCGCGTGCAGCCTGGACTCAAAAAAGACTCAGAAATGCCTAGTTGTTGTGTTTTCGGGTGTCAGAATTGTAGCAGTAATGGGGTTAAAATGTTCAGAATTCCAGCAGGATCTCACCCATTCCAAAAAAATCGCCGACGTCTATGACTACAAGCCATCAAAGGTGTAGACTGGGATGAAAGCACGATCAAAAATGCGTGGGTTTGCAGCACCCACTTCATCACAGGTAAGATCAGGCTATTTATTAAATCTTTCTTTTTTATTCTTTCTAGTCTTCATTTATTGATGTAGCAAAATACTTTGTTAACGTTTGTCTGATTAGCTGGGTCATAGTTACACAATGTAATGAATATTGTTAGCATGTTAACTTAGCTTTGCATGTAATTTTGTTTGTAGGAGAGGTCTCGCTTGACTCAAGCAGTCCAGATTTTGTGCCATCATTATTTGTGTATGCCGAAAATCACAATTCTAAAGCAAGGATCATCTCGTCTCGTCTTCTTCCGCTTATCCGGGACCGGGTCGCGGAGGCAGCAGTCTAAGCATGGAAGCCCAAACTTCCTTTTCCCCAGACACCTCAGCCAGCTCCTCGGGAAGAACACCGAGGCGTTCCCAGGCCAGCCGAGAGACATAGTCCCTCCAGCGTGTCCTAGGTCTTCCCCGGGGCCTCCTCCCGGGGGGACATGCCTGGAACACCTCCCCAGGGAGGCGTCCAGGAGGCATCTGAAAAAGATGCCCGAGCCACCTCAGCTGGTTCCTCTCGATGTGGAGGAGCAGCGGCTCTACTCCAAGCTCCTCCCGAGTGACTGTGCTTCTCACCCTATCTCTAAGGGAGCGCCCAGCCACCCTGCGAAGGAAACTCATTTCAGCTGCTTGTATCCGCGATCTTGTTCTTTCTGTCATTACCCAAAGCTCATGACCATAGGTGAGAGTCGGAACGTAGATCGACCGGTAAATTGAGAGCTTCGCCTTTTGGCTCAGCTCCTTCTTCACCACGACGGACCGGTAAAGCGACCGCATCACTGCGGAGGCTGCACCGATCCGCCTGTCGATCTCACGCTCCATCCTTCCCTCACTCGTGAACAAGATCCCGAGATACTTAAACTCCTCCACTTGAGGCAGGACTTCTCCACCAACCTGGAGAGGGCAAGCCACCCTTTTCCGGTCGAGAACCATGGCCTCGAACTTGGAGGTGCTGATTCTCATCCCAGCCGCTTCACACTCGACTGCAAACCGCCCCAGTGCATGCTGAAGGTCCTGGTTTGAAGAAGCCAACAGGACAACATCATCCGCAAAAAGCAGAGATGAAATCCTGTGGTTCCCAAACAGGATTCCTTCCGGCCCCTGGCTGCACCTAGAAATTCTGTCCATAAAAATTATGAACAGAACCGGTGACAAAGGGCAGCCCTGCTGGAGTCCAACATGCACTGGGAACAGGTCTGACTTACTGCCGGCAATGCGAACCAGACTCCTGCTCCGTTCATACAGGGACCGGACAGCCCTTAGCAAAGAGCCCCGAACCCCATACTCCCGAAGCACCCCCCACAGAATAACACGGGGGACACGGTCGAATGCCTTCTCCAGATCCACAAAGCACATGTGGACTGGTTGGGCAAACTCCCATGAACCCTCGAGCACCCTATGAAAGGTATAGAGCTGGTCCAGTGTTCCGCGACCAGGACGAAAACCGCATTGTTCCTCCTGGATCCGAGGTTCGACTATTGGTCGAATTCTCCTCTCCAGTACCCTGGAGTAAACTTTCCCTGGGAGGCTGAGAAGTGTGATTCCCCTATAATTGGAGCACACTCTCTGGTCCCCTTTCTTAAAAAGAGGGACCACCACCCCAGTCTGCCACTCCAGAGGCACTGTCCCCGACCGCCACGCGATGTTGCAGAGGCGTGTCAACCAAGACAGCCCCACAACATCCAGAGACTTGAGATACTCAGGGCGGATCTCATCCACCCCCGGAGCCTTGCCACCGAGGAGCTTGCAAACCACCTCAGTGACTTCGGCTTGGGTAATGGACGAGTCCACCTCTGAGTCATCAGCCTCAGTCTCCTCAGTGGAAGACATGACGGTGGGATTGAGGAGATCCTCAAAGTATTCCTTCCACCGCCCGACAATGTCCCCAGTCAAGGTCAACAGCTCCCCACCCGCACTGTAAACAGTGTTGGCAGAGTACTGCTTCCCCCTCCTGAGGCGCCGGATGGTTTGCCAGAATTTCTTCGAGGCCGACCGATAGTCCTTCTCTATGGCCTCTGTAGTGTCACGGAAGCTTCAATTAATGAACACGACGTAATTGTCTTTGTGAACTTTTACTGAACACAATGCTGCAGCGTTACAAAGAGGAAAAATATAATTGGGCAATACAAACAACCCACATCGGCATCTTTTACTTCGGAGATTCATTTCCTAAAAAAAAAACGTCAATGCACACAAGCATTTCCTTAAATCGGGCTTCAAAATAAAAGCACTTCCTGTTCACGTAAATAAAACAAATCAATCAAAATTTAACTAACATTCATTTACATAATTTCTACAACAAAATATAATGACTGCTTGTCTAATATTAGCCTCAATAATTTACAACATCCTCCCGCCCGATGAACAGGTGTTCATATCGATTCACTTATTACTTAACTTATCTCTAATGGATATATCAACTGAATAGGTCTCCGCAACAGACTGCCTGTAGATGTACGAACAGTGCAGGAACGAACAAGTCCATCTCTGCCTGAAAACAACTCAACAATCCTGCCCATTTTCCAGGTTTGCCTGGGCATATTGTCCTCTCCAATCAGTATGACATCTCCCACCTTCAGCGTGGTGGGTATGGGTGTGTCACACTGGTGAGCTGATTTTAAGTCCATCAAGTAGTCCTTCCGCCAGCTGTTCCAAAGGCTGGTTAACAGCCTCTGCCGGTACCTCCATCTCTTGCCCATGTCCTCTCTGCTTACATTAGTTGCCTTAGATGAAGATATCATAGTCTGTGGTGGCAGAGAGGTGAGTCTTTTCCCAACCAGGAAATGTGAGGGTGAAAGCGGCTGGGGCTCTGATGCGTCATTATGGACATAGGAGAGAGGCCGGGAATTCAGCACAGCCTCTACCTCTGCAAGCATGGTTGTCAGCTCCTCAAAGGTGAGTGAAGCTTTCCCTAGGACCCTCTTCAAACATGTTTTTACAGATCTCACAAGTCTTTCCCAGAAGCCGCCCCACCAAGCAGCTCTCTCCACAATAAACTTCCAGGTGATCCCCTTGTCCGTGAAAAAGTCAGTGAGCTCTGATTTTCTGAATGACCTCCACAGCTCCTTCAGGTCTTGGTCTGCTCTTTTGAACGTTTTAGCATTGTCTGAGTAAATAACTTTACACAGCCCTCGCCTTGCAATAAATCTTCTTAAGGCTAACAGAAAGTTTTCAGTAGTCTGATCTGAAACTAGCTCTAAATGCACTGCTCTGGTAACAGCACAAGTAAATAGTGCAATGTATGCCTTCTTAGGCTGACCACTACATTTAACATAGAGCGGCCCTGCAAAATCTACCCCAGTTACTTCAAAGGGTGGGGACTCTGTGACTCTGTCTCTTGGTAATGGAGCTGTAACTTGCTGCACTGGCTTAAGCTTAAGTCTCCTGCAGATGTGACAATGTGCTACCACTTGCTTGACCAGCTGTCTCCCCCTCAAAACCCAGTATCTTTCCCTCATTTGCACCAGAGTGTCTCTAATCCCAGAGTGCATCACTCTCTCATGACAGTCCTGAGCTAGCAACTCAGAGAATTTGTGATTTGCAGGCAGCACCCATGGGTGCTGCTCCCTGAAGCTGAAATCAGTGTGCTGTAGCCTGCCTCCCACACTAACAAGGCCATTTTCATCAAAAAACGGCTTCAAGTCTCTGATTTTTGAGTCTTTCTTGATATCTCTTCCAGACTTCAGCTGACAGATTTCTTGACTGAAACTCTGGTTTTGTGTCACTTTTACCCAGTACACTTCTGCTGCAGTGAGCTCCTCAGTAGTTAACTCTCCTTGAGTTCTTGGAGAGGAGCGGGCATTAGTTATGAACCTTCGCACCCATGCAGTTATTCTCAGTACTGTTTTCAACCTGCTGTATTTTCCTAGGTCTAACAATGGCTCAGCCTGCTCAACGGTGCTAAGCTGTACTACTGTCTGAAACTTAGACCTAAGCTCCCTGCTTACCTCATCTGCAATGCAGTCCTCATCAATGCTTTCTACTTCTTCTGCAGATGACAGTGAGATGGGTCCACTCCACCATAACTGGCTTTGCAGGAGGTTCTCTACACTCTGCCCTCTGGTGGGCAAGTCAGCAGGATTGTTTTTGCCATTGCAGTGAGACCACAGTTCAGGATTTGTGAGACCTTGTATCTCAGCCACTCTGTTGGCCACAAACGGCTTCCACCTTTGTGCTGTGCTGCGTATCCAGTGAAGAACAATCATTGAGTCTGTCCACATGTTTAACTGATTTATTTTCATGTTGAGTGGCTTGAGAAGATTATTACCTAGCCTTGCTCCAATCAGTGCTCCCATAAGTTCCAAGCGTGGTAATGTCATTTTCTTTAAGGGGGCTACCTTTGACTTGGATGCCACAAAACTTGTCACAATCTCCTTTTCTTTGTTCTCTCCTTGCAAATAGGCAACAGCACTGTACGCCCTTTCGCTGGCATCACAGAAAACGTGTAGCTTGACAGTCTGTGAGTCTGGGTTAATGTCTATTTGGTACCATCTTGGTATGTCCAGCTGGTGGAGCTGCGGCAACTCTGCACACCACCGGTCCCATTTTTCAGCCAGGTCTGAAGGCAGCTGATCATCCCAACCAACTCCCCTCTCCCACAGTTCCTGGAACAGGCACTTGGCTCTGATGGTGAAGGGGGTGAGAAACCCGATTGGGTCAAAGACACGAGCTGATGTCTGTAGTACATTTCTCTTTGTGTTTTCCTTGCCTTTCATAATGTCTAGCAGTCCCTTTAGGTCAAACACAAAGTCATCCTTCTCTGATCTCCATACTAGTCCCAACACCTTCAGTACATTTCCACAAGTGGCTGTTTCTGTTGTGTGCTCCATTCCACCTTCTGTCCACTTAGCTCTCAGTTCTGGTGAATTAGTTATCCATTTGCATAGGTTCATGCCAGCATGGGACAGAATCTCTTTTGCCTTTGTAGTGACTGAAAGTGCTTCATCCACATTACTTGCGCTGGCAATGAAATCATCTACATAAAGACACTCCCTCAGCGCCTCCACTGTCTTGGGCTGCTCTGTTTCATACTGCTTGATATGTTTTCTGATTGTTGCAGCTAACAAGAAAGGGCTGGGTGACACTCCAAATACTACTCTGCTCATTCTCAAGATGCGCAGATCATTTTCACTGTCTTTGGTTGGGGGCCCCTGCAGCCACAGGAACCTCACAGCATCTTTATCTTTCTCTGCTAAAGCTATCTGCAAGAAGGCTTTGGTAATATCAGCAGTAAAGGCTATCTGGTGAAGTCTGAACTTGATCAGCACATCTAGTAAATTAGGGTTGAGATTTGGCCCAGTCAGTAAACAGTCATTGAGTGAGGGGCTACCATCTTCATGTGATGATGCATCAAACCACCCTCAGTTTAGTAGTTATCTTATCTTCTCGAAGAACAGCATGATGTGGCATGTAATATTTTACAGACTCTGGATTTTCTTGTTTTAAAGTGTTAGCTGGTACATCCTCACAGATGCCTTGTTGCAGGTAATCTTTAATGACGTCGCTGTACCTTGTGTACAGGGTCGTGTCCATCTTTAGTCTCCTCTTGAGGCCTTCAAACCTTCCCTTTGCGACCCTGAAGTTGTCTGGGAGATCTGGTTTATCAGGTCGCCATGGTAACTCCACTTGGTAGCGGCCATTGTTATGTGTTACTGTCTGTTCAAAGTTCTAATAATAATAATAATAATAGTTTGGTTTTATATAGCGCCTTTCAAAATACCCAAGGTCGCTTAACAAGGTGTCAGTGTAGAAGTGTGTGTGTGGGTGCATATAAGTGTGTGCGTGTGTGCTTGTGGAAACTAGGAGCCAAAGGCCTCCATGAAGAGATGGGTTTTAAGGTGTTTTTTAAACGCTGCCAGTGAAGGAGCATTCTGGATGGTGTTGGGTAGCCTGTTCCATAGAGAAGGAGCAGCTGCATAGAATGCTCTATCGCTGGTGGCCTTAAGTCTGGTGCGGGGGATGACCAGCTGGCCCTTGGATGAGGACCGCAGGGATCTTGATGGGGAGTAGGGATGGAGGAGATCTTTGAGGTAATGGGGTCCCAGACCATGGAGAGACTTGTAAGTGAGGAGGAGGACTTTGTAGGAAATGCGAGATTTAATGGGCAGCCAGTGGAGCTGTTTGAGAATGGGGGTGATGTGCTGCCAGGGCCTGGTGCCTGTGAGAATCCTGGCAGCTGAATTCTGAACATATTGCAGTCGGTCTGTGATCTTATTCGGCAGACCAAGCAGGATGGCATTGCAATAGTCTAGGCGGGATGATATGAAAGCATGAATAAGAGTCTCTGTAACAGTGTTAGAGAGTGAGGGCCTGAGTCTGGAAATGTTGCGGAGGTGAAAGAAAGCAGATTTGGTGACATTTTTGATGTGGGACTGGAAAGACAGTGATGAATCCAAGATAACACCAAGGTTACGGACTTCATGAGATGGGATGAAGGAGCAGCCATCGATGTTCAGATGGAGATCCCCAACCTTCCTGAGCAGTGGCGCCGGTGCCACCACCATGAGCTCGGTTTTACTGCTGTTCAGTTTGAGGAGATTGTCGGTCATCCATGTTTTGATATCACGCAGACAGTGAGTGAGCGGTGTTGGGGGGAGCTGAGCAGAGGGTTTGCTGCAGATATATAGTTGTGTGTCATCAGCGTAACAGTGGAAGTTGAGACCATGGAAACGGATGATTTGTCCAAGGGGGAGCATGTAGATGGTGAAAAGAAGGGGGCCAAGCACCGAACCTTGCGGAACGCCGTGGCTGATGGTTGCTGTAGTGGAGCGGGAGTCATTGAGTGTGATGAATTGTTTCCGGTTGGATAAGTATGAGTGGAACCAGAGGAGTACTGTGCCTGATAGTCCAGTGAACTCTGAGAGCCGCTTCAGGAGGATGGAATGAGAGACTGTGTCAAAAGCTGCTGAGAGGTCCAGGAGAATGAGGATGGTGATGAGTCCATTGTCTGCAGCAGTGAGGAGGTCGTTGGTAATTTTGACAAGAGCAGTCTCTGTGCTGTGGTGGGCTCTGAAGCCGGATTGTAGTGGTTCAAAGAGCTCATGGTGGGACATATGCTGCTGAAGTTGGGCTGCCACTGCTCTTTCCAGGATTTTACAAAGGAAAGGAAGGTTGGAGATGGGACGATAGTTGTTGGGATCGTCAGGGTCCAGACCAGGCTTTTTCAAGGTGGGGATGACAGCAGCGGTTTTGAAGGTGGTGGGCACAACTCCAGACTGTAGGGATGTGTTAATGATGGTGGTCATGGTGTTGCAGAGGGTGGGAAGACATGATTTGACCAGGGTGGAGGGCATGGGGTCCAGGAGGCAGGATGATGACTTGGCTGTGGAGACTAAATCGGTGACCTGGGCATTGTCCAGTGGTGCAAAGCAGGAGAGGTAGTGCTGCGGTGGACAGGCAGCAGGGGTGGAGATGTCCTGCCATGGCTGGTGGATGCCAGGAGGCGTGTCATCATGGGCTTGGTTTGTGGCCGGGGATGTAGATACTAACTGCTGGTGGATGGTGTTGACTTTTGCGATGAAGAAGTCTTGAAATCTGGAGCACAGTTCAGCAGGATCAGATGGTTGGGGTGAGTGAGGAGGACGGAGAAGGCGATTGATAGTTGAGAAAAGTTTTCTTGGGAGGTGTTGCTGGTTGTTGATGAGGGTGGAGTAGTAGCGTGTCTTGGCTGTGGTGAGGGCCTGCTTGTAGCTCTCCACATGGTCCCTGTAGGCCTCCAGGTGGACAGTAAGGCCAGATTTTTTATAGAGTCGCTCGAGGCGCCGCCCAGATTTTTTCATGAGGCGCAGCTCAGAGGTAAACCAGGGAGCTGGACGGGAGAAAGAGACAGATCGCGTGATGGTAGGAGCCAGAGTATTCAAGCTGGTTGAGAGTGCTGTGTTGTAGTGTTCGACCAGGGTGTCCACTGGGAGGGCAGTATCCGGGGGTGTGAGATGGTTCGTTAAAGTTTGAGAAAGGAGTGGAGTGCCTCTGCTTCTTCTGGGCTCCTAGCTTTCTCGTGGACAATGCCCAGAGACTCCACCTCCCAAAAGGCATGCAACTGTTTCACAATCTGAGTGTCCTCTTCTAGACTGATGTGCATACAGGTCGCATCAGTTACACTGGATGTTGATACTGGTCCTTGCAAAGCCCACCCAAAGCTGCTCTCTATGGCCACTAATGAATTAGTCAATCTCTGGACCTTGCCTGACACAACCTTCCAGTAGAAGTCTCCGCCTATTAACACTGAGAGTTCTGGATCATCACAGCCATCTAGTGAGAAATCAGCTAGTTGTAGACCCTTTCTCTCCATCTCTTCTTGTAAGGGTTTGCCAGGGACCTTTATCACAGCACTGCACACTTGGGGGGTTTCCACAGCTTCAATCTCGATTCTTTGCTGTGAATCCCACACATTTTCCATCCACACCTTCACGACGTTGCGCTGTACTGTTGCAGGTGTGGTGGATCCAAAGGTATGTAGATTTAGTGTCTCCTGTCTTACCACTGGTAATCTTAGTGCCTTTGCCACATCCTCACGAATGAAGCTTCTCTGACTCCCTCCGTCTAACAGGCAGCGCACGATCTTTTTCCCTGCTGGACCACCTGCCCATGCCTTCACAGTTTGGAGCAACACTGTGTTCCGGATGTCAGCTTTCAGTTTTACTGTACTGGACACCGATGATACAACAGTCTCTGTATTGTTATTGCTAGTGTCTGTCTTAGCTTCATTTAGCTCACAAACTGACTGATGATGTCTGCGACCACACAGAGCACATATAACACCTTTAGCTCTGCAAAATTTGGCTATGTGTTTTGGGCCAAGGCAAACATAACATCTTCCCATCTTCCTCAGTTTCTCCTTGCGAGCAGACACAGACTTATCTGGACAATGTTCTGGTTTGTGGTTCTCACTGTCACAATACACACAGGTCTGAGGGGCATTACTAGCTGTGTGCAGTGCCGTTGCTGAAGGTACACTCCACTTCTTTGGTTTGTTCTCACAGAAAGGAGCTGCTTTGCCAAGCGATCTGTTATTGGTCTGAATGTCCCTTTGTGTGATACCTGGTCTTGTAAGCTGTAGTGCTCTCTCTCTGCTTTGGACTTCATTTTGCAGGAAACGGATGAGTTCAAACACCTTCCATTCACCACTGGAGTCTGTCTGGCGGGTGTAAGCCAATGCGATGTCTTCAGGTATAAGTTGTAATAGCACTGGGCATAACAAACAGCCATATGTGTCACTATGAACTCCTAATGATTCTAGACTGCGAATTTGTATTTCACATTCATCATAGAGGTGTCTGAGAGCTACTACATCTGCTGATCTCTTCACTGGAGCCAGGTTCAACAGTTTTGACATGTGTGCACTGATTACAATATCCTTTCTTCCAAAACGGCTCTCAAGCAATTCCACTGCTGCATCATAATTTCCATCAGTCATAGTAAGTCCTGCTACAGCTCTTGCTGCTGCTCCAGTCAAGTAGGACTTCAGGTAAATGAACTTTTCTCTCTTAGACAGGGCATCATTGTTATGAATTGCTGTTTCATATTGAGACCAGAATTCTTGCCACTGGCTTATTTCTCCACTGTATTTCTCTATGATTAGCTTGGGCAGTTTAACAGTCTGTGTACCTGGCGATTTGACTGAGTTGATACTTGCATCGCTCACCCGCACACTCACTGGGTCACGTGCCTTCTGAATCAGTCTGGTGGCGCGAGCCTTCCACGTGAGAATGCGGTCCTGGTACTCCTGAGTGTTTGCAACTTCCGTCTCCAGTTCGTCAGTGGCCGTTTCGTCCTCAATGCCTTTGTCCAAGTCTATTAAACTTTCCTCCTTTGTTGACAGTACTGACAGCATTTCACGGAGTTTATCACAGTCGGGTACATCCTTGCTCACCTCCTCCTCAATGCGAGTCAACAGCTTTGTTGTTGAGGCGCGGATTGTCCCCCGCTTCTTCTTCATCCTTTCCATGTGCTCCGTCATTTCTGCATCCAGCTAGCATTAGCTTCCCACTTCAGTAAAGCTCAAAGTGAGGAAAAAAAAATATTCCCGGGTTTCGGCACCAAAATGTAGTGTCACGGAAGCTTCAATTAATGAACACGACGTAATTGTCTTTGTGAACTTTTACTGAACACAATGCTGCAGCGTTACAAAGAGGAAAAATATAATTGGGCAATACAAACAACCCACATCGGCATCTTTTACTTCGGAGATTCATTTCCTAAAAAAAAAACGTCAATGCACACAAGCATTTCCTTAAATCGGGCTTCAAAATAAAAGCACTTCCTGTTCACGTAAATAAAACAAATCAATCAAAATTTAACTAACATTCATTTACATAATTTCTACAACAAAATATAATGACTGCTTGTCTAATATTAGCCTCAATAATTTACAACAGCCTCCCCGAACTCCTCCCAGTTCCGAGTTTTTGCCTCCGCAACTGCCCGAGCTGCAGCACGCCTGGCCTGCCGATACCCGTCGGCTGCCTCAGGAGTCCCGGAGGTCAACATGGCCCGATAGGACTCCTTCTTCAGCTTGCCGGCATCCCTTACTTCCGGTGTCCACCACCGGGTTCGGGGATTGCCGCCACGACAGGCACCGGAGACCTTGCGGCCACAGCTCTGAACAGCTGCGTCCACAATGGAGGTAGAGAACATGGTCCACTCAGACTCAATGTCCCCCGCCTCCCTTGGGGGATGGAAAGGAAAAATTGTGTGCCCTCACTCTAAATGCCAACTTGCGTTGACTGCTCTAACCTAGCTCCCGCCCCGTTCAGTTTCATTTCTGCTCTCTGCCTCTTGCTTTTTACGCAGCTCTGATTTCTCTTAGCTGCACTCTTTACACTATCATTCCTTTCATGCCATTCCCTCCTGCAAATTGCTGTTTAGTGTTGGTATTTGCTGTTGTAGCTAAAGCCACATTGCCATCACATCACTGGCATAATTTGATTAAAACAAAATGAATATGAATGTCCCATTGTTAATCAAGTTGTACATGCCCGCACATAACATAATCATATGCGTCTAAAGACTTGTAGGCACGAAGTTTTTCGTGGGTGTACACTGAAGTCTTGTCAATAAGGTACGAGTATATATCTGGCCATTGTATACCAGGGAACTTACTAACATCGTCCGTCCACTCTTTAATTAAATGTGGATCCGGTAGGTGATGTCCACTTGTTAGAGTTAACTTATTTATGTAGCATTCTCGATCTTGTAACGACAATTGTTTTGCATAATCTGACAGCTCATAATGCCGGTCTATGGGCAGCGCCATTGTTTCTGAGTCCAGGCTGCGCGCGCATCCTGGCAACGGTCGGTTTGTTTACAAACATGCGAAGAGGTCTATTGTGCATACACATTCTATGGAACAATATAATAATGATCTAATGAAGTTTTGGTAGCCTTTCAGGTGTTCAGTGCTTCTTTCTCTTTCAAATTTCTCTCAGAATCTTCTGTATTTAACGAAGCAAACCTGGCGCCCGTGGTTTGTTTCGTTTGTTTCCATTCGCATCAGCTCTAATGTGTGACCTCATGTTGTCTTGACAACTATGCAATGTCATAAATCATATTCAACGCTCATTCTCCACTGGGTAGAGTGATGTAATACACGTAGGCTAAGCGATATGCTGACAATATTGCATGCTGTCAAACCAAATGAATGAAACCCGCTAGAAGGGAATAGAACACTTTTTTATTCCATCGAAAAAGTGTCCTGTATGTAAAATAATATTCATTATAGAAGTTATTTCCTGTTATCTCTTATGTTATAGCAGCTATAAACAACCAACAGCATCTATTTTTTCTCTCATGCAAAGTTAATAAGACAAAAAACAAATCCGCTTTTTCCTTGTTAAATAACATTTTTATTCATTTCACATTTTGTTTGATTATGTACAGTGCAATAGACGTCTCTGAATTATGTGCGACTACAGAAGCGAAAATGTTTCAGACTGAGCACATTAATGTAAATCACTGGCGTTGCTGTCAAAGCTGCTTTTGTGGAAAATTACTCAACACCTTGTGAGCAATCAGACTCGAGAATTCAACAGCGCTCTGGTATAAATGTATGATCCAATAGTTCCACTTTGAAATTGATTTGATTGATGACGTCTCGAAGTCCATAAATCACTCACAGAAGGTCTTATCAATGATGTTTATTGTTTGATGTCACTTCAGCCTTGCATTTTTCATCTAACCAGGTGGTCTGCTTTATTTTGTAAAGCTGTCTCGCACTTCTGTTGCTTTTTTCTTCCTGATTGTGATCGTAGCACCATAGCTGCCTGGCACCATGTGTGGATTTCCTCACCTGCTGTTTGAGGGCTTCTGGATGTACAACTGACGATTTACAGGATGTCAGGTCTCCCAGGGTAATCTCAGACGTATGTGACGTTGAGCTCATGGCCTCCTCATTACAATTTACACGGTGGCCTACAGGAAGTCTGGGCTTTTGAGACCCCAGGGTTCTATGAAAGGGTCAGTAGGATCAGGGTCAAAGGATACCAGGTTTCTGCTTACAGATGTGCTATAGATATCAGCGCTAGTGGAACACACAGAAAAAAGGCAAGGCAAATCGACATGTGCATGATAGATTTGATATGTAAAGCAGGTTTGGAAAAATGACTGTAATTGTTTGCAGTGTTCATAAATAGGTTTAATATTTATGGAAAAAGCGATATGTATTTAGCTATCATTATATCAAACAACACCATAAACTCAGTGTGTGTGTGTGTGTGTGTGTGTGTGTGTGTGTGTGTGTGCACGCCTGTCAAAATGACAAGACAGAGAACGAGAAACAGGTGGGGGAAATAAGCTGACCCCTCTCTCTCTTTGCAGGTTGACATGCTGAGCTATCTTTACAGTGGGAGTAATGAGGGGGAGGAAGGAGGTAAGGAAAGCGTTCCCACTCTCTCTGCCATGATTCTTATCCAAATTTGAGCACCTCGGCACTTCTATGTATTTACAAATCAAAAATACGAATCGAATGGAACAATCCAAGATTGCATGGAAGAACTGGATTGAAATTCATTTTAAATTAGCCAAAAAACCAAGATGTCTTAAAGGGGAACTGAAGGCAAATTTTTTATTATCAAAATTCTCATCTCATTTCATTATCTGTAGCCACTTTATCCTGTTCTACAGGGTCGCAGGCAAGCTGGAACCTATCCCAGCTGACTACGGGCGAAAGGCGGGGTACACCCTGGACAAGTCGCCAGGTCATCACAGGGCTGACACATAGACACAGACAACCATTCACACTCACATTCACACCTACGCTCAATTTAGAGTCACCAGTTAACCTAACCTGCATGTCTTTGGACTGTGGGGGAAACCGGAGCACCCGGAGGAAACCCACGCGGACACGGGGAGAACATGCAAACTCCGCACAGAAAGGCCCTCGCCGGCCACGGGGCTCAAACCCAGGACCTTCTTGCTGTGAGGCGACAGCGCTAACCACTACACCACCATGCCGCTCCTATCAAAATTCTATTTATCTCATTTTATTAAATATAAGAATGCACTTTTGAGAGCTATTTTGTCACTGCTATAGCAAGTTATGAGTGTTTGAAACATGCTACAGTGGTGCTTGAAAGTTTGTGAACCCTTTAGAATTTTCTATATTTCTGCATAAATAGGACCTAAAACATCATCAGATTTGCACACAAGTCCTAAAAGTAGATAAAGAGAACCCAGTTAAACAAATGAGACAAAAATATTATACTTGGTCATTTATTTATTGAGGAAAATGATCCAATATTACATATCTGTGAGTGGCAAAAGTATGTGAACCTCTAGGATTAGCAGGTAATTTGAAGGTGAAATTAGAGTCAGGTGTTTTCAATCAATGGGATGACAATCAGGTGTGAGTGGGCACCCTGTTTTATTTAAAGAACAGGGATCTATCAAAGTCTGATCTTCACAACGCATGTTTGTGGAAGTGTATCATGGCACAAACAAATGAGATTTCTGAGGACCTCAGAAAAAGCGTTGTTGATGCTCATCAGGCTGGAAAAGGTTACAAAACCATCTCTAAAGAGTTTGGACTCCACCAATCCACAGTCAGACAGATTGTGTACAAATGGAGGAAATTCATGACCATTGTTACCCTCCCCAGGAGTGGTCGACCAACAAAGATCACTCCAAGAGCAAGGCGTGTAATAGTTGGCGAGGTCACAAAGGACCCCAGGGTAACTTCTAAGCAACTGAAGGCCTCTCTCACATTGGCTAATGTTAATGTTCATGAGTCCACCATCAGGAGAACACTGAACAACAATGGTGTGCATGGGAGGGTTGCAAGGAGAAAGCCACTGCTCTCCAAAAAGAACATTGCTGCTTGTCTGCAGTTTGCTAAAGATCACATGGACAAGCCAGAAGGCTATTGGAAAAATGTTTTGCAGACGGATGAGACCAAAATAGAACTTTTTGGTTTAAATGAAACGCATAATGTTTGGAGAAAGGAAAACACTGCATTCCAGCATAAGAACCTCATCCCATCTGTGAAACATGGTGGTGGTGGTATCATGGTTTGGGCCTGTTTTGCTGCATCTGGGCCAGGATGGCTTGCCATCATTGTTGGAACAATGAATTCTGAATTATACCAGCGAATTCTAAAGGAAAATGTCAGGACATCTGTCCATGAACTGAATCTCAAGAGAAGGTGGGTCATGCAGCAAGACAATGACCCTAAGCACACAAGTCATTCTACCAAAGAATGGTTAAAGAAGAAGAAAGTTAATGTTTTTGAATGGCCAAGTCAAAGTCCTGACCTTAATCCAATCGAAATGTTGTGGAAGGACCTGAAGTGAGCAGTTCATGTGAGGAAACCCACCAACATCCCAGAGTTGAAGCTGTTCTGTACAGAGGAACGGGCTAAAATTCCTCCAAGTCAGTGTGCAGGACTGATCAACAGTTACTGGAAATGTTTAGTTGCAGTTATTGTTGCACAAGGGGGTCACACCAGATACTGAAAGCAAAGGTTCACATCCTTTTGCCACTCACAGATATGTAATATTGGATCATTTTCCTCAATAAATAAATGATCAAGTATAATATTTTTGTCTCATTTGTTTAACTGGGTTCTCTTTATCTACTTTTAGGACTTGTGTGCAAATCTGATGATGTTTTAGGTCATATTTATGCAGTAATATAGAAAATTCTAAAGGGTTCACAAACTTTCAAGCACTACTGTATGTAATATAACAGTCCATATGTCAAAGCAATGGCCGTAAATGAGATTCGGTGAGACCTGTGTGAGACATCGTAGGACGGAAGTGAAACGTACAGCAGAAATCAAAGTCACCAACATCTGCCAACGCTATCAAAAGACGTGCGCGCCCTCTTTCGAATGCTGATGTAATCAAGCTGGAAATTTTGTTTGTTTTGAGAGCAATCAGAAAAGTTTGAAAAAAGTAGGCAGTAATCGTCATTTCAACTAGTTTTTGTGCAATATTTTGTTTGGAAAACAGTTTTCAAAATGGCGGCACTGACACCCGGCTGACACGTCACGTTTCGAAGTCTCACACAAGTCTCGTGAAGATCTCGCCGAAAAGTGACGCCTGCCATGGACCAAACGAACTAAATTCAACACGGCTAAAAACCAAATAGGCTGATAAGTATAATATTTAATTGCAATTCGTTGAGTCACGATATAAGGTTACTAAAACCGAAAACATAATTGAATAACATGTTAATTAAGAAATAAAACAAGTTTTAAAATGACTTTAGTTCTCCTTTAACCTTGCTAGCTATTCAGACTGGATTTGTTTATCGTGGAAGGTCTGTAATAAAATAAATTTTTTACATGTCTCCTTAGTGATACAACTCCCACATCCAGACAGCAATAAAATGACCACATTTGTAGTTGGATGTATTTTCTACAAACTCAGATCCATTGGAGTAGAAAAGAGACTCCTATTTCACTTTGGAGTGAACCGAAGTTCCATCTCATCTCATCTCATCTCATCATCTCTAGCCGCTTTATCCTGTTCTACAGGGTCACAGGCAAGCTGGAGCCTATCCCAGCTGACTACGGGCGAAAGGCGGGGTACACCCTGGACAAGTCGCCAGGTCATCACAGGGCTGACACATAGACAACCATTCACACTCACATTCACACCTACGGTCAATTTAGAGTCACCAGTTAACCTAACCTGCATCTCTTTGGACTGTGGGGGAAACCGGAGCACCCGGAGGAAACCCACGCGGACAACATGCAAACTCCACACAGAAAGGCCCTCGCCGGCCACGGGGCTCGAACCCAGACCTTCTTGCTGTGAGGCGACAGCGCTAACCACTACACCACCGTGCTGCCCACCGAAGTTCCAATTTAAACATAATAAAACAATAATCACCACGTATACGTTACACATCCATTTTTTGTTTCACGACTCAGGAAGTGTTTAATATCCGGGCTGGGTCACTGAAACATGCTCAGCAAGTAGCAGCAGTCAAACGTGTTTTTTTTCCCAATGTAAGGCAACATCCATCCATCCGTTATCTGTAGATGCTTATCCTGTATAGGGTCACAGGCCAGCTGACTATGGGCAAGAGGCGGGGTACACCCTGGACAAGTTGCCAGGTCACCGCAGGGTTGACACATAGAGACAAACAACCATTCACACCTACGGTCAATTTAGAGCCAACAATTAACCTAACCTGTATGTCTTTGGACCGTGGGGGAAACCGGAGCACCCGGAGGAAACCCACACAGACACGGGGAGAACGTGCAAACTTCACACAGAAAGGCCTAGATGGTGAATCTTTGTCCTAGTCTCAAACCTCTGGCTGACTCAAACAGGTTTTCCTCCAGAATTGCCCTGTATTTAGTGCCATCCATTTTTCCTTCAGTCCTGACCAGCTTTCCTCTCCCTGTAGATGAAAAACATCCCCACAGCATGATGCTGCCACCACCATGCTTCATTGTAGGGATGGTGTTCTCAGGGTGTTGGGTTTGCACCACACATGGCGTTTCCTATGATGGCCAAAAAGATCAATTTTTGTCTCATTTGACCAGAGAATCTTCTTCCATGTGTTTGGGGAGTCTGTCACATGCTGTTGGGCAAACTCCAAACGTGATTTTTAAGGAATGACTTCTTTCTGGCCACTCTTCCATCAAGCCCCACTCTGTGGAGTGCATGGCTTAAAGTGGTCCTATGGACAGATACTCCCATCTCCACTGTGGATCTTTGCAGCTCCCTCAGCGTTATCGTTGGTGTCTTTGTTGCATCTCTGATTAATGCCCTCCTTGCCTGGTCTGTGAGTTTTGGTGGGCGGCTTTCTCTTGTCAGGTTTGTAGTGGTGCCATATTCTTCCCATTTTGCTATAATGGATTTAATGGTGGGCGGCACAGTGGTGTAGTGGTTAGCCCTGTTGCCTCACAGCAAGAAGGTCCTGGGTTCGAGTCCAGCGGCTGACGAGGGCCTTTCTGCGTGGAGTTTGCATGCTCTCCCTGTGTCCATGTGGGTTTCTTCCGGGTGCTCCGGTTTCCCCCAAAGGCATGCAGGTAAGGCTAATTGGTGGCTCTAAATTGACAGTAAGTGTGAATGGTTGTCTATGTGTCAGCCCTACGATGACCTGGCGACTTGTCCAGGGTGTACCCTGCCTCTTGCCCATAGTCAGCTGGGATAGGCTCCAGCTTGCCTGCGACCCTGTAGGACAGGATAAGCGGCTACAGATAATGGATGGATGGGTTTAATGGAGCTCCCTGGGATATTCAAAGTTTGGGATATTTTTTATGACTCATGCCTGATCAATACTTCACCACAACTTTGTCTCTGACCTGTTTGGAGGCTCCTTGGTTTTTTCATGCTGCTTGCTTAGTAGTGTAGCAGAGTCAGGGTCCTTCCAGAACAGGTTGATTTATCCAGACATCATGTGACAGATCATGTGACACTTTGATTGCACATAGGTGGATCTTAATCAATTAATTATGTGACTTATGAAGTGAATTGGTTGGACCAGCTCTTATTTAGGGGTTTCATACGAAAGGGGGTGAATACAAATGGTGCTAACCCCCCAAAAACCCATTTTAATTCCAGCTTGTAATGCAACAAAACAGGACAAACACCAAGGGGGATGAATACTTTTGCAAGGCACTGTATATAGCTTGTATATAATGTATAGCTTGCAACATTTATTGTGCAAGGTGGCCCACTTTAGATCGTTCCTTCTGGACTAGACGGGGCTGCTTTTCAACTGTTCCTGTGATTTTTCTTTAAAGCGGTTCAGTTGTAGGTGGGGCAGCTGGTTGGACCATAGTTGATGGCACCTGCTTTAAAATGCTTTCTGGAGGAGATGGATGTGCTTCACTTTCTCCTGATTCCTAATTGGACCGTGCCTTGTTGTTTTTTTTGTTGACTGAGTAAAGTGTTTGAATTGTAAACAGTGTAAATAATTATCTAAAAGCAGTCCAGGTAACTGTAGGGGTGAGAAGCCCTTTTTGTTGCACTCTGTTTTCTCCTGTTTATGTTAGGAAATTAGGTAAGATCTGGGGTGGCATGGTGGTTAGCACTGTCACCTCACAGCAAGAAGGTTCTGGATTCGAGCCGAGTGGCCGGCAAGGGTCTTTCTGTGTGGAGTTTGCATGTTCTCCCTGTGTCTGCGTGGGTTTCCTCCGGGTGCTCTGGTTTCCCCCACAGTCCAAAGACATGCAGGTTAGGCTAACTGGTGACTCTAAATTGACCGTAAGTGTGAATGTGAGTGTGAATGGTTGTTTGTCTCTATGTGTCAGCCCTGTGATGATCTGGCGACTTGTCCAGGGTGTACCCCACCTCTCGCCCATAGTCAGCTGGGATAGGCTCCAGTTTGCCCATGACCCTGCACAGGTTAAGCGGTAATGGATAATGGATGGATGGAGTTAAGTAAGAGCCCTGCATTTTATTTTGTTTTCTTTTACTGTCCAGGTAAGTTAATGGACTTTTAAATAGATTGTTTGTTATTTTGGGCTGTGTTCACCCCAACACCAATTTTACCTGTGTTGAAATAAATCGATTGTGTTTTGGCATGCAATCGGCTGTGGCATTGGTTGTCCTTGGGAGTGGGGAAAGGGGAAGTCACTTTTATGCTACACTAAGGTTTCCCCTAGGCCGGGCGTAACAGCACTATATAGTAAGACAGTATGAGTATTCAGATTCAGCCAGAGACTCACTTTCGGTGGTAATCAAACTTTTAAAAAGCTCAAACTTTATTTCATGTTGAAATACATGTCAATTTTGACCATGTCAGACGATTTCCCAGGCTGCCACATATATACTTTCTTCATATTAGCATACCGCAGGCTAAAATGTGTCCTCGAGATCAACAAATCTACCCCGTGACAGTATCCTTGACTTGCAACCATGTGATCAAAATCTGCTACGTCATAAGCATCTGGCATATTGGTGGATATACAAAGCAACTCAGATGGCAGCTGCTGAAAGCGTGCCTGTAAACAATGCTGAATTTTCTCAATATTACCACGATTTGAACGGTCGATCGAAGATTTGATACAAAGAGAAGATAGATGTGTGTGGTTTTTACCCATATTATTTTAAAAAGTCAGATTTTTCTGAAGATAAGATGCTTCTAACAACCATCAAGTACCCAGATATTGCATACTTCTTGTCTCTGGATGGGTGAATACCTTATTAATTAAACCAGTCAATGATGATAAAGGAGTTGTATTTGAAAGGGTAAGTTTGGGCTTCTTTTGCATTTAGTTTACTTCTATGTGTAAACAACAGACGAAGTGTGAACTTTTGATAATTTATTTATTGAACCCAGTCTGAATTGTTTATCATACAGTTTTGCTGGAAATGACAATACACGTGTTTAAATTATAACTATGACCGAGTGAACCACGACAAGAGAGCGCTCATTTTATAGCAAAATTTTAGCAAGATGAAATAAAATTCTTCCATATTATTTAGAAAGCGGGGCGGCACGGTGGTGTAGTGGTTAGCGCTGTCGCCTCACAGCAAGAAGGTCCTGGGTTCGAGCCCCATGGTCGGCGAGGGCCTTTCTGTGTGGAGTTTGCATGTTCTCCCCGTGTCCGCGTGGGTTTCCTCCGGGTGCTCCGGTTTCCCCCACAGTCCAAAGACATGCAGGTTAGGTTAACTGGTGACTCTAAATTGACCGTAGGTGTGAGTGTGAATGGTTGTCTGTGTCTATGTGTCAGCCCTGTGATGACCTGGCGACTTGTCCAGGGTGTACCCCGCCTTTCGCCCGTAGTCAGCTGGGATAGGCTCCAGCTTGCCTGCGACCCTGTAGAACAGGATAAAGCGGCTAGAGATAATGAGATGAGATTATTTAGAAAGCTTTTAAATCTCACCTGAGATAAAATGATCACTACAAACACGAGCTGTTTTGGTTTTAGCCTCGGTCAAATCATTGTCGGCCCTGCCGAAATTGTTCAGCCGTGCTTGTCTCCTCTCCGTACGAAGCTTCAAAGTCTCCTCACCCTCTTTCTGAATCATGGACGGAATTCTAAAAAAAAAATCTGAATTTACCACGGTCACGAGTACTGTTGTGACCACAACCATACACAGCACAAAAATATGGCAGAGCTAAAATAATGCTTAAAGCAGTGAAAACAAAGAAAGTTGTGCATGCGTGACTATTGCTGGGTTTCAGTCACATGACTTTTCTTAGCGGTTTTACCAGAAGTGAAATAGCTGGTGGTCTAAATGGCTGCCGTAGTGCAAACTAGTGATAACTTATCAGAGTACGCTCGTTATCTAGAAGCCATTGCTCGCTTTAGATATATTCAGCAGATTACTATGTGCAATGGAATACAGTCTGGGAAAGAAGGATTTGTCATACGATCTCGAAAACTACCCTTCAGTCGAGTTCCCCGACATCTCGAACTATCTGGTGTTGCAGACGTCCTTCTACACCGCAAATCACATGAAAGCGTGGAAAAGTACGGAGGCTTACAACTTTTTTGTATGTGGCTGGGTAAAGGACCTCGGTATCAAATCGCTGCCGAATGAATCCTGTATTGTTTTTGCCTGTGTAAGTATGTTTCAAGCTTTTCGTTCACGTCTTTACAACGAAGCACTGCAAGTTGAAGTGTAAACAAACAACAGTTGGCTTGATTCTCACTTGTGTTGGCTCTTATCGCTCAGGTAAATCATTCACAAAGATCATCAGAAACCCCTTTAAAGACCTGGATCTTAGTTAAACAAGACGGAGAAGTGATCACGGCGCATTGTAACTGTACGGCTGGGGAAGAATTTTGTCGCGACCTTCATGCATATGGACTTTGTGAGGAGTAAACAAAGAAACAGCTGTGGACTTTAGCGCTTTGTGACTAAAAAAAGTACCGTAAATAACAACACACAGCAAGAAAAGTACTTGGAAAACACTAAGGACATAGCTGAGAGGGAGATACAAACCTTCACCAAGTGATCGCTGCAAACTCGAGCATGCTTCGATTTCAAACTCGGCTCCCTTCGATTTCAGTGAGAGGTTCGAAATGTGTTCGTTCACCCTTTTATATTAGTTCATGTGGAACCCTGAAGAAACTTTTATCAGTTTCACGGTTCGATTCGAACAACCTGAAACGCAAGCGTAAGGCGTTTTTCACGCGAGCAATGCACCTTCTCCGTACAAACGCTCTGTCGACTGAGCTTTGGTAGACCACCTGGTAAAGTCTTGAATAACTAATGAGGCGGATGTCACTTGACATGGCCGACATCCTTGTTTTCGAATTGGCTTGCAAGTCAAGGATAAAGAAGCTCTCTGTGGCACCCTTGATGTCTGAATAAGCCAGATGAAGTTATATGAATCCACAGAGATATATTCAAGTTAATTGTAGTGATTATTCTTTCACAAAGCAAATGTTTTGGAAATACACTACCGTTCAAAAGTTTGGGGTCACCCAGACAATTTTGTGTTTTCCATTAAAAATCACACTTTTTTATTTACCACCATAAGTTGTAAAATGAATAGAAAATATAGTCAAGACATTTTTCTGGCCATTTTGAGCATTTAATCGACCCCACAAATGTGATGCTCCAGAAACTCAATCTGCTCAAAGGAAGGTCAGTTTTATAGCTTCTCTAAAGAGCTAAACTGTTTTCAGCTGTGCTAACATGATTGTACAAGGGTTTTCTAATCATCCATTAGCCTTCTGAGGCAATGAGCAAACACATTGTACCATTAGAACACTGGAGTGAGAGTTGCTGGAAATGGGCCTCTACAGTGGTGCTTGAAAGTTTGTGAACCCTTTAGAATTTTTTATATTTCTGCATAAATATAACCTAAAACATCATCAGATTTCCACACAAATCCTAAAAGTAGATAAAGAGAAGCCAGTTAAACAAATGAGACAAAAATATCATACTTGTTCATTTATTTATTGAGGAAAATGATCCAATATTACATATCTGTGAGTGGCAAAATTATGTGAACCTTTGCTTTCAGTATCTGGTGTGACCCCCTTGTGCAGCAACAACTGCAACTAAACGTTTCTGGTAACTGTTGATCAGTCCTGCACACCGGCTTGGAGGAATTTTAGCCCATTCCTCCGTACAGAACAGCCTCAGCTCTGGGATATTGGTGGGTTTCCTCACATGAACTGCTTGCTTCAGGTCCTTCCACAACATTTCGATTGGATTAAGGTCAGGACTTTGACTTGGCCATTCCAAAACATTAACTTTATTCTTCTTTAACCATTCTTTGGTAGAACGACTTGTGTGCTTAGGGTTGTTGTCTTGCTGCATGACCCACCTTCTCTTGAGATTCAGTTCATGGACAGATGTCCTGACATTTTCCTTTAGAATTCACTGGTATAATTCAGAATTAATTGTTCCATCAATGATGGCAAGCCGTCCTGGCCCAGATGCAGCAAAACAGGCCCAAACCATGATACCACCACCACCATGTTTCACAGATGGGATAAGGTTCTTCTGCTGGAATGCAGTGTTTTCCTTTCTCCAAACATAACACTTCTCATTTGAACCAAAAAGTTCTATTTTGGTCTCATCTGTCCACAAAACATTTTTCCAATAGCCTTCTGGCTTGTCCACGTGATCTTTAGCAAACTGCGGACAAGCAGCAATGTTCTTTTTGGAGAGCAGTGGCTTTCTCCTTGCAACCCTGCCATGCACAACATTGTTGTTCAGTGTTCTCCTGATGGTGGACTGAACATTAACATTAGCCAATGTGAGAGAGGCCTTCAGTTGCTTAGAAGTTACCCTGGGGTCCTTTGTGACATCGCCGGCTATTACACGCTTTGCTCTTGGAGTGATCTTTGTTGGTCGACCACTCCTGGGGAGGGTAATAATGGTCTTGAATTTCCCCCATTTGTACACAATCTGTCTGACTGTGGAACGGTGGAGCCCAAACTCTTTAGAGATGGCTTTGTAACCTTTTCCAGCCTGATGAGCATCAACAACGCTTTTTCTGAGGTCCTCAGAAATCTCCTTTGTTCATGCCATGATGCACTTCCACAAACATGTGTTGTGAAGATCAGACTTTGATAGATCCCTGTTCTTTAAATAAAACAGGGTGCCCACTCACACCTGATTGTCATCCCATTGATTGAAAACACCTGACTCTAATTTCACCTTCAAATTAACGGCTAATCCTAGAGGTTCACATACTTTTGCCACTCACAGATATGTAATATGGGATCATTTTCCTCAATAAATAAATGACCAAGTCTAATATTTTTGTCTCATTTGTTTAACTGGGTTCTCTTTATCTACTTTTAGGACTTGTGTGAAAATCTGATGATGTTTTAGGTCATATTTATGCAGAAATATAGAAAATTCTAAAGGGTTCACAAACTTTCAAGCACCACTGTATACACCTATGTAGATATTGCACCAAAAACCAGACATTTGCAGCTAGAATAGTCATTTAGCACATTAGCAATGTATAGAGTGGATTTCTGATTAGTTTAAAGTGATCTTCATTGAAAAGGACAGTGCTTTTCTTTCAAAAATAAGGACATTTCAAAGTGACCCCAAACTTTTGAACGGTAGTGTAGATCCTGTGCTCACATCTGCCTTTGTGTGTGGGAACTTTTTTTGAATGTCACAAATAACAAACATCACAAAAAAGTTGTGATTTTATTTTTTTTATTATTATTATTATTTTTTTTTAAATAAAGCCCGCCTGGAATCCTGCTCACTTTCTACCTGCCTCCTCCTCCTCCTCCCCCGTGGCGGTGGGACGGTCCTGTTCCGCAGAGATAAGCGCTCTACTGCGCATGCGCGCTGACAGCTTCAGTCGGGCGCACGCACAGAGCAGCGGCAGTGTGAAGTTTGTTCGGTCGCGCTGCGGGGAGAGAGAGAGAGAGAGAGAGAGCACTGCTGCTTATGGACATTATTTATCAAGGAATAAGGAAAGCAAATAAGGTGAGGATGTGATTTCTGATCTGATTTACAGATTGACATGCTTCAAAACAGAGAACATTCATGAAGAATAAATGGTCAATAAACATGAAACGACTGAGTTATTGACAAACAAACACAATCAGTTAAAATATTTTTCTGAATTAGATGAGATTTCAGTGCTTTATGGAGTTGCATATGTTTAAAGAATGTCTGTTATGCATAAAAAATATTCTAGGTTGGAAAGGATGTGGATGTAAATGGGACATGTGGCTTTGGGGAAACTTGTGTGTGTGTAAAATTTGCCTGAGGCATGATTATTATTTATTTGCAATTGTATTAGCTAGAATTGTATTTATTTACTATTTGGATATGTATTTCATGTTATTTTTAATAAATTATTATTATTATTATTATTATTATTATTATTATTATTATTATTATTTAGGGCATGTATAAGTTTATTGACACATATGTTACCTTGTAATGACAATATATTATTGCTTGATTTGTAAATCTTGTATCCAGTGCAGTCTAGAATATGAATATAAAAAAAGCGGGCTGCCGCTTCACAGCAAGAAGGTCCTGGGTTCGAGCCCCGGGGCCGGCGAGGGCCTTTCTGTGCGGAGTTTGCATGTTCTCCCCGTGTCCGCGTGGGTTTCCTCCGGGTGCTCCGGTTTCCCCCACAGTCCAAAGACATGCAGGTTAGGTTAACTGGTGACTCTAAATTGACCGTAGGTGTGAATGTGAGTGTGAATGGTTGTCTGTGTCTATGTGTCAGCCCTGTGATGACCTGGCGACTTGTCCAGGGTGTACCCCGCCTTTTGCCCGTAGTCAGCTGGGATAGGCTCCAGCTTGCCTGCGACCCTGTAGGACAGAATAAAGCGGCTAGAGATAATGAGATTATATATATATATATATATATATATATATATATATATATATATATATATAGAGTCCTGTGCAAAAGTCTTAGGTGCATGTAAAGAAATGCTGGAGACCAAAAATGGCTTAAAAATAATGAAATGAAATGTTTCAACATAAAAAAAACACTATAAGCAGTAAGCCATAATAAATGAAACAAAGTCAATATTTGGTGTGGGCGGCACGGTGGTGTAGTGGTTAGCGCTGTCGCCTCACAGCAAGAAGATCCTGGGTTCGAGCCCCGGGGCCGGCGAGGGCCTTTCTGTGTGGAGTTTGCATGTTCTCCCCGTGTCCGCGTGGGTTTCCTCCAGGTGCTCCGGTTTCCCCCACAGTCCAAAGACATGCAGGTTAGGTTAACTGGTGACTCTAAATTGAGCGTAGGTGTGAATGTGAGTGTGAATGGTTGTCTGTGTCTATGTGTCAGCCCTGTGATGACCTGGCGACTTGTCCAGGGTGTACCCCGCCTTTCGCCCGTAGTCAGCTGGGATAGGCTCCAGCTTGCCTGCGACCCTGTAGAACAGGATAAAGCGGCTAGAGATAATGAGATGAGATGAGATATTTGGTGTGCGATGACCCTTTGCTTTAAAAAAAAAAATTGTCGTCTGAGGTCCAGTGAGTGCAGTTTTATGTGGAAATGAGCTGTAGGTTTTACTGAGCGTCTTACAGAACCAGCCACAGTTCTTCTGGACACTTTGACTGTCACGCTCGCTTCTTCATTTTGCACCAAAACCCAGCAGCCTTCATTATGTTTTCTTTTTTAATCTGAAAAGCATCTCTTGTGGAATACTCTGCTCAGATACAAACATTATTTCCCTGTAACTATAAAGCTATACTGCCTTTCAGATTTTTCAAGTGTAGGTCATAAAAAGAATTTTCCTCGACACACAGTTATTTCTGTTTAGTGGACCGAAAGATACTGAATTCAAATCACAGACTTCCAATTTTATTAGTTTTTTTTTAAATAGAACATTTAATGAATTTAAGGCCACGTGGCCCTAAATTCTCTGCTATTTTTTCCTGCTTCACCATGACCCAATTCAAGATACTATGTCAGGCATGACATGGTGGGCTTTCCCCGTTCGCGCAAGGCGTTGTGGGATACAAATTTGAAACAGGAGAGAAAAATGGAGGATGTGAGTGTGCGAATGAAACGTGAAAGACGGACTACAGTAACGTAAAGCGAGAAGAAAAGACGTTATGTTATACACGAAGGAAAAAAAAAACGCAGGACCAAATTAATAAATATCGGCGCTCAGCGAGCACCTCGGTGTGATCAGCTGTTCGTTTAGCGACAGAATGATAGAACTGTCAGTGCACGGTCAAAGGGAAACCTGCGCATGCGCACACACACACACACACACGGACTTCGTCTGTCTGGTTGAGTGCACGAAGCGAGCGATTTCATGCACATTATTTGCTTTAATCCCCTCAAATTAAATAACTTCCCAGCCACAGAATGGCCTGATATTTTGTGAGATATTACAGAAATAAACATACATCACAATGACCACATTTCAGAGGGAACTAAATTTCACCGATTTTATGAAATCGAAAGGCCGTCTCGCTTTAATTTTATGCTGGAAAATGAACGTTTGGACTCTATACAAAGTTTGTTTGAAAAAAAAATACGGTGCCTAAGACTTTTACACAGTACTGTATATGTGTCATTTAATAAATGGGCATTAATATGATGTCATGTGATATATATTGTGATATTCCATAGTAATGTCAGCACAGAGACTCTTCAAAACACTTTCATGTTCAATTCATCATGAAGCAGCACTTTCAAGCAGAGTTTGTGCTCTTGCGATGAACTCTGTCCCTTTCAAAAGGAAGCACAACAATAGGAGTCTTGTTATTTTTGGACATGAAGTGTTAAGACCTCATCCTTCTGTTCACTGACTGAGATTTTTATTTTACAAAAAGGAAATGCTGACTTTGACAGAGGAATCATGCAATGGCATTGCGATCATTTTGAAAACGGGACTAACAATAGACTAAAACGGGACTAAAACTGTAATCGCAATGATTATAGTTTGCTAAGGAAAATTTAATATGCCTTCTACACATGGCTACTTATTGGCCATCTGTGACTGACTGATATTTTATTGAGCTGCGAACAGAAACTGTCACTAAATGGAGCAGAGGGCAAGAATGACCTCCAACACGAATGCATTCAATTCGCAAATGCTTCGCATAATCAGGAATCATGTGCTGTCGTAGTAACTGGAACCAGCATAAATAATAAATACAATAACACGAGTGGTAGACTGATAAGGCCTGAGGGAAGATCAGAATTAATTTTATGCATGGAGTGTGTTGGAAGTTGCCTAACTCTAACTCAGGAGAAAAGTGTTCCAGATTCAAGGAGCTTCTCTCGAGAAAGCATGATGCCTAAAGCTACAAACAAGTGGAGGATCTGAGGGTGTAGAGAGACTGGTACGGTAGATCAGAGAGATAAGAAGGAGTGAAGAAGAGAGGGAATTTTTAGCAAATGTTTTGACCATTCTGGTTTCTAGATTTGGAGATTGATGAGATTGAAACCCAGAGTCTCACAACAGCGCTGGTTGTTATGGATTTGTCTGGAGATGGATGTTATCTTCAGTTTGACATGCATGCCATGGAATATGGTCTTTGATGATCATCAGTGTTGACATCTTTCCTTTCTGATTCGAAGAGGTGATTAAGTGAGCAGTTAAACTCAATTACTGATTGATGGTGGGGTGAATGGTGTGATGTGTGATGCTGAACTAGATTATGATAAGCTGTTGATGGTAGGCTTGAGTGTATGAATGACACACATGTATGTGATTAATCATTCGTATTAAACCTTTGCTTTGGTTTACTCCAGTAATGTTAATTATTTGGACATAATGTCGCAGAAGTAAGACCTCTTTTATTGCTGTAACTGTTAACATGTCTCCATTTGTGGTAAAGGTTGCGTCTAAAAATCACCAGCCACTTTAGTACGGACTTGTTCGTGAGTCTAATGCCGCTTTTCCACTACCAACGCGGCTGAGTTGGGCTGAGCCATGCCGTGCTGAGTTGGGCTGAGTCGAGCTGAGTGGGGCTGTTGGAGTTGCATTTCGACTACAACCACACTGAACCGTGCTGGCTGGAAGTGGGTGGACACATTGGGTGGAGTTAGCGAAAGTGGGTGGACGTCACGTGATGTCGTTAGGCGGCGCAAACAGTGACATCAGTGACCTTTTAAGCGGTAGTCTCACGACCCGGATAGTAAACAATAAACATGGAGTCGTTAGTGTTGCTGGTCTTGGTGCTGCGGCTTGTTGTCACCGACAACGCCAACAGATACTGGCAAGAGCGTATAGATGAGGCGAGGCGCATAAGGCTTCAGAAATTCTCGTAATTCGTAATTCTTCTTCTTCCGGGTTTACGGTGTTTACAGATCCCAGCGTGCTCGCGGGGCGTGTGTGGGCATGTGAGGACACTCCTTCTCACCAATCAGTGCACAGGGGAGTGTCTCCTCACGCCCCTAGCCCCACTCGGCTCGGTTTGGCTCGCTTCAGCCCTACTCCAAAACTGTGCGAGTTTTGGGTGCTGAGTAGGGCTGAAGAGAGCTGAGTCGTGCTGTTCTGAGGTAGTCGAAACGCGAGCTGTGTCGGGCTGAAGTGAGCTGAAAAAGGGTAGTGGAAAAGGCCCATAATGCCCCTTTTCCACCAAAGCAGTTCCAGGGCTGGTTCGGGGCCAGTGCTTAGTTTGGAACCGGGTTTTCTGTTTCCACTGACAAAGAACTGGCTCTGGGGCCAGAAAAAACGGTTCCAGGCTAGCACCAACTCTCTGCTGGGCCAGAGGAAAGAACCGCTTATGTCAGCGGGGGGGTTGTTAAGACCAACAACAATAACAAGACCGCGAAAGATCGCCATTTTTAAGTGACAAGAAGCAGCAGCTGTACAAACGCGAAGTCATCCATTATTATTGCTGTTGTTGTTGTTGCTGCTGCTGCTTCTTCCGTGTTGTTTTTGCTTCGATATTCGCGCCAAGGTTTATGCAAACGTAGCGAAGTAACTGACGTATACAGCGACGTAATGACGTGGCTCCCCTTAGCACCACGAGCGATGGAAAAGCAAACTGGTTCTCAGCTGGCTCGCAAGTTGAACGAGTTGTGAACCAGCACCAGCACTGGCCCCGAACCAGCCCTGGAACTGATTTGGTGGAAAAGGGGTATAAGATTCCTGTTCTTGGCTCACAGGACCGGAACCCAACGTGGTCTTCTGCTGTTGCATGCTGAGATGCTTTTCTGCTCACCATGGTTGTAAAGAGTTGCTTTGAGTTACTATATCCTTCCTGGCAAAAAAGCTCAAACCAATTTGGCCATCTTCCTCTGACCTCTCTTATCAACAATACGTTTGTTTCGACCCACAGAACTGTCGCTCACTCAGTGTTAATGTTTTTTGTTTTTCGCACCATTCTGTGTAAACTCTAGAGACTGTTGTGTGTGAAAACCCCAGGAGATCAGCAGTTTTTGAAATACTCAAACCAAAAATACTCATCTGGCTCAAACCAACACCCATACCACAGTGAAAGTCACGCTAGTTTGAGATCACAATTTTCCCATTCTGATGTTTGACGTGAACATTAACCAGTGTTGTAGTTGAGTCACTAAACCTCGAGTCCGAGTCAAGTCCAAGTCATTAAAGGAAATTTCGAGTCGAGAACAAGACTCCAACGGCACCATTTGATGGTAGTTGTTGCTGCCTTTATGTGAAACCGTCTCTGCTACTCTGTTGGACTAACGTTACTGCTCGACTGCCCCATTTTAGTTAATAGGCTACAGATAAAAAGCTTGTTCATCGCTCAGCAAGCCCCGCCCACTATCAGCAGGGCAAATAACATGAGAGAGGGTTAACACTAGCTAGTTCATCAGTCAGCAAGCAAGCTCCGCTATCAACAGAACAATGAACATAGCGTGTCACTTCCTTCTCTGGGTGGAGTCTTACCAAATGACGATTGAAGTTCGAGGTTGTCCCCGTCGTCTCCTCGATAGTTCTTCTACATATGGAACACATCGCAGTGCATTTTTTTCCCACTGCACAAGAAGCCTGTATGAGCAAAGCAGACAATCCTCGGGGCTTCTCTCCAGGCATTTTAGCGGCATTAATGTTAGTTTGTTCCTGAACATGACGTAGGAACAGGTGAATGTGCATTCTCTTGCATGAAATTAGTAGAAAAATTAATGTAGATATAAATATCTTATGCTAAATTATTATGGCATGTTGCAAAAAAAAAAAAAAAAATCCAAGTCCTCGTCTCTAATTTCCAAGTCCGAATGCAGTTAACTTACGAGTCCGAGTCCTAGTCATCAGTGCTCAAGTCAAGTCACGAGTCCTTAAAATTAGGGCACGAGTTGGACTTGAGTACTACAAGCCTGACATTAACCGAAGCTCTTGATTTGTCATCTCATCTCATTATCTCTAGCCGCTTTATCCTGTTCTACAAGGTCGCAGGCAATCTGGATCCTATCCCAGCTGACTACGGGCGAAAGGCGGGCTACACCCTGGACAAGTCGCCAGGTCATCACAGGGCTGACACATAGGCCAAGTTTACATCAGACCGTATCTGTCTCGTTTTCTTCGCGGATGCACTGTCCGTTTACATTAAAACGCCTGGAAACACCGGGAAACGGGAATCCGCCAGGGTCCACGTATTCAATCCAGATCGTGTCTGGTCCGGTGCTGTGTAAACATTGAGGATACGCGGATACGCTGTGCTGAGCTCTAGCTGGCGTCGTCATTGGACAACGTCACTGTGACATCCACCTTCCTGATTCGCTGGCGTTGGTCATGTGACGCGACTGCTGAAAAACGGCGCGGACTTCCGCCTTGTATCACCTTTCATTAAAGAGTATAAAAGTATGAAAATACTGCAAATACTGCCCATTGTGTAGTTATGATTGCCTTTAGGCTTGCCATCCTTCCACTTGCAAGTGGTAAGTGACTTGCGCACAGCGGCTCAGTCCCGAATCACTGCTCGTGCACTTCACTCGCGCGCTCTGTGAGCTGCGCAGGGCCGGAGTGCGCACCCTCCAGAGGGCACTCGCTGTTCAGGGCGGAGTGATTTGGAGCGCAGCCGCTGAGGAGGAAGCGATGAGCCGCACTGACACATTTCTCAACTTACGTGCCGAATTAGTCATGTGATTAGCGTATCCGTGTATTGGCGTTGCTGTGTGTACGCTAATTGTTTTTAAAAATGTTAATCTGATGATCCACTCTAATGTAAACCCCACCGTAGACACAGACAACCATTCACACCTACGGTCAATTTAGAGTCACCAGTTAACCTAACCTGCATGTCTTTAGACTGTGGGGGAAACCGGAGCACCTGGAGAACATGCAAACTCCACACAGAAAGGCCCTCGCCGGTCACGGGGCTCGAACCCAGACCTTCTTGCTGTGAGGCGACAGCACTAACCACTACACCACCGTGCCGCCCACCTCTTGATTTGTATCTGCATGATTTTTATGCATTGTGCTGCTGTCAAGGGATTGGCTGATTAGAGAACTGCATCAAACAGCAGGTGGATGGATGGGTGTTCCTAATAAAGTGGCTGGTGAGTGTACCCTGTGCACTTTGCCTGTGACTCACTTTCTAGTGCTGTACATATTCCCAGATGGATACTGTTACGATTTGCACTTCTCACGTCAAAACTGCTGCTGCTGCTGTAATCATAACTGCTCATACTGAACACCTTTTCAACACACTTCCTAATTTTTACAACTGTATAAGAGGAACAATTTATAATCTCATTATCTGTTGTGACTGTCACCTTTGGATTCTTCATTAGGGATCTAAATCAACCTAGAGAGTTCTGTAAAGCTTCTTCAGGACCACTGCTGTTACTAAAAGTGCTATAGAAATAAAACTGAATTGACCTGAATATCTTGAATCGTAATAATAGCTCATTTAAAAACACAAAATGCCCAGAGTTTGCTTCTAACACCTCAGATTAAAGTGTCGTCTGTCATTTAGCAAAAGTCAAACCTTCTCAAAACTTCTACTGGCTCACTCCACTCATTCCTCTTCACCCGACCAGTATCTGACATATTTACACATTTCATTTTCCAGTAGTTCTAGTACATCATCTGGCTGTTAATAGTGCACTGTATCGTTCTGAATTTTTCACCGTGAACATTCCACTCATACTAAAGTACTGTCTGGCATTCTGTCCTTTTTTTTTGGCTGGTTTTCATACATATGCAGTTTAAGATACTGTTAAATGAAATGGCTGCACATGCCATAGATTACATACCTGTACAAATTTTACAGTTCATTTTTAATAATGAAAGCCTGCATGTGTAAATACCGAGTTGATTTATTGACATAGCTGGACTTCAGGGTCCATTAACCACAAGTCCTGCAGAGATGATAATTCAACGAATGCCGATGGACTGAAAAAGCTGCACATCTTTCTACAACAGCCAGCCAGTAAATCATATCCTGGAGGAAATCGCTCTTCTTCAAAGCATTACTTAAATAATATTGGCTGGCGTTGAGTGGCATATCAGATATATTCCTTTCAGCTAGAATGATACTGAACGAGTCGAAGACGAGTAGCTGAATGGAATATATCTGACATACCACGAAAAAAAAGCCATTATTATTATTATTATTATTATTATACATACACACTCTCTCTTTTCCAGTTTTTCTATGTCCGTTGGTATGTTTTTTTTTCTTGTAAACCAGAGGGGAACCATCAGGGCCTTCTAGGCCTTCAGAGAAGGCCCAAACATATCAGCATTTCAAATGTTATATTTAATTTATTTCATTCTTTAATTGCTTTCATTCTTTCATAATTTCATGATAATTATTCTCTTCTAATTCTAATTCAGCCTCATTTTCTATCAAATTTGCTTCAGAAATGAGCGTTACTGTCCTGAAAACAGTAAAATCAAGTTGTCCAATGAGATTTGTTTGTTTGTTGTGTCTAGGCTGAGAAGAGTTTAGAGCTGCTCACGCATTGGTTCGGACTTCATTGCCGGGACAGAAGGCCATGGCAGTGTATGTTTATGTAGGAAGTGACAGATGAATTAACCAATCAGATTTTGATTTATGGTAGGAGGGACCAAAAATTTATCACCCTCGGCCTTCTCAACAGCCAATGCGAGCTTAACCGCGAGTCAGCGCAGCAGTGAAGTCACTTTCCAACCGGTGTAGCATTCATCAGTAGTGTTAGCAAATGCTAATAAAGCAGTCGAGCCAGTGCTATCAAGAGCAAGTAGAACAGGCTAATGACCGAGAAACTAATGGCCCTTTTCCACTACCCTTTTTCAGCTCACTTCAGCTCGCTTCAGCTCACTTCAGCCCGACACGGCTCGCGTTTTGACTACCAAAAACCAGCACGACTCAGCTCGCTTCAGCCCTGTTTAGCCCCTAAAACTCGCACCGTTTTGGAGTGGGGCTGAAGCGAGCCAAGCCGTGCCGAGTGAGGTTGGGGGCGTGAGCAGACACTCCCCTGTGCACTGATTGGTGAGGAGGAGTGTCCTCACATGCCCACACACGCCCCGCGAGCGCGCTGGGATCTGTAAACACCGCAAACCCGGAAGGAGAAGAATTACGAATTACGAGAATTTCTGAAGCTTTATGCGCCTCGCCTCATCTATACGCTCTTGCCAGTATCTGTCCGCGTTGTCGGTGACAACAAGCCACAGCACCAAGACCAGCAACACTAACGACTCCATGTCCTCCATGTTTATTGTTTACTATTCGGGTCGTGAGACTACCGCTTAAAAGATCACTGATGTCACTGTTTGCGCTGCTTAACGACATCACCTGACGTCCACCCACTTTCGCTAACTCCACCCAATGTGTCCACCCACTTCCAGCCAGCACGGTTCAGCGCGGTTGTAGTCGAAATGCAACTCCAACAGCCCCGCTCAGCCCGACTCAGCTCGACTCAGCACGGCACGGCTCAGCCGTGTTTGTAGTGGAAAAGCAGCATAAGATTTCTGTCTCCAGACTCTTTTGCACGCTCACTATAGTATTTTTCACTCAGACTTAAGTATTCATTTCCCTGTGTAATTTACTTCATTACTTTTAAAATCAACATCGACAACGACACATAATGGAGCGACCTGGCAGCCTGCCGCTAATCCCTTGCAAAATCCCTTGCCCTGTTGCTGTTTTGGTGTCTGGCTCAGTTTTGGCTGAGCTCAAGTCCCAGCTCTAATAGTAACGGCTTGCCACTGTACATATGTGTGAAGAATATCTAATGACGTTTTGGTAGCCTTTCGGGTGTTCGGTGTGTCTTTCTCTTTCCTGGCGAACAAAGAAATGCTTCTGCACATGCCCAGCAGAAAACTTTCTCATTGAATATTTACATCAGCTCTGACATGTGACGTCATATTGTCTTGACAACCATGCAATATCGTAAACCATATTCACCATTCATTCTCCATTGGGTAGAGTGACGTAATACATGTAGGGTAAGCGATATGCTAACAATATTGCATGCTATCAAACCAAATGAATGAAACCTGCTAGAAGGGAATAGAATACGTTTTTATTCCATCGAAAAAGTGTCCTGTATGTATAATAATTCAGAACAGCCCATGTTAAACTATTGAACTTGGGTTTATAATATCCTGTGGAACGTTATTCCAGAGTTCCAAATTAAGAAAAATGTTGATTGAACATTTATGGAAGGTGTCTGCAGTGACCGCGCAACTGATCAGTAGGTTTTCCACCACATGAAAGTCTTCAGGACTTTTTCCTTAGAGAGGAAAGTGATGGAACAAATTGTTTATAGATGCTCCTGTATAACATAAGTGATAATAGGAACTAGCTTGTTCTGTATATCCATCCATTATCTGTAGCCGCTTATCCTGTTCTACAGGGTCACAGGTAAGCTGGAGCCTATCCCAGCTGATTATAGGTGAGAGGCGGGGTATATCCTGGACAAGTCACCAGGTTATTGCAGGGCTGACACATAGACAAACAACCATTCACATTTGCACCTATGGTCAATTTAGAGACACCAATTAGCCTAACCTGCATGTCTTTGGGGGAAACTGGAGCACCCGGAGGAAACCCACGCAGACACGGGGAGAACCTGCAAACTCCACATACCGTAGAAAGGCCCTCGCCGGCCGCTGGGCTCGAACCCAGAACCTTCTTGCTGTGAGGCGACAGCGCTAACCGCTACACCGCCGTACTGCCTTGTTCTGTATATGTCATATTAAATATAATTATAAATGGATTAAAAGTATAACTTATTCCTTAATAAATTTAAAATGTGTAATTATCTGGAAATTGTTGCAGTATAAGAGGAATAAAACACTTCATGACAGACAGCCATTAAAAAACAATCAACATCAGGATGATGTAAGTGACTCCGCTTTGTGTCAGGTTGTATCAGACCACGCTGTCGTTGATTATTTTCCTATAACAGCATGTCTCATTTCTTACACAAACGATTCTCGGAGTACGACTCTCTTGACAGTGCGTGCCAGGGAACTGGTGGAACTGAGTGGCTAACGGGGTCGAAGGAGCAACTTAGTCATATCCAGTCTAAACAATCTGATACTTAAACCAAACTGAAGAATTTCACCTGTCCTCGAACCACTGCAGAGTTCCTGCCCATGCGGGTGTATTATCCTCTCTCACTCATCCAGGATAAACATTACCCCGTGTTGTCTGTGTATAGAAAACTCACATATTCATCCAGATCATCTTAAACTGCAGAAACGACATGCTGTTAAACCTTTATCAGAGCTGCAAACTGTTTAACTTTCAGTGTAAAGTTTTTCCTTCAAGTTATTTATTGTGTTATTTAACATTAGAACATTTTAGGCTAAATGTATCTAATGTTATCAAAGTAACAAAGCACGTTAACACGTATTAATTGCTTAAATAGTTAATGAAATACACCTGCGGTGACTAATGTTTATTCGAACCCTGATTAAAAATTGAAATAAATTTGCAGAAAAATTTAATTTCAGCATGTACGTGCGTAAATGTTGATAAATTCCTGAACTCGTGTCTCGTTTTGTAAATATTTAAACTTGCTTCAGCTTTGAATTTTGCAAGTTCAAGGTATGATTATTGGTTCATGTAGGTGTTCATGATTTGTTTTTATAAATAAATAAATAAGAACAAAATAACACAAATACAAAATAATAAATAACACAAAGTGAACAAATATGCTTATTTTCTTTACAAGCAAATAAACAAGCTGCATAGTAAACATCGGCAAATAAATAAATAAATAAATAAATAAATGAAACCACAAATAATACACAAACACAAGATAATAAATCACACAAAATAAAAATAAATAATACATTTATTTTCTTTCTAAGCAGATAAACATCCAAATAATAAACATAAATAAAAAGAAAATAATGACACAAATACAAAATAATAAATAACACAAGATAAAAATAAATGATACATTTATTTTCTTTCTAAGCAAATAAACAAGCCACATAATAAACATAAATAAATAATGCAAACAATAAACAAACACAAAATAAAAACAAGTAATATATTTATTTTCTTTATCAACAAATAAGCTGCATAATAAACATAAATAAATAAGAAAAATAATGACACAAATACAAAATAATAAACAACACAAAATAAAAATAAATAATACATTTATTTTCTTTCTGAGCAGGGGTGGTATGGTGGTATAGTGGTGTTACCTCACAGCAAAAAGGTTCTGGGTTCGAGCCCAATGGCTGATGGGAGTCTTTCTGTGTGGAGTTTGCATGTTGTCTGTGTGGGTTTACCCAGAGACTGGCACGCAGCTTAACCAGAAATACAGTGTGGAATGTTCTTGTGGGGTCCAGTGGCTCCTCTTTATGGTACCGATCCACTTACGATAACCATAAAATAAAATGTTAATCCTTCTCTTTCTTTATGGTTATTGCAACCAATTCTGGGTGGTGTAGTGGTTAGCAATGTCGTGTCACAGTGAGAAGGTTCTGGGTTTGCGGCCAACGAGGGCCTTTCTGTGTGGAGCTTGCATGTTCTGCGTGGGTTTCCTCCGGGTGCTCCGGTTTCCCCCAAAGACATGCAGGTTAGGCTAATTGGTGACTCTGAATTGACCGTAGGTATGAATGGTTGTTTATTTAAATGTATCGGCCCTGCGATGATCTGGAGACTTGTCCAGGGTGGACCCTGCATCTTGCACATAGTCAGCTGGGATAGACTCCAGCTTGCCTGCAACCCTGTACAGGATAAGTGGTCACGGATAATGGATGGATACACCCATCCAAAATAATAAAATAACACAACATAAAAACAACAAATCAATTTGTTTTTTATCAGCAAATAAACAAGCCACATAAACATAAATGAATCTCATCTCATTATCTTTAGCCGCTTTATCCTTCTACAGGGTCGCAGGCAAGCTGGAGCCTATCCCAGCTGACTACAGGTGAAAGGCGGGGTACACCCTGGACAAGTCGCCAGGTCATCACAGGGCTGACACATAGACAACCATTCACACCTACAGTCAATTTAGAGTCACCAGTTAACCTAACCTGCACGTCTTTGGACTGTGGGAGAAACCGGAGCACCCGGAGGAAACCCGCGCGGACACGGGGAGAACATGCAAACTCCACACAGAAAGGCCCTCGCCCGCCACGGGGCTCGAACCCGGACCTTCTTGCTGTGAGGCGACAGCGCTAACCACTACACCACCGTGCCGCCCCATGAATGAATGAATAAATAAATATTTATTATTATTATTGTGGTATTTACAAAATCACCAATTAATAAGTGTTCGTTAGTTAGTTAGTTAGTTAAAGTTACTTCTGGTGTGTTCACGGTACCTTAATGTTAACTTGTGTTTAATAATGTTTCTTAAAGAGACCTTCATGTAAAGTTTGACTTCTTTACGTCTGTAAAATATAATGCTATATTTTTATATTTCATTTTTTTGGATTTTTATTTATTTAGATGTTCATCCCAGTGTCTGTTTGACGTCTCCGTATTTAAAAAACCATGCTGCAAACCAGATTTCCCGTGTGGAGACTAAACTACTGATCTGAACAATAACTCAGTCTCATTGTTTAAAGGCTGAGCAGTAAATGTGTTTTTTTTTGTGTAGTAGCATGCATCTTATTCAAATTATAACCTCAAACGAGTCAAGCACGCTCTTTACGAGGTACATAAAGCTCTTCAGACGAGCTCAATAAAGCAGACATGAACGCATTTTTTAACTCCGTAGTAAGAGCAGGAGAAGCCCCGCGGCTCGAGCGGAGTCCAGCCAAGCCACTTCCTCCGTCTGAAGTATTGACAGCAAGCGTGACATCATCGAGACAGCAAGAGCTGCAAGACAGGCAGGTTCTCTCTGACTTATCTCGTTAACCTAAATACAGATGTGATTAGCAGTGAATTGGGCTTATGTTGTTTCTTCTTCTTTCTCACCATTTGCATTTTAGCTTTTTTGGTCCTCGTAAGAAGTTTGCTGATTTGCAGCTCCAGTCACATTAGCATTTTTTTGGTGATGGCAGTCTGCCTGGTGGAGAAGAATTGTGGGAATATAAGTCGCGACATGCTCCAAAACTGTCACGAGGCCTGAGCTGACCTTCTGCAATACAATACTTTTGCATTCTTCATGAGCCACATTAGCATTTTTCTCAGGAAGTTTGATCACTTCTAGCAAAGACTGCACAACTCCTCATAGAATGTCACAAAGCCCGAGGTGACCTATCATTCGAGTGCTACGCCACGTGTCTGCTCCGCTCTTTCTCCTCGTCCCCTGACTCTTGCAAAGCACTTACCACCTGTCTTTTACTCTCTTGATATCTCTTCCGCTAGACCCGACCACTGACCACATCAGTCTGAGCTACAAAGAAAACTCGGAGCCCACTAACATTTTTTATGACCGAAGCACACAAAGCACCAGCTGTTCTTGTTTTTCTTTCTTTTTTTTCCTGTCATGAACTTTATAAACGGATGCTTCGGCTTTGCTCTTCACTTCGCCTTCCTTTTTCCCGACAAGCTCGATCTTGTAAACAGTCATTTCCCACAACAGGTCTGTCTGCTCAATATTTGTCGGGATGACGTCTGTAACCATGGGCCCGTCGTAAAGCCCCCCTTTTACACCTGTTTCTAATTAAAAGGTAAGGGGTCTGGGCTTTTCCTCGTGGCATCAGCTTCCTCCAGCTCTGTAGGTAAAAGTTACAGGGGTCTGTGAGAGTGGTGCTGTGTCTCTTCACACATTAGACAGCTGTTTACACACAACTGTAAAGGAGGATTATGTGAAAATACCTTGATTTGACCTGAGTTGTGACACCGGTTAGGAAGGTTATAAATCATTACCCTGTCCAGGTGCCGAAGAGCAAAGTCAAACAGCAGTAAGTGTGTTGAAAGGATCTTTGGGAAGAGTATATTGTGAATAAGAGTCCTGTGATGAGCAACAGCTTCACCTCTGACTGTTACAAAGCGCTGACACTGGAGACGCCTGGAAACATATTCTATCAAAGTCTCCTTATAGAAACCTTCAATCATTTAAACAGAATATTAGTTTTTAAATCTGGTTCTGTAGAGCATCCACCATAAAAGTCCCTGTGTACGTGGTTACTATAGAAACAATAACACATTAAAACAAACACATTAATATAAACCTATGATTTGTAGCCAGAAATGCTATTATCGAAAATTATTAAACATGTCGGGCCGGCACGGTGGTGTAGTGGTTAGCGCTGTCGCCTCACAGCAAGAAGGTTCTGGGTTCGAGCCCCGTGGCTGGCGAGGGCCTGTCTGTGCGGAGTTTGCATGTTCTCCCCGTGTCCGCGTGGGTTTCCTCCGGGTGCTCCGGTTTCCCCCAAAGACATGCAGGTTAGGTTAACTGGTGACTCTAAATTGACCGTAGGTGTGAATGTGAGTGTGAATGGTTGTCTGTGTCTATGTGTCAGCCCTGTGATGACCTGGCGACTTGTCCAGGGTGTACCCCGCCTTTCGCCCGTAGTCAGCTGGGATAGGCTCCAGCTTGCCTGCGACCCTGTAGAACAGGATAAAGCGGCTAGAGATAATGAGAACATGTCCTGAACAGAATTGAAAATTCAACAGCACTGTAGTATAATCCATTTTAATTTATGTATAGATCAGTGTCTGTTGATGTCTGTTGGTTGCTTTGTCTGGCTGGGCAGGTTTGTTTGTCTGTTTTCACCTTTGTTGTTTGTTGGGCAGCTATAGAGGACTTTCACGTGACATCATTGCAACTGCGGATTTGTTTACACGGCCATATTGCCTGGTGAGCTTTGTGTTTGCCAGCAACCGGCACAAGTGTACATGAGTAATTGTAAGCCAAATTCAGTGCATCTACAGATAAACTTGTAGTAGTTACATCTAAAACAACAATGCCAGAGACGTGTAGTGCTTTTGGATGTAATAACAGACGTGGATATAAGCCTGATTTAACTTTTCATTGCTTCCCGGCGAACACAGAAAGACGAGAAAAATGGCGAGCTGCAGTTAAACAGGATGCCAACAAAACATCCCCGTGTGTGTAGAGAACATTTTATATCAGGTTAGTGTGAAAGCTCTGTGCAACGTTAAAATGTATATCAGGATGTGGACTTTAGACGCGATATATTTTGTTAGACCTAATGCTTGGCTCAACTAGTAGCATGTTTGTTATGTAATGATAATGTAGACTCGGCCAAACATCATAAAATACAGGTAGTCGTCGACTTACGACTGTGTTTGGTTACGACTGACCAGTTGTAAACCGATCTGGTCGTAAGTCGGCCTATGTTAAATGAACGTAAGTATATTGTGATGTGTAATGATATTGTAATCATCTTAAAGTCTTATTTTATCAACATTTTTCTTATTTCATTACTTTGGCTCATTATTTGGTTTAAGTCAAACACTGCATACTACACTGCGTACAGTACAATTCGTTTAATATGTGCAAAACAAAAAATACAAAATACAGGTGTGAAAAATAGAAAACATTTTAGTTTATAACATACCAAAATACAAATGTAAAACATAGCAAAATACAAAACTTGGTGACCGCTGGCATCACTGGTGGTTGGCTGTGGGTCGTCTACGTCATCATCAGCTGTTGCAGCGCTCAGGCTGGCGGGAGGATTTGCTTGTGTCATAAACCAGGAGCTGGGGCGGAGAATGTATGATGGAGCGCAAGAGAGACTATGCATGTGCCTGGAGCTGCGGCGGAAACTGTTGTACGCGGCAAGAGGTGCTGCCGGGAGCTGGGGCGGAAACTGTTGTACGCGGCGAGAGGCGCTGCCGGGAGCTGGGGCGGAAACTGTTGTACGCGGCGAGAGGCGCTGCCGGGAGCTGGGGCGGAAACTGTCGTACGCTCAGCTGGAAAACACTTGCAAGTCATAACCAGACGGTCGTAAAGTCAATCGGTCGTAAGTCGCATAGGTCGTAAGTCAACGACTACTTGTATGCTAGATCTAGGCCCTGGCTTGTTTATGACTATTAGAAGTCTGTGTTTGAGCTTACCTTTTGTCATAATAAGGTATTTTTCTTTATCAGGAAATTCCCATAACATTCCAGCACGAAACCTGCCTGGAAATATCAGTAGGCATCTGTACTTTTGTCTGCCTTTAGCATCTCCGGTGTATTTAGACATCAAATAGTTCAGGATGTCCTAGTATCTCAAATCCAGTAGCTGGTTTGCCGAACACTTCAAGTGGAATAAATACATTTGTGGGCAAATTAAGAAGAACAAGCCTTTATTTTTGTCACACATCCACTCAAGCACAGTGAAATTTCTCCTCTGCGTTTAATCCATCTGAAGCAGTGACAGACAGACAGAGAGAGAGAGAGAGAGAGTGCGCACAGTGTGCAGAATAAATAATAAATAAATACATTTGTGGGTAAATTATATGGATCTGTGATGCCTGCATGTTTCAGCTTTTGGATGTAACACGATCTGCTGGTATAAAATACATTTTTAATTGTTTCAGAGAGATTGTACTGACTGCATTCGTCTTGATTTTCATTATTAACTGTCACGGCTGTTTCTTTGTTTGCCCAGCAATATGGTGGACGCTGTGTGAAAAACAAAAATCTGTGACATCAGTGAAAGTCCTGTACAGCTTTGTTGGGAGGAGAACAACATGTGTGTCGGTCTCTTTTTCAGGATTGGTGGTGGTGGGTGGGGGGAGGGGGTTCTGTTGTCGTAGTGGTGGTGGTGGGTGGGGGGAGAGGGTTCTGTTGTCGTAGTGGTGATGGTGGTAGTGGTGGTGGGGGGTTTGCAAGGTAGGTACTCAGCGTTATATTTGCTCTATGATACATAACATGAAGCGCGAAAGTAAAAATGTGGGGGAGTAGGATATTATGTGACAAAATGGGTATATATTTTTTTACATTTATTATTGGATAGGACAGTGTAGAGACAGGAAATGAGCAGGAGAGAGAGACAGGGAGGGATCGGGAAATGACCTCGGGTCGGAATCGAACCCGGGTCCCCAGATCTATGGTATGGTGCCTTATCCACCTGAGCCATGACGCCCCAAAAATGGGCATATTTTTTGGCAAAATATATATTGTGTATTGGCAGTGAAATTAAATGAAATCAGATTGTTAGGTAGTAATAATAATAAAAATAATAATAATAAGTTAAATTTCTATCATGCCTTTCACTATCCCAAGGTCGCTTTACAGGGAAAAAAAAAAAAAAGACGAAGCAGTAAGAGAGGAAGAGAAATGTTCATGGAAGAGGTAAGTCTTCAACTGAGGTTTGAAAGTAGAGAAAGAAGAGCAGTCATGGAGAGATTGAGGAAGAGAATTCCAGAGTTTGGTGTTAATGGCACTGAAGGACCTGTCCCCCATGGTGGAAAGTCTGGTGCATGGAACAGCAAGTAGGTTATTGCTTGAGCAAGACAGGGTGTAGGGGGTCAGCAGTTCCCTAAGGTAGATCAGAGCAAGATTATGCAGGGCTTTGAAAGACACAAGCAAGATTTTAACCCCTTCAGTGCCCTTGGACGAGTCACGTACGTCATGAAATCTTTTACCGCTGTGCCTTATGACATACGCTACTCGCCATAAACACCTCCTTTTATGTACCTTACATGGCACATTACTTTTACTTCACAGTGGCGCATATGAATTAGTCAATGCCTAAAACATTCTTCCGTCATAAGGCACAGCGGTAAAAGATTTCATGACTTGTCCAAGGGCATTGAAGGGGTTAAATTTGATCTGGAACAGAACTGGTATACCAGCCAGTGTAGCTCAGAGAGGATGGGGGTGATGTGTAGGTGATGTGTGATATTGTAGCTATAGATGTGTTTGGATTGTTTTGCTTTAATTGAATTTCTTCTCCATTCCAACATCCTTAACGACCAAAGCTCATAATTTATTAACTGTCCTTATTATAAATAATCAATCCACTCCAATCCCCAGTGGTTTAGTTGCAGCTCTGAAGGCAACTCACTTGTTGTGTCACATTTTCTTAATTGTCCACGTGACCACTGCTTAATGCCACAGACCTGCCAGATCTGATTAGAATCAGGACCATCTGAATGTCCCACGTGACAAATCTTTGTCGCTGTCAGCCCTGGAAATTGGCAGTCATTTCCTTGTAATGGATGGGAGAAGGTAGAAAGGGAAGATGAGCCCTATTTCAGTTGCACTTGAAGCCTGTTTACGACTCATGTCTTGACTAACGGCTAATGAAATCGGACAGGCAGCAGGTTCAGCTGAGGATCTGCAGCAAAAACACAATACAAAGATGACAGCTCTTGGGCAAACATGCATAAGCGTGTCTTTTTATTATGGATAGACATTTTTAGTGGGAATTGAGCTCACCATATTTGCATGTACATGGCTCGAGTAACATACATTAACCAGTCTACAAAGACACTCAGCCTATAGCAAGTTTGGGTAAATGCATGGCTCAAGGGTATAATCTCATCCACTATCAGCTGGGGGTCAAATCCATGTGAGCCAAACCACAAATTCACAGCTTTGTGTCAACTATAACCTCATGGTAGATAAAAGTATTTCAAAATGCAAACACAGCCTAATGAAAAGTAAACAGCTGTGAAATTTGCATTGTAATGGAACCATGCTAATTGGTGGATGCAAACTCTTGTTTATTACCAGGTGTGAAAATGTCCTTTGAGTCTTTTAGGTCTCTCCAATACAGGGTGGGTGAGAGCTGAGTAATTGAGGCTGCTATGTTGCCACGACGTCTACAGTGAATAGCTAAGCTACAGCATGCAGCATACCCAGATCCGCTACCCCGAAATATCTTCAGTCAATAGTCCAAACGTAATGCGTACAGACAGATTGCACCATATTGCATTTGCCTTAAAGAGAAAATCACTAAGTAGGGCAGAGGGGCTGGAAACAAACATGATCAAACATGCTCCAGTTTCCAGTACATGCAGATGAGATGGCTAATGTGGTTAATGATGGATGTTATTGTAAAATTACTAATCTGTAAAATAGGCTGAGCAAGACAAAGTAGGAAGTAAAAGGTTAAGTGGTTGGCAACAAAATGTTTTGTGACTTGTCGTGTGTTGAGTTTGCTGTCGAATGTTATGAGGCAAGGATAACTTATAGATCAAGTTGCATGAGTGTGGGAATTATTTGAGAAAACCATGGCCTAATGGTTAGAGAAGCAGCTTTGGGACCAAAAGGTCACTGATTTGATTCCCTGGACCAGCAAGAATGGCTGAAGTGCCCTTAAAGGAACAGTCCACCGTACTTCCATAATGAAATATGCTCTTATCTGAATTGAGACGAGCTGCTCCGTACCTCTCCGAGCTTTGCGCGACCTCCCAGTCAGTCAGACGCGCTGTCACTCCTGTTAGCAATGTAGCTAGGCTCAGTATGGCCAATGGTATTTTTTGGGGCTGTAGTTAGATGCGACCAAACTCTTCCGCGTTTTTCCTGTTTACATAGGTTTATATGACCAGTGACATGAAACAAGTTCAGTTACACGAATTGAAACGTAGCGATTTTCTATGCTATGGAAAGTCCGCACTATAATGACAGGCGTACTAACACCTTCTGCGCGCTTCGGCAGCGCATTGATATGGAGCTCAGATATCAATGCGCTGCCGAAGCGCGCAGAAGGTGTTAGTACGCCTGTCATTATAGTGCGGACTTTCCATAGCATAGAAAATCGCTACGTTTCAATTTGTGTAACTGAACTTGTTTCATGTCACTGGTCATATAAACCTATGTAAACAGGAAAAACGCGGAAGAGTTTGGTCGCATCTAACTACAGCCCCAAAAAATACCATTGGCCATACTGAGCCTAGCTACATTGCTAACAGGAGTGACAGCGCGTCTGACTGCGTCTGACTGACTGGGAGGTCGCGCAAAGCTCGGAGAGGTACGGAGCAGCTCGTCTCAATTCAGATAAGAGCATATTTCATTATGGAAGTACGGTGGACTGTTCCTTTAAGCACGGCACCTAACCCCAACTGCTGCTCTGGGTATGTTGCTAAGAGTGTTTGCTAAATGTAATGTAACATAATGTATTGATATTACTTTCTAGAGGTAATACAGCCATCCCTGACCCCCCACCTAGTAGCACTTGTTTGCTCCCTTGCTGTTAATAGGACACTCGGGTTGCACTGTGTGACCTTAACGCATGGCTGACACGTCATACTAACAGTTAGTGAATATTGTGAAACTGCCTCGTGGCTTCCGGCTGCCTTCTGTCTGTGATGTGTTATCAGTGGATAAAGAGAGGTGAGAAAAGCGAGATGTATTTGGCCTTGGAGTGTTTAAGGAACACGCCTATCTCGAGGAGATATGTGGAAAGCAGCTGCTGTTTGTTTTTGAGCATTTCCACCAGTGGACACACCAAATGCTGTAAATACTGATGCAATTTTATCCACACTACTCAGATGTCATGCAGTGGACTTACAGGTTGAATGTAGATCAGATAACCTCCTTCTTCGTCCAAACATTCATGATCTCAAACCATGACTTCAAGTCCAGGTGTACTCAATCACCAGCATGTGATTTATGGAGGACGTATAAAACAGACTGTTTCTTCAATTGACTTTTTAATTCTTTTAAAACATTATACAACAAATTCTACTGTAAACTATGCAAAAGGCTACACATTTAGACCTAGATTACACCAGTGTTGTAGCTGAGTCACTGAACCTCAAGTCCGAGTCCAGTCTCGAGTCCCCAGTGTTCAAATCCGAGCCAAGTCATTAAAGAAAATTTCGAGTCAAGTCCACTATTGATCCAAGTCGAGTCCGAGAACAAGACTCCAACGGCACCATTTGATGGTGGCTGTTGCTGCCTTTATGTGAAAGCATCTCTGCTACTGTGTTGGACTAACGTTATTGCTCGACTGCCCCATTTTAGTTAACAGGCTACAGATAAAAAGCTTTTTCATCGCTCAGCAAGCCCCGCCCACTATCAACAGGGAAAATAACATGAAAGAGGGTTAACACTAGCTAGTTCATCGCTCAGCAAGCAAGCCCCGCTATCAACAGAGCAATGAACATAGCGTGTCACTTCCTTCTCTGGGTGGAGTCTTGCCAAATGACGATTGAAGTTCGAGGTCGTCCCCGTCGTCTCCTCGATAGTTCTTCTACATATGGAACACATCGCAGTGCATTTTTTCCCACTGCACGGGAAGTCTGTATAAGCAAAGCGGACAATCCTAGGGGCTTCTCTCCAGGCGTTTTAGCACCATTAACGTTAGTGTGTTCCTGAACATGACGTATGAACAGGTGAATGTGCATTCTCTTGCACAAAATTAGTATAAATATTAATGTAGATATAAATATTTTATGCCAAATTATTATGGCATGTTACAAAAAATAAAGAAAAAAAATCAGAGTCCTTGTCTCCAATTTATGAGTCCGAATGGAGTTAATGCATGAGTCCGAGTCCGAGTCATCAGTGCTCAAGTCCAAGTCAAGTCACGAGTCCTTAAAATTAGGGCACGAGTCAGACTTGAGTACTACAAGCCTGGATTACGCAATCAAATTTTCACATATGACTGGATTGCGTTTGAGTAAACTTGACTTTTCTTAAGCAATATTTCTACAAATCCTGTGCTCACCTGACTGCAACACGTTAGTACCTCATCTTAATAACTGACACTTGACCTTAGCCCATGTTTACATTAGACCGTATCAGCGGATCATCAGATTAACGTTTTTAAAACGATTAGTGTGCACACAGCAACGCCAATACACGATTTGCGTGCACACAGCAACACCAATACACGGATACGCTCGGCTCCGCAGGCATCCTGCGCTCCAAATCACTCCGCCCTGAACAGCGAGTGCCCTCTGGAGGGTGCGCACTCCGGCCCTGCGCAGCTCACACAGCGCGCGAGTGAAGTGCACAGCTTGTGATTCGGGACTGAGCCGCTGTGTGTGTGTGATCCCAGCGCATATCACTTACCACTTGCAAGTGGAAGGATGGCAAGCCTAAAGACAATCATAACTACACAATGGGCAGTATTTGCATCAGTATTTGCAGTATTTTCATACTTTTATACTCTTTAATGAAAGGTGATACAAGGCGGAAGTCCGCGCTGTTTTTCAGCAGTCGCGTCACATGACCAACGCCAGCGAATCAGGAAGGTGGATGTCACAGTGACGTTGTCCAATGACGACGCCAGCTAGAGCTCAGCACAGCGTATCTGCGTATCTCAATGTTTACACAGCACCGGAGCTGACACGATCTAGATTGAATACGTGGACGCTGGTGGATTCCCGTTTCCCGGCGTTTCCAGGCGGTTTAATGTAAACGGACAGTGCATCCGCGAAGAAAACGAGACAGATACGGTCTAATGTAAACTTGGCCTTAGGTGGTTGGTACAGTGCTCCTGGAGATCGAGCACTGATCCTGTAATCTGACTCCTTAATCCTGACCTGAGCCCATTTGAGACCCGTCGTCCATTAAAGTGACAGACACCACAAGGGATGCTTTTCACTTGTTTAATGGTTGGTGAGTCAGTCCATCTTAAAAAAACAAACACTTTTTTTCCCCCAATAAAAGCATTAATATAGCATCATAAATCCTTAAAAGTGGTGTGTAATGCTATTCTTCAGAATATGAAGTGTAGTTGTTATAATGTTAGAAAGGTAGTAGAGGTAGACAAAACAAAATTCAGGTTCTTCGCATCGTTATTTTTGGCTGTCAGTTATGCAGCCTGTCTGTATTATCTTCTGCACTCAAGGCTGGAGATTCAGTATAAATTTGCAATGGATAATCATATCCAGTCTGTCCCTGCCACACGTCCAGTGTTCTTTGGATAAGCTCCAGATACACTGTGACCCTGACCAGGATAAAGCAGTTAGATGGATGAATGAATGAATGAATGAATGAATGAATGATGGATCTCAGCAGCCCCTCTGTATACTATGTCTTGAATCCTACCCTTCATTCTGAGAACAAAGTATCGAGTTTTGACTATGGTGTTCAAGACGCTAAACAGCATGACTACAAACTATCTCGCCAGAATGTTCAAGTTGAAATCTGCAGTATCACAACGCATAACAAGAAGCACGACAACTAATGACCTTTGGGTTTTTCCTGCTCATCCAAGGCCCTGTCCACACGGCAACGGATTCAGGTGAATCTGATAAAATTGTTTATCGTTTCGGCCTGGCGTCCACACGGCACCGGCGTTTTGGGTGCCCCAAAACGATATTTTTTGAGAACGGGTTCCAGAGTGGAAAAATCTGGCAACGGCGCCGTTGCGAAGTCGTCTGGATGAGAAGAACGGATTTGTTTACGATGACGTCACAACCACATGACTAGAACAAGCAGCACTCTCGCTGTTTTGTATGAACCACTGCATTGCATTCACTTTTGTATACAGCTTTTCTTTTAAATAAACAAGTAACTGAACCATTTCTTGAATTTCTTTTTTTTATTGGATAAGACTGCTTTTCAAAATGTTCACACAATATAAAAAGTTATATAAATTATATAAAAATGCTTTTCAAAATGTTCACACACAATAAGAAAATTAAGTTATATAAAACTATGCACACTAATAAAACTAATTTGTACACACAGAAGGCACGATTTCCTCGTGTAGTCGCAGCCATCTTCTTGTTGTTGTGTGTTTGTTCCTGTGAGTGCTTCACGCCGGGTAGAAGAAGGGGTTTATGCGCATGCGTCCTACTTCTATTGTTCTGGTGTCTCCGATGGGACCGTCTTACAGCGCACGTAGAGGTGTGGCATGTGTATTGCATCGTTTTCAGCAAGCGTTGCGTTGCCATATGTGCCTGATATTTTACTGATCCGTTGCCCATGTGGACGCGATATTTTTTTTAATAAAATCTCGTTGCCGTTGTCGTGTGGATGTAGCCCAAAAGTCAGAAGATCACTGGCTTACGTTGGACCAACAAGCTACAATAACATCCCATCAAGAATCAGGATCACGACCACCAACCTCAATATGTTTAAACAGCTTATATGTGAACACTTCCTGCAACAAATATGCTAAACACCAGAGGTGGACAGTAACGAAGTACATTTACTTGAGTACTGTACTTGAGTACATTTTTTGAGTATCTGTACTTTACCTGAGTATTTTTTTTTTGAAACTCGTGACTTTAAGTTCACTACATTTGAAAGGCAAATATTGTACTTTTCAATCCACTACATTTCTATCAAGGTCCTCGTTAATTATTATTACTATGAAGCAGCTTTGAAAGTGGATGTTTTTGGTTTTCTTTTATAAAATGTGATTGTTTTTTCACAGGTGACACTGAGACAGTCTACCAGTAATCACTAGGGTCACGTCCATAGACTATTAAATAAAGTTCAATTTCTCAGCAGTATTATTTGAACACGATCAGTTGATGGCAGAATGGAAAGGAGGCGGTTCTTCTGGAGAACGTACGCACTCATGGCTATGCCTAGAACCCATGTTTCAGTTTTCAGAAAGGAATAAAGATTCGTTTCGTTTTAAATGTTTGTTTTGTTTGTCTAAAACGAACCACATCACGGCCTACAAAAACTCACTGTCCGTATTGAGGGATGTAAACATTTTATTCCAAGATAAAGCCTGCAATGAAGTTGTCTGTGCTTTTAGAGCTAGCGATAACGTTGCAATAGCTATGCAGTCTGGTTCGTCAAATGACTTTCTATGGATTTGCCCACCAAGTTGTTACAACCTTGTCCACGGCTAACGTTAACATATAGCTAGTTAGCTTGGACACTGTTAGTTAGCATGTAAAAACAGAGTCATGCTAACATGGATAACGTTAACTTTAGCATAATCTTGCCAAAGAAACAGAATGTAGAAATCTTTTTTTTTTCTAGTAACGTTAGCTACCCAATATGATTTTGAGTTTGAAAAGAGTTTGCTAGTATGTCAGGTGGAGCTTCAGGTCTACAGGTTCTACAAACTAGTCAGAAAATCCAGTCGGTTGCTTCAGAGGCATTAGGTTTTGTAAGCATTGTGGCAATAATACAACGATGTGTTGACAGAAAATGTACTTTTAATACTTAAGTATTTTTAAAAGCAAGTACTTCAGTACATTAACGTAAGTGAAAGTTTGACTGGACAACTTTCACTTGGGGCGGCACGGTGGCGTAGTGGTTAGCGCTGTCGCCTCACAGCAAGAAGGTCCGGGTTCGAGCCCCGTGGCCGGCGACGAGGGCCTTTCTGTGTGGAGTTTGCATGTTCTCCCCGTGTCCGCGTGGGTTTCCTCCGGGTGCTCCGGTTTCCCCCACAGTCCAAAGACATGCAGGTTAGGTTAACTGGTGACTCTAATGCCGCTTTTCCACTACAAACGCGGCTGAGCCGTGCCGTGCTGAGTCGGGCTGAGCGGGGCTGTTGGAGTTGCATTTCGACTACAACCGTGCTGGCTGGAAGTGGGTGGACACATTGGGTGGAGTTAGCAAAAGTGGGTGGACGTCACGTGATGTCGTTAAGCAGCGCAAACAGTGACATCAGTGAGCTTTTAAGCGGTAGTCTCACGACCCGAATAGTAAACAATAAACATGGAGTCGTTAGTGTTGCTGGTCTTGGTGCTGTGGCTTGTTGTCACCGACAACGTGGACAGATACTGGCAAGAGCGTATAGATGAGGCGAGGCGCATAAGGCTTCAGAAATTCTCATAATTCGTAATTCTTCTCCTTCCGGGTTTGCGGTGTTTACAGATCCCAGCGTGCTCGCGGAGCGTGTGGGGGCATGTGAGGACACTCCTCCTCACCAATCAGTGCACAGGGGAGTGTCTCCTCACGCCCCCAGCCTCACTCGGCTCGCTTTGGCTCGCTTCAGCCCCACTCCAAAACGGTGCGAGTTTTAGGGGCTAAGCAGGGCTGAAGCGAGCCGAGTCGTGCTGGTTTTTGGTAGTCGAAACGCGAGCTGTGTCGGGCTGAAGTGAGCTGAAGCGAGCTGAAGTGAGCTGAAAAAGGGTAGTGGAAAAGGGCCATAAATTGAACGTGAGTGTGAATGGTTGTCTGTGTCTATGTGTCAGCCCTGTGATGACCTGGCGACTTGTCCAGGGTGTACCCCGCCTCTCGCCTGTAGTCAGCTGGGATAGGCTCCAGCTTGCCTGCGACCCTGTAGAACAGGATAAAGCGGCTAGAGATAATGAGATTAGAGATGAGAACTTTCACTTGTATCAGAGTAACATTTAACCAGCAGGATCTGTACTTTGACTTAAATAATGAAGTTGGATACTTTGTCCACCTCTGCTAAACACTTTAAAAACTTCACGTTATGTGGAACATCTTGTGGAAACATTTGACCTATCTGAATTTTTTGTTTGTTTGTTGTCTTTTTTCAAACTACTTAAAATCAACATTTATTATTATTATTATTATTATTATTATTATTATTATTATTATTATTATTATTAAGTAATTAGGTTTCTAGATTGATAGGTACGATTTGGACTGATCTAGTTCATAGTTATCTTTGGAACTTTTTGACTGATATATTTTTGTCTAATATCTAATACTGTCGTTTATTTTCACTAGAAGGCCCAGTGTGAGCGTAGCGTGAGCTAAACTGATTTATTAACCTTCTTAAAAATAAAGTTTTATCTCAATGAATTGAATGAATTTTACAGAAGGAGGGTTCTTACCAAATTAGCAACAACCAAGCTCCATGACTGAGCCAGAAGGCGCTATAAACTATTCTAAAGTGTTCTCCTTATGCTAACACATTTGATTTTACCATCAACAGTTCAAGTCAAGTGAAGTTTATTTGTATAGCACTTTTAACAACAGACGTTGTCGCAAAGCAGCTTTACAGAAAATTAAAGACTTTAAATATGAGCTAATTTTATCCCTAATTTATCCTCAATGAGCAAGTGTGGGGCGACGGTGGCGAGGAAAAACTCCCTCAGATGACATGAGGAGAAAACCTTAAGAGGAACCAGACTCAAAAGGGAACCCATCCTCATTTGGGCGATAACAGACAACGTGATTTATAAATAACTCGCTTCTATAACTGTCCTGTATAGTCACAAAGTATAACTGTGAAAACAGGAAAATAATTATAGTTTTAACATGAAGTCTGTTTTGCTGAAGTTATAAACTGTTCGTTAATGGAAACTTGAGTGCAAAACTGTTCATGACAATCAACTGCAGTCCTAAAGTTGACAAGTCCACTGTAGTCCTCAGGCATAAAAGCATTACTGTAAGTGTCCAGGGACGGCATTACAGAAAGTTCCTATCTTAAGTCAAAAGTTAAGATGGGACAGCTGTGAGATAGGATTCTTTTCAGTTTGGTATTACAGAAGCAAATCCTAACTTCATTTAGGATTCTTATCTTATCTCGAGTTAGGATTCCTAAATAACCGATCGAAACATCTATGATCGCCTTTAATGTCTGTTACCTAGCAACGAAAGCTACACTGTGTCTCGTGAAGTAACGTCCAGTGATCTCTGGCTAGCTGCTACAACAGAAACAATACCCTGCTACAAGTGACGACTTGACACGAGACAGCAAGAGACGTAAACAGTATGGACAAACAACGACGGGCTTTAAATTTTAAACCGGATGAAATTGAAACGTTATAACCGGGAGAGCCCCATGTCGACGAGTCGGCCTCTCTAAATCTGGCCGCAGTTTATCAGCTAACTGTATGATCATGGCCCGGGGTAACCGGTAGCGATTTATCAAAGTTTTGTCATCAAACCTTAAAACGTCGTTTTGGTCTACCAACTGCCTTTCAATAAACAAATTCCGGTTACGTTGTTGTTGTCGCCTCAAAAGCAAAATACCTGCCATTCTGTCTAATAGTAGACTACTAGCTGATTTATACAGTAAAAATGACAGTTAGGACAGCGGTGGGGATATCCTAAAGTTAGGACGCGTATTTAAGAATTTTTTAGTTTTTTTAGAAGTTAGGATGCTTCTGTAATACACTTTTCTTAACTTGAGATAGGATAGGACAACAGAGTTAGGAACAGTTGTTCTGTAATAGCCTTTTCCTAAATATGATCCTAAAGTGCCGTTGCCACGGGAACTAGACAGATAAGATGAGATTCTCAAGTTAGGAACTTTCTGTAATGCGGCCCCTGAGCATCTTGCAAGCATGACTTTTGACTGTCCATATGATATGGGGCCGTCCTCTACAGGAGCAATGTGATGAGACTCCAGCCAGACGTAGGGCATCAGGATGGATCAGGCAGGTCTGTGGAGCAGAAGAGGTCAGCATCTTACTGGTGTCTCAGGATCGACATGTTACTCAGAGAGGGACATTTTGCACTGAGTGCATGCAGGGACTCTCCGGCAAGGCTAACTATAGAGGTGTTCACACGGCAACTTTTACTCCAGTGTAGCACCGGGGCTGCCCCGGTAGAGCGTTCACATGGTACAAAGTTATACCGGTGTAGCCCCTGAAAACTGCTTAAACCAGTGCAAATCTAACCCTGCTCGGGAGGTGGTTTAAGAAATTTACTCCGGAGTAAATGCTAGTTTGCGGGGCAGCACCGATATAAAATGGGACGTCTGAACGCTACAGGGGTAGACTCGCTACGCGTGAGGAGAGTTGATTACATATGGGCATTGCATAATTTGCATCCTGGTATTTTGCGCTTCCAAAATGGCGAATATCAACAACAACAGAACTGCGTGTCTTCCAGTGTTGCCAGATTGGGCGGTTTTAAGTGCATTTTGGCGGATTTGAACATATTTTGGGCTGGAAAACGTCAGCAGTATCTAGCAACACTGGTGTCTTCATCCACGTTGTTTTCCGGGCGCTTGGTGATGCCATGACAACCGGGAAAAGGAAGTACATTTCATTTCCGCATTATTACTATCGTATAACATGGTCGCAAAAACTGCCATGTGAACGCAAGTGGGGCTGCACCGGTGCTAAGACGCTTCTCTCTAGTAAGCAGGTTTGTGACGTGTGAACGCTTCACAAAATTTACACCGGTGTAAGATATATCGCAACAAAATACATCGGTGCAGCATCGATGCAAATATGTGCCGTGTGAACACCCCTTATGACAGCATAACTAAAAGGTTCATCATTAGCCGAATGAAGAATGTTCACACATTGCTCATTAGAATGAGACCCCATAGACCAGACCTTCTGTATTCATGCAAGAGTCCAGTATCATACCTCCTCCTAAATTTGCTCTCCAAGGACTCACTCGTATTTCGCTCATCACTCATAAACCAGTAGGTTGAATGCTTAAGGCCAATTTATGCTGACAACGCAGTCCTCACAGATGGCGTCGCAGATGGCGTCTGCGTAGCCCCCCCACCTTCGCAGACGCTCTGCGTGCACCTCCCAAAAATTGTGACCACCGCAGAAGCCTCGCAGACAGCGTCGCAGACAAGAGGGCTCTGATTGGTCCACTCTACATCCGCCGTACACGCACTTCCGCTTCCCTATTTTCCCGGTTTGGTTTGTTTTCACGACCGCCATTTTTAAAAACACGAGCGAAGATGGACCAGCACGAGGAGCGGTTGATCGAGGAAGTGAGGAAGTACGTACATCTATACGACTCCAGTTCTAGTCATTATAAGTAACCGGAGGATAAACACTCCACTAACCACACCCACCAACTACTCCTAGCGATTTCGCGACTTCGCGCCCCCTTGCGTTGCGGTGGTGAATAACATCGCGCACGCCTATTACTCCCCGCTCAACGATAAGTTACAACTGTCTGTGAAAAGCTATCTGCGAAAGCCTTGTCACAAGAGCATGCAGAGGCCCTTAACATTCCAGGTGTAGCTTGAATCTCATGTATCTGGATTAAGGGCACCTCTGGGATTTATATACTGTTAAACTGGTAAAAAAAAAAACCTTCTTCCGGCAAGTGTTACATTAAAAAAAATCTGAGCTCAGCATACTTTATGGTGTGGTTAATGGAATAAGAAAAGAAGAGAATATTCATGTTTTTAAAAGCACTCTTAGATTATGCTTTGGCTGAGTTTCCTGAGCCTCAGTGAGTATTTATGAAGTGGCATCTATGTGGCATATTATGCATTAGCAATAAGTGTGAAGTAATGGGATAAAGCACTAAGGCAGTGTCAAGCAAAGCATCATTTTGTAGATAAAATGGATCGTATCTGGCAGTTCCAATACACAGAATTTCTTATCTCAGTCATTTTTTTTTCCTTGGGTGCAAGTGTTTGATAAGATACTAGGTCCTAGTCACATGATTTATTCATTCACGAGAGCTTGTGTTTGGCGTTCATCAGACACGCAAAATTGCACAAGCAAGCTGATGACTCAGAGGTGGCTTTTTGTCCGAGGCGAACTAGGTTAGGGCACTTCACGCTTGGAACAATACAGGTTAAAAAGCTGCTCAACGCCCGGTGCTGGACCCTGAACTGCCCCCTTTAAACACTTTCTCCTCCCCGGTGTCTGCTTTAGCTGCCCTCCGATAGCTCTGCTGAGCATTATTCATTGCTGAATAACAAAAGCCAAGGTGCATTCAGTCAATGAAGTAGACTCTGTTTGAGGGGTGGGGGATTTAAAGAGCTCTCTGTGACCTTCCCGTGATCCAAACTTCAATATATCAACAGCTTAATGGTGCACAATGGCGTGGAGAATTAACGCCACCTCTGGCTTTGTCTTGAGAGGAACATTTCCCTGGCCTGACATTTATTATCATGTTTGGTTCTTTTACTTTGTCCTAATGAGGCACAGCATCTTGGCTTCTCCCTTATCTTGAGGACCAGAAGAGTCTATTGTATAGACCTATTAATAATGCAGGACCGTCTGGGTTTCAAGGGTTGTTTTCTTTGCTTGACCTGGATCCTGTTCCAAATCAGGACTGGCATGGCTCACGTGACCCATTAACATCTTAGCAAAGCATGATTTAATTGATTGCATCACCTGATCATTATAATATCACGAGTATGGAATGGAAACTACAGGGAGGTTAGTGTATCGCTAATCTAATCGTGGTAATGGGTCATTCTCATAGTGTCTGAATAAAAATCCAAGCCAAAGGGTGGGACGAGGCAAATGTTTCTGAGGGAGCAGAGAAGACACCATCATTCACCAGTTCTACAACTTCATTTGGTCAGATAAACCTTACCAAGAAGGTACCATATTCTTGCCTTGTTTCAGATTGAGACTACTTTGATTATGTTGAGATAACAGCGCTTGGTTTGATTTTTATTTATTGATTTGTTTTATATATATGACGCGGTACGCGGTGGTCCGGATCACCGTATTTTCCATACAAAACGAGGGCATTAATTAATTATTTTTCCTGGATTGTGGTCCGGTTCACCGTATGCTGTATTATATTACGATATAAATAAAAACTTACCAAAATCATACTGTGTTTGTCATTTAATACGAGTTTTTTTACAAAGTCGTACATCATTTGTTATTTTTTCTCAAACCGGAAGAGAAATGCATGCGTAAAACACACGCGCAATAAAAGATACCAGTTCTAACGCATGTAAAAAAGCGGGAGCTGCCACGAGGGAAGTGAAAAATAATTTTACCAACTTCACAGTAAGACTTTTTATTTGTCTTCTGAACTTGGTGGTCCGGACCACACCTGAAAACGGCGTGGTCCGGACCACAACGGTAGTCCGGACCACCGCGTACCGCGTCATATGATATTTATTTAAGTCGCCAAGCAAGCCAGTGATCAAGTAGGGTGCTTGGTAGTTTGCTAAACTGTTCAAGATTTGTAAAGTGTCTTGTTGTGCCCCTCACTCCTTGGTCTAAATCTTGTTTCCCATGTGTATGATGGTCCCCAGACTGGTCTGCAAGCCTGGTACAGCGTGACACTGAACATCTGGTTCCTTTTTAAACATGTGTAGCGCCTTGTCCAGACTTCCCTGCAGGCGTCCAAGCTTCTCTACAGGTTCTGGGTGGAAGGATGGAAATATGGGCATGAAAGCCAAGAGAGATGAGAAGGAACTGGAACAGTGGGGGTTAATTACAAGCCCCTGAAAGAGATCCAGTACCTGGCTGAGTAAAGGAAAGGGCCTGCTGGTATTTCCCAGATGGTCTTGGTCTCAGAGGCAAGATCACAGGGAAAGGGGAACAGCCTTAATTTGCCTCATTAGTGTTAAAGTGTTAATAATGATTAAAGATCAGCAGGCGCTAGCTAATAAGGTGCAAATCTGATCACTTACCCAGTTTCTACTAGCCTGAATTTCTGAATTTTAACTCAGAGCTGTATGTTAGCGACTGATGTGTCCATTTGTTTCAGTTTGAAAAGATCACACATGGCTCACTTAGTAGTACTGTCTAGTATTTACAAATCCTATCTCCTTTTTTCTTACATGATCTGCTTCCTGAGTAGCAGTAGTACTTGTGGCAAACATAGTAGTGTCACATATTTAAGCAATTATCTTGTAGGTCTAGTAAATGCAGAAGTTGTATTTGAGGATTGACTCATTGCTACATTATTAACAGCTTATGTGTCCTAGCACTTAAATATGTTACTCTGGGAAAATCATTGACATCACGCTAATCTATGTATTCTTTAATTAACCTTTTTTTTTTCTCTGCTAGCTTTAAGAGTTAAATGTGTTCGAGAACCATGTTGCAGTTGTGAAATAAGAAACATGGAACAGAATAAAAAGACTGTAGACCCTTTCATAGTGTTAAAAAAAAGTGAAATGGAAAAATTATCAGAGGAGTGTGTGATAAAATGTTCTACTGCTCAACTCCTGTGGTTGCTTCTGAACATCTCCCACGTCTTAATCCAGGCTCCTGTTTTTGTTCCACACCTGTTCTGAATTCTTTCCCAAACAATAGCTGCTTTCCCAACCTCCCCGACATCTGGGAATGACACAGTCCTCACTTTGGCCTGATTTATGGCAGGAGGCTGTGGAGGAGGATTTGGGAATGAGGGTTTGGTGGACTCACTTTTTGGAGCAAGGTGTACAATATGGAAGATAAACAGCCCTAAACCGAGTGCATGAGGGCCCAGTTTTTAATAACGGGAGTTTCTCCTGCATTATTTTCCCTGATAAGAAGATTTTCCAACAAAAGCAGGTCTGAATTTTAGTGTCAAGACCAAGCTGACTATGCAGTGTGTACACATTGTTTTACTACGAGCTCTTCAAACAACAGAGCTGGGAAGTTTCCGCACTCATTACTTTTACCAGGGTCAGCTAGGTATTTCCGGCCCTGCCAGCTATATATGGGTTTTTTCTTGTTCTTGTGCTCGCCATATGACAGAAGAGGATACACTAAAACATCACTTTGAGGTGTCATGCTTTGAATTATGCTGTTTGACATTGGCACCTCCTCAGACAGGCCAAGAATTTGGAATAATTCCACTTGAGAAAGATTGGATATGAGAGTAGATATGAAACTAAACACATGCTACGCACCTGTTTGGTTGTTGTTTTTTTTCCTTTAATAAAGCTGAGATTTATCTTGGTGTGTCTGTGATCTAAATATAACATGATGTACATTATATAAATTCTGTGCCTGGAGTTCAGGATGAATGTTTTTTCACAGAAATATGTAATTATGTTCGACTCATCAGTAATTATGCTCACGGTGGTTGTGAATTAGATTTATGAGTCTAGTCTCTGTGAAATCCTGACCAGCTCATAGCATTATATATGAGTAAACCGCTCAAGAATTGTTTAAATTGTGAGCATCGTTCATTCCGAGAAGATGTGAAGCTCTGGGTTCAATGCATGGTCTGGATATGTCTCTCTGTCTGCCAGTGCACATAGGGATCTGATTCCATGCCAAACCTGCTCAAAAAAAATTCACCATCTGACCACCATCTCTCCACCTTTTGTTTTCACAGGGTTCCAGCTTAGTTTAAAAGGAAAAGAGGCAACACATTCATCCATTCAAATGTTCCAGTGCCAGTCACAGCAAGCCTGACTCTGGAGGACAAAAGTCTCAACCCAAAGGAGCCAAGAAAGCTATCAAAAAGCAAACAGCCAAGTGCATTGTGTTTCTTCCTCTTGATGACCTTCTCAGAAGTAACCTCTCTGAAAGTTGTAAGACTCTGAACAAGAAGACTGATGGAGGGGTAAAGAAAGAAAAGACATATTTGGACTTAAAGGCATATTGGGACTTCTATTTTTGCTTCTCTGTGGTAAGGGGAACGTCTCATTTGGGATTACAGTTGGAAAGAGGAAAAAGGATTTGCTCTTGCCCTTCCCATCGAGTGGCTATATAAATACTGCATATAGATCAATTTGTTCTTGTTCCAAAAGTATCCAATCTAGAGACTAACTCAAGCAAAAAACTGCTGAAATCTGCATAGCATGGATATTTACATTTAGAAGTTCTGGTGGCCAGTTGGAACCCTGGACAGAAATTCTTGCTCACGACTATCCTGCTCCTGAGCCCTTGGCTTGTGATCAAAAAAGTGACCATCTCATAGGGACACTGGCACTGGAGGCTTCTGTTTGGATGCTTTCTTCCCAGTGGGGAGGTCAATGATGAAGCCCTTAACACCTGTTGGCTCTCCATCGCCCCTGCGCCTTCTTAACAAGGGCCCAGATTACCTGCGCAGACAGATAGACAGTGGAAATCGGTGCCGCTCTGTTAGTGCTGTGGAGAGGTTAGAAGCAGACAAGGCCAAATATGTCAAGAGCCAGCAGGTCATCAACACCAAGCAAGAACCTGTGTTAGTTCCTTGTGCTACCCCTCCACCCCCATCACGCCGCAACTTTGCTGCACCAACACCCATGACACCTGTTCTGTCTCGACGCCCACCACTTAGTCCATGCCCTCTCTCACCCCGCAACAACAATGACGACAATTCCAGGAAGGAGAACCTCAGAGCTCTGTATCTTGATGTAGAAAAGCAAAACCAAAACAATTCCAGTAGAGCACCTCTGCCAACTCCAAGGAGCCCAAATGGCATCCCGTTGGTGGCACCACACAGTGCCCCCATGATGAGACGGAGCATTGGGAAGCGCATGCTGCGGCCTGACTCCCTGGTCATCTATAGGCAGAAGAAAGAGTGTAAGGGTCCAATGGGAAATGGTGATGGAAGTACAAGCACTGAGACAAAAGGCTACAGCTTTGTGCGGCGGCTCTTCCAAGGTTCTATGCGAGAGAAGAATAGTAGAAATGATGATAAGCTGACAATCAGTGAGGAGAAATCTTCATCACGGGATGGAGACTCACACATGTCATGGTCTATTGACCGGGACACAGTAGATGGTGGGAATGGGACAAGGCGATCCAGCAGGACTGAGTCAAACAATGGCAATAGCAGCTTCCAGGGACCTTGTATTTCCTTTAGAATGACAAATTCCCTGAGAAATAGCATGGAGAACGAGAATGATATGGACCCTTGGAAGCCAGTGATGCCACTCCGGCGCTCTAAATCAGACCTTCGACTTTGCTCATCACTGGCATTGTCTGAACAGGAGCGGTTCTTTGACTTCTGTGGTCTTGACTGGGACTTGGTGGATCGGCTTGGGCCTGAGAACTTCCCAGCAGGTGCCAGCTCAGTTGACACTCTCTCACTGGTTCTGAGGAGTGTTGGGGGACTGGAAGGTGGCTCTGAACCAAGTGAGTTTTCTCGCCATTCAGGAGAGGGCCTCTTCCAGGAGGAAGTGGCTGAGCAGGTACCCTCGGCTGTGTCCATCATCGAGAGGAATGCCCGTGTGATAAAGTGGCTTTATGGCTGTAAGAATGCAGTGAGGGAAGGACCCAAAGGTCCCAAAGAGTCAACTGTGTAGCCAGTAAACAAGACAAACCTCAAGACTCTTGGACTACGTGCCGCATTGGCTGTTACATATTTGAAGAACTACTATATTTATTTCATTTGGAATATTTGTGTATGAGAGAACTTTACAGGATGATAAATGGCACATCGTTTTCTTACATTTGAGTGGGAAGGGAGCTGGAAAAAAAAAAAGACTGTTTTTCATTTTCCTGTCTGTAATTTGGTGATCTCAGTTTTCCCATCCTTGCAGTGATCCCATTCTCTCTGTAAATAAGCAATAGTAGTATGTTCTGTTCATTTTGCTGTTGGAGAACAACGGCGCTGTGTGCTCAAGTACATCTCAATAGATGAATAATTAAAAATGGAAAACCACTAAGCTCTCCCTGTACTGGGGATCTAATGTGTGAGTGTGAAGTGAACCGTGCATACCTCTAGTTTGTGTTGTTTTTCCTCCATTAAACGCAGGTGTTGGAACAGACAGACAATAGACCTATGTTAATGCACTAATGCACTGAATTGGTTGGGGTTGGTGTAGGGGGGATGACACTTATTTTAGTTTGTGCAAACAGCCTTGGTCTTGGACGACACCCTATGCCAAAGAAATATCCCCAATTAAACTAAGTCTCAGTTAACTACAATAGTTTGATTCACTAAAGTCAAATTTGTTTGTCATTTTAATCCTGATTATTTCGAAATCGCCATGACAATCACATTTGTTGTCTTACTAAAAGCGAATGAAACTGTCATTTCCAAATACAAGTCATACACAGACACTTATTTTAGCTAAATTGACAAATTAGCATCAGTAACAGGACTGACCTTATGACCACACTCCCCATACTGAACCAGATTTCTCATGGCCAATGAAGCAGATTCATCACAATGAAACTGTTCGTCCCGTCAGCCAGAGGGTCGGGGTCATTTTTAGAAATGTTGATGAAAAATGAATCTGAGGTCTGCTGTGGAATTTCAGGGTCACAGAATAAATTTAGACAGAGGTGGCTGGGTAGAAATACACAAATTCAGACATTTCACCTGCAGCATGACACCCAAATAAATCCAAGTGCTCAAGCTGTTTCCAGATCTCTCTCTCTCTCTCTCTCTCTGTCTTGCATGTTTACAGACCAAGTTGGTTTTTGTTTCTGTCAAGAAGAGGTTTAGACTATATTTACAAAGGTTTATAATTCATGCAGGCAATGAAAATAAAGTTGTATTTGTATTTTTAATGAAGCTTGTTTGTCTTTTGCCTCTTTATTTCAAAAATTATATCATGAACACAAGGAAAACATTGCACCAAGACGTTCTGATACATTACATGTATTCCAACTGTAAATCCGGCGACTGTGCAGGATCCTGAATCTGTTTTTAAAAAAAAAAGTAACCTTTGTCTGCCGGCTGGTTTTTGAATGCTGAAACAGAAGTTGCGGTTGGGTTACACAAGTGTGTCTTGTCTCTTCCCAACATGCTTCTAGTTTTTCACCAAGTCTCAAGTACCTGCTATTGTTTGGAAAATCATAGCATGTAGTGCACTTGAGTCAGACACACCAGGGTCCATTTAAAAGCAGCAAAACAACCAAAAGGTCTCTGTTTTGTCTTGGTGGTCAAGTTACACCCCTCTTTCTTTCCTTTCTCTCTTTTTTTTACATTCTTCCATCCGCTGTGTGTGGGTATAACAGCCATCCTGTCAAACACTGCTGTGCAACGTCCTGTTTTTTTGTGCTTTTTTTTCCACCAGTTTTTCTTTCTTGCATCAGCCTATGATTCCATGAAGTGCTTTTTTTTGACAGCACACCCATCCAGATGTGGATTGAGCAATGCACTACCTCATACCGGTACATACAGTACCAGGCGAGGGAGGCCAAGGTGTGCTAGCACTTGCCCAAGGTCTCCACCCATGCTAGTGGAGGCAAAGAATCGCCTTACTTCTCCATTCTAGACCAGCATAAGTGCAAAGTCTCTAGCCACTACCCACATTCCTCTTTAACCACAATGATTGCATTTTTTTAAATTAAAAAAGGGCGTCATACTTTTAATCAGTTTATATTTACCCTTAATGTCCTTGAAACTGGTTAGTTCCTGTTATCACTTACATTATAGCAGCGATAAACAAACAGTTGTTCCTTCAGTCTCTCTAAAAGTTACAGCTTTAACTCTGACTGGTGCAAAGTGCTGATACTGGAGACTCCTTACATAAATGTTAAATAAATATCTCCTTATAGAAAACTTCAACATACCGATGACTACATGTTTCTCTTTTTCCCATCTGTTTAATATTGGCCATTAATTATGTGAAGTGTCCATCCCTGTGAATGAGCTGTTACTATAGAAACAATAGTATAACAGCAAGCACTACTGTCAGAGCTGCTGTTATGGAAAATGAATCAGGACCTTCTGATCAATCAGAAATGAGGACTGAATAGCATTCTGGTGTAACGTGTTCAATCCTGCATGAACTACCGTACAGCTCAAAAATTCTCTCTACATATTGCAGGTGTTTTGGTTTTGATTCAGTCTTAAAGCAAATGAATCGTAAAATACGAATTTACTTGTAATTAAGCACTTTAACATGTAATTCAAAGTAGCACTAAGATGAGGTAGTAATTCTGAAAGGATATTGATTATTTCCACATTTAAAAGTGGCTAAGGCAAGTTAAGGCATCGGTCAAAATACATGTACACCACCATATTCAGCTACACCGCTATAAGGATACTGTGAAAATTCAAAATGAGGCTGCGGGATTGATGACGTAGAAATTGCTGAAGCCGGATCCAGGCAAGACCCCACCATTTGCTTACAGCATGGTCTACTGTGGTGATTTTGCTTGTGATTTTTCTCATATTTAACGCAGTTATTTTCATTGCAGACTCTTTTTTTTTTTTTTAGTACCATAATGTTGTATTATCTCTGTGAACTGTGTTCTGTGAGGATAATCCCGTATTGCACATCATTTGGTTGTATAAACGGTACTGGTCGGTCAACTTGTCCGCCGGGATTGTCATGGCATGGCTATTCACTAGCTCCCGAGAAGAAGTCACTTCTGAAGCAGTGGTTGCACAATGTTGGGAGAGATCACTTCACTCCAAACAAGACTTCAAAGTTATGCAGCAAGCATTTTATGGAAGAATGTTTTGTGAAAGACATGGATGACGAAATAACTAGAGCAGCGAAGGGAACCAGGAAAAGGAGAACACTTGGTGAGGATACATGCGCACTCTCACGGGAAGCAACTCTGACGTCATGATGGCTGTGCCGGTTGAACGAAAGGGTTCCTTATAAATTACGCATTTTCTCTATGTTTATTCCACTTTAGAGATGGCGAGTTGGCTTAGTGGTTAGCATGTCTTGACCGCGAGATTGTGAGTTCTACTTGCGGTTGGGTCATACCAAAGACTATCATAAAAATGGTACCTGCTACTGTCTGGCAAGGCATGCTGCAATACAGATGTGAGTGGGGAAGTCAAACTCTCATGGCTAACAGAGGACTAGCCCCCCCCACTGTAACCCCAGCTGTATTGCTGGGTTTCAGTCACTTGACTTTTCTTAGCGGTTTTACCGGAAGTGAAATAGCTGGTGGTCTAAACAGCTGCCGTAGTGCAAACAACTAGCAATAACTTATCAGAGTACGCTCGTAATCTAGAAGCCACTGCTCGCTTTAGATATATTCAGAAGATTACTATGTGCAATGGAATACAGTCTGGGAAAGAAGGATTTGTCATACGATCTCGAAAACTACTCTTCAGTCGAGTTCCCCAACATCTCGAACTATCTGGTGTTGCAGACGTCCTTCTACACCGCAAAACAGGTGGAAGAGTATGGAGGCTTACAACTTTTTTGTATGTGGCTGGGTAAAGGACCTCGGTATCAAGTCACTGCCGAATGAATCCTGTATTGATTTTGGCCGTGTAAGTATGTTTTTTTTTTTTTAAGCTTTTCGTTCGCATCTTTACAACGAAGTGCTGCAAGTTGAAATGTAAACAAACGACAGTTGGCGTGATTCTCACTTGAGTTGGCTCTTATCTCTCAGGTAAATCATTCACAAAGATCATCAGAAACCCCTTTAAAGACCTGGATCTTAGTTAAACAAGACGGAGAAGTGATCACGGCGCATTGTAACTGTATGGCTGGGGAAGAATTTTGTCGCGACCTTCATACATACGGACTTTGTGAGGAGTGAGGAGTAAACAAAGAAACAGCTGCGGACTTTAGCGCTTTGTGACTAAAAAAAGTACCATAAAACAATGACACATAGCAAGAAAAGTCCTTGGAAAACACTAAGGACATAGCTGAGAGGATATACAAGCCTTTCATCAAGCGATCACTGCAAACTCGAGCATGCTTCGACTCGGCTCCCTTCGATTTCAGCGTGAGATTCAAAAGCCACCTTTCTCGATGTCTTTTTGTGAAATCCTGTGTTCGTTCACCCTTTTTTATTAGTTCATGTGGAACCCTGAAGAAACTTTTATCACTTTCATGGTTTGATCAATTCGAACAACCTAAAACAACGCAAGCATAAGGCATTTTTCATGCAAGCAATACACCTTCTTCATACAAACGCTCTGTCAACTGAGCTTTGGTAGACCACCAGCTAAAGTTTTGAATAACTAATGAGGCGGATGTGACATCACGTGAAACCCAGCAATAGGCAAGAGTAGTCCGGGAGCCATGGGGTCGGACCCGGAATTTTTGGTTAAAGTTTTTTTCTTTATCTTATAGATTTGAGGTAGCTCTTCAAGATTTAAGAGGGTGCCCGGTGATATCCCTTGGGCAATTTAATATATTAACCCTTTAATGCCCTATATGCCCAAATAATGGAAGAAAATACAAAAAAAATAATATCAGTGTAAATACTGATATTAAATGCACCAAGTTGGCTGTATCTGATAGGTATTCACATTTTTCTCTATATTTGTCATTCAAATACATCAAATGTGGATTAATTAACCCTTTCATAACTTTTCCAAATTAGCGATTTTTATACAAGTATTACATAAACTCTACAGTTAATACAAAATAATGATCAATATCTATGTAAGAACTATACAGCATGCAAAAGAACTATATACAGCATGCACACACACACACTAATGACCAATAACTATGTAAAAGAACTATATACAGCATGCATACACTCACACCAATGATCCACTATGTAAACGAACTATATACAGCATGTATACACTCACACCAGTGATCCACTATGTAAAAGAACTACAGCATGCAATAGAACTATATACAGCATGCATACACTCACACCAGTGATCCACTACGTAAAAGAACTACTGTATATACAGCATGAAATAGAAATATATACAGCATGCATATACATTCACACCAGTGATCCACTATGTAAAAGAACTATATACAGCATGCAATAGAACTATATACAGCATGCATATACACTCACACCAGCGATCCACTATGTAAAACTACAGTATGCAATATATCAAGCATGCAAAATGGCATATACAGCATGCGCACACACACACAAGAATAGCAAAAGATACTGATTTTCAATTAACCAAATTGGCTGTACAGTATTCACGCTTTACTGTCATTCAAATTAGTCAAACGTGTAATTGACCCTTTCATAAATTTGCAAAATTAACAATTTTGATACAAGAACTACAGTACATAAAGCATGTACGTGCATGCATGCATGCACACGCACACACATACACATGCACACACACTAATGAGCAATAATTATGTAAAATAATTACATACAGTATGCAAACACACACACAAAACACAAAAACTATTTAAGGAAAGAACTAAGAGTTCAGATGAAGAAAAAAAAACCCTCTAAACCCTTTGCCATTGCTTAGTGTCTGTAAAAATATGCTTATGTACTGGATGCCAGCTAGTACAGAGGAGAATGTTAAGTAAACCTTACTCCCCAACGTTTTAAAAGTCGTGCTAGTCAGTGGAAGAGCAGTGTGGTTTGGAGTGGGGGTGAATCGGGGACAATGCCCTGAATTTTACTAGGGAACCAGGAATATTACTATTTCAACAGTCAATATTGTAAAAATAAGCAATCTATTAGCTTAATGTATTAGCTTAAGGAAACCTTACTGCCCAACGTTTTAAAAGTCGTGCTAGTCAGTGTGGTTTGGAGTGGGGGTGAGGGTAAGGTTAACAGACTTTTGAGATGATAATCGGGGACAATGCCCTGAATTTTACTAGGGAACCAGGGACATTACTATTTCAACAGTCAATATCGTTAAAATAAGCAATCTATTAGCTTAATGTATTAGCTTAAAAAAATCAGTGACTAGCATTTACTAGGTGAGAGTTGGGTGTGCTAGCCAGTGTTGTGAAACTATGGGTCTAGTTCACTGGTGAGCAGTGAGTACATGTCACTGCTCTTTCATGATTACAGTCAAATAGTTTCTCTGCTTAGCTTATGCGTGCTGTGATCTTTTGGGGGCAGTGTGATTGACAGAGTTAGCAAGATAGCTACACAAGTTGGCTTGAATTAGCTAATTGTGTCCCTCATATGCCCCTGCAGAAGTAAACACAAGGATGACAATGGAGTGTATGCCTAATAATTTAAGGCTCGCATTAACAACCAAAGTAATAGAGTAATAAAGGGCTTTTTGGTATAAGCCCTGCCCCCAATTGCATGGCCACACCCCCAACCATGGCTGGAACCCCACCCCCAGGCCTTAAACTCATCCTATTATGTTAACAAACACAAAAATAAGTATGATATATAGACTTTGGTGAACATAAAGTGAAGAATGTCAAAATGTCAGAATTTAGGCTATGACTGCAGCACATCCAACAATAAAGGGCCAATATCCGGAATTGCCCAAGGGATATCACCGGGCACCCTCTCTTATCTTAATGAGTAGACCTTGGACAACAACAAACAGCAAAAAAAAAAAAACTTTAACCGACGAAGCCAGGTTCAGCCAAATTTGGGCCTTTGGCTCCCGGACTAGAGGCTGAGGGCTATCGAAACGGAGATCTGCACCACACCCAAACACCTTAAAGAGTTGGTTAGTACTGGGACAGGAAACTGCCTGGGAAGACCAGATTCTGGCGTGAGGGACATTGACTTATTTTTTATTCCACTTTAGACACATAAAAACATTACAGAAACACTGTCCTCGAATTGATATGGTGACTAGAATTCGGTTAGTTTTCAGTGATCATTTCCTTTAATTCCTTTCAACAAGGACTTTGTATACTTGCTTAATGTTCAATGATGTAGGATGTGGTCAATGGTAGAAATGTTAATTTAATTTATACCCAGGAATGTTTGCTGATCTACGACTCAGCTCTGGATTTCCAGTCAGCAAAGAACATTGTTGGCGATGATGATGTTCTTGTGGATCTGACAGTTAGTTCTTCTGGTCTGGTCTGGTCTGGTCTGATTTGTGCTCGTGCTGTTCCTCTTCTGTAGTTCAGTAAGATTTTCAGCTGTTTTTTGAACAAATGCAGCAAATCTACTCCAGTGAAAATTGTCACACTTTGACCACTTTGCACCTGCATATTAATTCCCCTGAAAGGATCGTGAAAAGGATGCCTTGAATATTCTTAGTATTCAGTCCAATACTCAGGCCACATTAAAAGCTAATTATATGTAAACTCACTACCACTGAATCCTGTTACTATCTTTAGTTAGTTGCTGCAACGAGCGTGTATTTCTGGCACAGTAAGAGAAACAGCGTGTTAATCAAAGGGAATAATGCAAGCTCAGATTCTCAGTGACTTCGGAAAACGCCCCAGGTTTGAACAAGACACTGCTATTTGCAGCTGCATTATACGCCAATGGCAAAGCATAGACTAAACTGTGGCCTGGCGACTCAGAGAGACTGTGGGCAGCGAGAGGGCACCGCAGGCACTGCCAGGTTTGTGGAGTGTGGCAAATCTGGCCTAATTCTTCTGCGTCAGCAGCTTTAACATGCCAATGCCATCCAGGCCTGACAGAGAGATGTGCATGACTCAGACAGAGACAGGGAGAGAGAAATATGCTCAGAGAAAGGTTGTGATAGAGAGACAGAGTGAAGGAGAGGGAGGGCCAGACAGATTCAAAAAGAGAAAGACAGAGCTCTGTGGGCTAGACTCAGAATGCACGTCTGAGATGTCTTAATTTAGTCTGCAGTGGACTAGAGGACAGTACTGGGATTGTGTTTGTGTCAGGGGTGGAGGGTGATTCCATACAACCGTAGAACTTGAGCAGGAAGCAAAACAGTCGAGCACAGATGCCCACCTGTGAGAGAGGTTTGTTTTGAGATTGTCTGAGAAATAGCTTCATTCATGTAAAGAAAAAACGTCCAGAGGAATTCACATTGAACCTTTATTTCTTATACAATCTTATGGATACATGGGGTGGCAGATGTCTTCAAGGCTGAAAGTTAGCATTACAAATAATGATTGTCAGCCACTGGGCTTGAACCCAGAACCTTCTTGTTGTGAGGCAACAATGCTAACCACTCCACCACCGTGCTGCCCTTCAAGTTTCCAATAACTACCATTATTTACCTATTAAAGAACAGCTCATTGTGTGTTTTATCCATTTATAGATAGATTTAATGGCGGCACGGTGGTGTAGTGGTTAGCGCTGTCGTCTCACAGCAAGAAGGTCCTGGGTTCGAGCCCCGGGGCCGGCGAGGGCCTTTCTGTGTGGAGTTTGCATGTTCTCCCCGTGTCCGCGTGGGTTTCCTCCTGGTGCTCCGGTTTCCCCCACAGTCCAAAGACATGCAGGTTAGGTTAACTGGTGACTCTAAATTGACCGTAGGTGTGAGTGTGAATGGTTGTCTGTCTATGTGTCAGCCCTGCGATGACCTGGTGACTTGTCCAGGGTGTACCCCGCCTTTCGCCCGTAGTCAGCTGGGATAGGCTCCAGCTTGCCTGCGACCCTGTAGAAGGATAAAGCGGCTAGAGATAATGAGATGAGATAGATTTAATATTGTGGAAAGTTTGATGAACAAGTTAGTTACTGTTACCATGCGTATTATAGCAGCTATAGGGCAGCACAGTGGTGCAGCGGTTAGCTCTATTGACTCACAGCGAGAAGGTTCTGGGTTTGGAGCCCTTTCTGTGTGGAGTTTGCATGTTCTCCTCTGGATGCTCTGGTTTCCCCCACAGTCCAAAGACATACAGTTAGGTTAACAGGCTACTCTAAATTACCCATATGTGTGAATGGGGAACCCATGGCCTAAAGGGACCAAAAGGTCGCTGGTTCAATTCCCTGGACCAGCAGGAATGGCTTAAGTGCCCTTGAGCAAGGCACCTAACCCTCAACTGCTCCCTGGGCTACTCTGAGTATGTTGTACATCACTCTAGATAAGAGCAAATGCCATAAACGTAATGTAATGAATGAAAGGCTGGGTGGGAACTGCTCTACGTCCTCGACGTCCACCCGGGTAGCTCTCCTGAGCTAGCTAACAAATCTGCAGTAAAGCAGTCAATTCTGGCTTAATTGAACTGTGTAGCTGACATACGAGAAGGAGGAAAAGAAGAAGCAGCTATAAAAAGTCATTCCCTCTCACTCTCAAATTTGCACTAGAGCCCTACTGCATTCTCAATTTCTGCATGGAGATGTTTATTTAACGTGTATGGACGGAGTCTCCAGTGTCAGTACTTTGGTACTGGTAAAGCTATAGCTTTTTTGACATTAGGAAAACTAATTGTCAATGTGATGTTGGTTACTATTACTGCATTATAGTTTAAGTAGTACTAGGGTTTAATTAGCCATCAAATGTTGTCAGAGACAGAATAATTGTTTGACACTATGAACAACGATTATTGAAGAGGAAGTGGTTGGTTGGTATAAGATCAGACACAGAGTGGTGAATCTAATTAATCAAAACCTAGTACAGTAGTTAGATTTACTCAACTGGGTGGCTTGAAAGTATTGGATCACTGGAGTAAGTCGTAATCAAGAACTCACCAACTAACTTTGGAAATGTGACCCGATACCAAAATGGGTCTGCTTCAGAGTGTCACAAAACTACCTGAGAATGAAAATGGATCTAATCACCTCTCCTCGCTCTCTCTCAGGGATCCGATGGCACCAAAAGGCCATAAATCACAGTATGGACCTTTTCTGTCCTCTCACTCTCTCATGCATGAGCTCTTGGTCAAAGGTCGGGTCGGGGGAAGGGAAGGACTGAGCTCTGAGAACTTCTCAACGATACTTTGACTTCAGGAAGACAGAAAAGGTTAGGGTGTGTTCAAAGACAACACACATGAAAGCCACGCCATGTGGGTGCATGTCAAAGGTTAGTTAACCCTAAACTATGAAACCAAACTTGACCAGTCTGTGCTTTATCCACCAATTTACTGGAAAATTATTTCTAATATTTGGCTAAATCAATAACTAAACTGAACCCACTGATATGTTAATTCCTCAACATGTTAAGACAAACCCAAAGATCAGGGATTAGCAGCCTCTTTAATGGCCTTTAGGTACTAACAATGTGCCTAAAGACTCAATGTGCTAATGACATTAGCAGATGCTGAACAATTGAGACAAAGCAAAGAGAGCAAAGCATGTTGGTAAATCCCACCGTTTAGTCTGGTTTGGGTCTGAGATCAGGATACTCCCACTGCTTTGAAGTTGGGGGGGGGGATGTAACTTGAAGGGCAACGTGATACCTGGATGTTCAGCCACATTGAAAAGCTCTCAAGGATGTAGAAGGATGAGACCAATAAAGACAATTAGGTGTCATTCAGGACAAATTACAAACATAGCTGATCAGCCAAGTCATGTTTGGTGTCCGATGTTTACTTCTTTAGTTTTGCACTAAAAAATCTATGTAGCTAACAAGAAATGGAATTGTCTAATTTGCATTTTGATACAAGACTGGGAACATGTTCTATTTAGCCGGTAAAGTTTGGTTCTTTGAATCCACCATTACTTGAATGCGTTCCTGGTAAGTTATTGTTAATTCAAAGGAAGTGATGTCATATGCGCAACGCTTGAAAGTTCGTGGCATTTCTGGCTTCGTCTGCTTTGCAAAACGTAGCGCATTTTTAAGGCAAGGCAAGGCAAGTTTATTTATATAGCGCATTTCATACACAGTGGCAGTTCAATGTGCTTTACAGAGGTAAAAGCAAAACAGTAAACAATAGAAAATAAAATTACATAAAATAAATGGGGAAGAAGAGAGAAAAAAAATAAGAAGAATTAAACAATAGTAGAAATAAAATAATAAAATGAAGTAAAAGTTCAGTAAAAACAGCAGAATAAAATAGAATAAAAGTTAAGTTTAAAACATGCAGAGACTGTAAAAGTTAAGTAAAGTTTAAAACATGCAGAGACTGTAAAAGTTAAGTAAAGTTTAAAACATGCAGAGACTGTAAAAGTTAAGTAAAGTTTAAAACATGCAGAGACTGTAAAAGTTAAGTAAAGTTTAAAACATGCAGAGACTGTAAAAGTTAAGTAAAGTTTAAAACATGTAAAGATGATGATATTTATCAGTTAGCAGAAAGCATCTGAGAACAGCTTGGTCTTTAGTCTAGATTTGAAGCTGCCAACAGCAGGAGCATTGTTGATGTCCTCTGGCAGTTGGTTCCATAGCTGTACTGCATAGTAGCTAAAAGCTGCTTCACCACACTTTGTTTTAACGACAGGTTTTACCAGTAAATTTTGCTGCTGCGATCTGGTAGATCTGATTGGGTTAGGCCGCTGCAACATATCAGAGAGGTAATTGGGCCCTGTACCATTTAGAGATTTGTACACCAGCAGCAATGCTTTAAAGTAAATTCTGTAGCTTACTGGAAGCCAGTGAAGGGACCTTAGAATTGGAGTAATGTGCTCTGTTCTTTTTGTTCGTGTGAGAACCCTAGCCGCTGCATTTTGAATCAGCTGAAGTCGTTTGATGGTCTTTTTTGGCAGGCCTGTGAAAAGGCCATTGCAGTAATCAACCCTACTAGAGATGAAGGCATGTATAAGTTTTTCCAGATCATTTTTTGACATAAGTCTTCTTAGTTTGGAAATGTTTTTTAGGTGATAAAATGCCTTGTTAACAATTTTTTATTCCAAAACAAAATGAAAACCAAAGCATGTCTCCGAAGAGGTGTGTCGTTCAAGGCTGTTCAAGTGTAGCTGATAAAAAAAAAAAGCATAATTTCGATCCATTATAGCCCAAAGTTGGCAGGACACTTACAGAATGAATGGGTTCCATTTATCTGGACAAAGAGAGGTAACTTCAAACCAACAGGACGGTTTGGTGTCTGCTCCATACATTTTGAAAAAGATACATTTGTGAGGCAGATTCACATCGAAGCATTTCAGCGACGTCTGGGACGTGGAGCAGTTCCTACGGTCTGGAAACAGAAGTCAGAAGCGCTGTCCCAAAGAGCTCACCACCGCACAGGAAGTGTTGAGCTTGTGTTTAGCCTGTTGCTTGAATTTATTAGTCATCCTTAGTGAGATCAATAACGTTCTAAGGTAGTTTCTATGTGGCCAAATATAATAATTAGATAAAGACAATTACTGATAGAAAAGCAAACCAAAACATGCTTACTCTGAGTCACTTCTTCGTCCTTGTTGTCATAAAGTTGTGTCAAGAGCTTTACAAAAGAAGGCAATTGCGCATGACGTCACACATGCAGCGCCGCTGACCAATAAATCGCTGCGATCTAATGGCGGACAAGCTTTTCGTGATTTTTGGAACAGAATTCAGATGCAAAAAAATTATTTTTCAAAACAATTTTTTTTATTTATCGGTGAACTTTACAACCTATTTGAGCATATCACACACACAGAAAACCCAGGATTTTATGATGTAATTTTTGCCAAACTAGCAGTTTAAATATCTGCCTCTAATTACATCCAATTTATTAGTGATATGGTTGACATACACTACCGTTCAAAAGTTTGGGGTCACTTTGAAATTTCCTTATTTTTGAAAGAAAAGCACTGTTCTTTTCAATGAAGATCACTTTAAACTAATCAGAAATCCACTCTATACATTGCTAATGTGGTAAATGACTATTCTAGCTGCAAATGTCTGGTTTTTGGTGCAATATCTACATAGGTGTATAGAGGCCCATTTCCAGCAACTCTCACTCCAGTGTTCTAATGGTACAATGTGTTTGCTCATTGCCTCAGAAGGCTAATGGATGATTAGAAAACCCTTGTACAATCATGTTAGCACAGCTGAAAACAGTTGAGCTCTTTAGAGAAGCTATAAAACTGACCTTCCTTTGAGCAGATTGAGTTTCTGGAGCATCACATTTGTGGGGTCGATTAAATGCTCAAAATGGCCAGAAAAATGTCTTGACTATATTTTCCATTCATTTTACAACTTATGGTGGTAAATAAAAGTGTGACTTTTCATGGAAAACACAAAACTGTCTGGGTGACCCCAAACTTTTGAACGGTAGTGTAATCTGAAACATAAACATGAACAAAATTCAGTGTTGCTGCACACTGTGATGTTATGATGCATTCATTTTGATAAACCTAAATCACTATTTTCTATTTAAATAATTTCCCCAGAGCCCTGCCTCTGAAAGTTGAGCGAACATGGACTATTTAACTATGTTGTTCATTTGAAACATTAAGATGTAGTGGCTTACAGCTCCAGGGTCCCCAGATCCTGATGATGAGATGATTATTTCAAATTCAATAACATGTCTAATAAAGATGTCCAATTATGCCTTAAGTTAAATCTTTACTGAACAAAGATCAAAGCCATAATTAACCCCTAATAAGTGTTCCTTAAAACAAAGTTCTATGATATTCTCTAATTCTAGTATTTTAGTACTGAACTTCAACCCATTTTTTGGAAGTTTTATGAAAAATATTAATGCAGGGTGTTTGAAAACTGATAGTGTATGTGTAATAAGTCAAATGTATTCATCGAGCTCATTACAATTCAACTGACATTTTCAAAAGTGAACATTTTCCAACAGTCAACTGCTGTCTTTTGGTGACGATGGAAATGGCAATACGGAAGTCAAAACACAGTTTTCTGTGAAAATACAGTGGATATAAAAAGTGTACACACCCCATTAAAATTATAGGCTTTTCTGATGTAAAAAAAAAAAAAAGAGAGACCACGATAAATAATTTCAAAACTTTTCCCACCTCTAATGTGACCTATAACCTGTATAATTCAATTGAAAAACAAACAAATCTGTTAGGGGGAAAAACATCTCATCTTATCTCATTATCTCTAGCCGCTTTATCCTGTTTTACAGGATCGCAGGCAAGCTGGAGCCTATCCCAGCTGACTACGGGCGAAAGGCGGGGTACACCCTGGACAAGTCGCCAGGTCATCACAGGGCTGGGGAAAAACATAAAAAATAAAAAACATACAATAAGCTGGTTGCGTAAGTGTGCACACCCTTAAACTAATACTTTGTTGAAGCGCCTTTTGATTTAATTACAGCATTCAGTCTTTTTGGGTTCACACCTGCCATCAATTAAAATGACTCTGATTAACCCCAAATAAAGTTCAGACGTTTACTCAGTTGCCTCCTCCAGCAAAAGCCAGGGTTCGCAGAGAGCTTACAAAGCATCAAAGGGATCTCATTGTTGAAAGTTATCAGTCAGGAGAAGGGGACAAAAACATTTCCACGGCATTAGATATACCATGGAGCACAGTGAGACAGTCATCAAGAAGTGGAGAAAATATGGGACAACAGTGACATTACCAAGAACTGGACGTCCCTCCAAAATTGATGAAAAGACAAGACAAAAACTGGTCAGGGAGGCTGCCAAGAGGCCTACAGCGACACTGAAGGAGCTGCCGGAATTTCTGGCAAGTACTGGTTGTGTACTACATGTAACACCAATCTTCTGTATTCTCTATATATCTGGACTATGAGGTAGGGTCAAAGAAAAACATCCAGGTCCGGCTAAATTTTCCAAAAAAATACATCAACTCTCCCAATAGCATGTGGCAAAATGTGTTATGGTCTGATGAAACCAAGGTTGAACTTTTTGGCCACAATTCCAAAAGGTATGTTTGGTGCAAAAACAACACTGCACATCACCAAAAGAACACCATACCCACGGTGAAGCATGGTGGTGGCAGCATCATGTTTTGGGGTTGTTTTTCTTCAGTTGGAACAGGGGCTTTAGTCAAGGTGGAGGGAATTATGAACAGTTCTAAATACCAGTCAATTTTGGCCCCAAACCTTCAGGTGTCAGTCTACTAGAAAGCTGAAGATGAAGAGGAATTTCATCTTTCAGCATGACAGTGACCTCAAAAAAGTTTGGAACGGCCCAGCCAGAGCCCAGACCTAAATCCAACTGAAAATCTGTGGGGTGACCTGAAGAGGGCTGTGCACAAGAGCTGCCCTTGCAATCTGACAGATTTGGAGCGCTTTTGCAAGGAAGAGCAGGCAAATATTGCCAAGTCCAGATGTGGGAGGCTGATAGATTCCGACCCAAAAACACTGAATGCTGTAATTAAATCAAAAGGTGCTTCAACAAATTATTAGTTTAAGGGTGTGCACACTTATGCAACCAGCTTATTGTATGCTTTTTATTTTTTTATGCTTTTTCCCCTGAACAGATTTGTTTGTTTTTCAATTGAATTGTACAGGTTATAGGTCACATTAAAGGTGGGAAAAGTTTTGAAATTATTTATTGTGGTCTCATTTTTTTTACATCAGAAAAACCGATCATTTTAACGGGGTGTGTGATGATGATGGATTCTCACGTCAAGGGTGACGTATGAGTATCCTGCTACTGATGAGTTTATTCGTGGGAGTGGAGACCAATCCTTGAACGGCAGGCCCCATTACAGGTTTTACAAGTGTAAAGTATTGATGCAGCTGTGTTGGTGGAGTTGGTCTTCCTTCTGGCCCTTTGATCTTTAAGGTGTTTTGTTCTGCTTTCCTCAAACGTCCCTACTCCCTTAAGGCAGGTTTTTTTATTATTATTATTATTATTATTAAACCTTTATTTTACCAGGAAAGAAGACCCATTGAGATTAATAATCTCTTTTACACGGGCGTCCTGGCCAAGAGGCAGCACAGGTTACAAAATTAAAATTACAATTTACAGGAGTCTAAAGAAAAAAAGAAAAAAAATCATTTAAAACAGTTCCAAATCAGGGACGCCGTCTCAAGTGCTCTCATGCTGCGCCAGGTCGTACATTCTTGGGCAGTTGCTTCCCAGGCGTTAGGGCAGATTCCACATGCCTTGAGATTTTGTTTCAAGGTGTCTTTATACACCTTGAGGTGGTGTAGTGGTTAGCGCTGTCGTCTCACAGCAAGAAGGTCCAGGTTCGAGCCCCGTGGCCGAAGTGGGCCTTTCTGTGCGGAGTTTGCATGTTCTCCCCGTGTCTGCGTGGGTTTCCTCCGAGTGCTCCGGTTTCCCCCAAAGTCCAAAGACATGCAGGTTAGGTTAACTGGTGACTCTAAATTGACCGTAGGTGTGAATGTGAGTGTGAATGGTTGTACGTGTCAGCCCTCTGATGACCTGGCGACTTGTCCAGGGTGTACCCCGCCTTTCACCTGTAGTCAGCTGGGATAGGCTCCAGCTTGCCTGCGACCTTGTAGAACAGGATAAAGCGGCTAGAGATAATGAGATGAGATGTTTAGTCCGTGTTCATCCAGATGCAGAATGGCAGTGTGTGCCGCACATGATGGAAATGTTTCAGCCGTGTATTTCATAGAGCTGGTTATAAATAGTAGGGTTGTGCAGGTGCTTTGGAAATAAAATGTTCCATGAAGAAGAAAGGAGATTGTTTGTGTGGTGGAAGTGAACCCAGTAGCAGCTCATGACCATAGAATTTGGTGGGGCAGGAAGACATTAATAACGCCATAGCCTCAAACTAAATGGAGTCAAGAAGCTATCGACAACATAGAGTCATCCTGTATATCGTCGAGCAGTTCATTTTGAGTGGTTTTAGACAGACAGTACCTTTTTTCAACTATGTTTGATACAGCAGGTGTTTCCTGTCAACAACGAAGCACACACATACCAACTAATATTAATAACCAGGGTTGTCCGGTTTCAGCAAAATGTCTTGCCCAACTACAGCACAAAATCCACACAAACCCCTTTTTGGCCATTCGAAAATGGAGACACATTTCTCTTCTTATTTTTAGTCTTTGCATCAGAAACAAGGTCACCGTGGTGTGCATGCATTTCTGTTCACTGGACACTGGACACTCCATAATCTCCCTTTTCCCTGTCACTATCTTTGCAATAGAAATGGTTCTGTAAATCATAGACACATTGTCTTCCCTTACCTTTTACCTTTGCTTTTGTTTGTGGAAATCTATTACATTTAATTCTAATTATTTGCTATAAAAAGATCAAGGCAGATGTTGAGTAATTTTTTTGAAACACTTCAAAATTTAGTGTGAAAATGGTGGCCTTGGCAACCCTCTCATTAATTGTCCTGCCTGCTGCTCCTCCTCCAATGAAAATGTTCATAGACTGAGCATGGGGCAGCGTCATTCCTGCCCCAATGGATTGTTGCAGTTCCCATTTTGACCACTAGGTATAATAATAATAATAATCTCATCTCATCACCTCTAGCCGCTTTATCCTTCTACAGGGTAGCAGGCAAGCTGGAGCCTATCCCAGCTGACTACGGGCGAAAGGCGGGGTACACCCTGGACAAGTCGCCAGGTCATCACAGGACTGACACATAGACACAGACAACCATTCACACTCATATTCACACCTACGGTCAATTTAGAGTCACCAGTTAACCTAACCTAACCTAACAGTCTTTGGACTGTGGGGGAAACCGGAGCACCCGGAGGAAACCCACGCGGACACGGGGAGAACATGCAAACTCCACACAGAAAGGCCCTCGCCGGCCCCGGGGCTCGAACCCAGGACCTTCTTGCTGTGAGGCGACAGCGCTAACCACTACACCACCGTGCCGCCCCAATAATAATAATAATAATAATGGATTCTCACATCGACGGCGATGTATGAGTATCCTGCGACTGAGTTTTTTCGTGGCAGTGGGGACCAATCCTTGAACAGCAGGCCCCATTAGAGGTTCTACAAGTGTAAAGTGTTGATGCAGCTGTGTTGGTGGAGTTGGTCTTCCTTCTGGTCCTTTGATCTTTAAGGTGTTTTGTTCTGCTTTCCTCAAACGTCCGTACCCCATTAAGGCAGGTGCTGCACCATGTCATACGTTCTTGGGCAATTGCTTCGCAGGCGTTAGGGCAGATTCCGCATGCCTTGAGATTTTGCTTCAAGGTGTCTTTATACCTTAGTCTTGGTCTTCCAACTTCTCGCTTACCATTGGTCAGTTGACCGAAGAAAAGTGCTTTAGGGATCCTGGCGTCCTCCATCCTGACTAGGTGTCCAGCCCAACGAAGCTGTGCTTTGATTATTTGACATTCAACGCTAGTGATGCTGCAGTGTTCAGGGACCTCAATGTTGGTGACCTTGTCCTGCCACTTGATACCACTTATTGATCTCAAACAGCGTTGTTGGAACTGTTCCAGGACTTTAATATGATGACAATAAGTTGTCCAGGTCTCACATCTGTGAAGAAGGGTGGATAGGACCACAGCTTTGTACACTTTGACTTTCGTGCAGAGCCGGATGTCATGTTTGTCCCACAGTCTCCGTCTTAGCCTCCCAAAGGAGCTGCTGGCTTTAGCTATGCACTGTGTTATCTCATCATCAATGGTTGATGAGTTAGACAAGAAGCTACCCAGGTAGCAGAATTTCACAACGGACTTAAGAGGCGCATGGTTGATGGTAATAACTGGATCTGTGTGGATTCGGTTTGGAGCGGTTGAAACATAACCTCTGTCTTCTTAAGGCTGACTGTCAAACCAAACCTTTCAGATGCACGAGCAAGCGCACTTGTTATTTGCTGGATGTCCTCAAGCATGTGAGCAACCAGAGTGCAATCATCCGCATAGAGAAGTTCACGAATCATCAAGGGCAGCGTCTTAGTACGGGATTGAAGGCATCTAAGATTGAACAGGCCACCGTCTGTGCGAAACTGTATGTATACGCCCCCGTCTATGTCATGAAAGGCATCTAGTAGCATCAGTGAGAACACAACAGAGAAGAGAGTTGGAGCAAGAACACAGCCTTGCTTGGTTCTGTTTGTAACAGGAAATAGATCTGATAACTCCCCACACTCTTGTACTAGAGCAAGCATCCCCTCATGGAAGGACCTGATGATCGCTACGAATGTTTCAGGACAGCCAAGCTTTTGCAGGGTTATCCAAAGACCATCACGGTTGACGGTGTCAAACGCCTTTGTAAGATCTATAAATACCATGTAAAGGTCCATGTTCTGCTCTCTACATTTTTCTTGAATCTGCCTCATGGCAAAGATCATGTCGGCAGTTCCTCTCCTAGCCCTAAGCCCGCATTGCAATTCAGGAAGTATAGACTCGACCAGCTACTCTAGCATCCTGTTTAGAGAGATGCATGCCAGTATCTTCCCCACGATGAAAAGCAGAGATATGCCCTGGTGATTGTTGCATAAAGTATGGTTACCCTTGCGTTTGTAAAGGTGTACAACGGAAGCATCTTTAAATTCCTGAGGCACTACTCCTTTCCAAATCCGCGTGAACAGCTGGGTGAGTTTCTTACTCATATACATGCTGCCATATTTGAATATCTCAGCTGGTATACTGTCAGCGCCTGGGGACTTCCCTGACGATGTCTGTTGGATTGTTCTGGTAACCTCATCTAAGGATAGTCTGGCTAACGCAACTTCAAAGCTCTGCGAGCATTGGTCTGGCATAGATATTAAGCCCAACCGTTTCCCAAAGCGTGTGGTTGACCCGCCTCCCTGAAATGCCTCAGTTTGCTACTGGTCGAAGCCAGAAAAGGCTGTGATGAAGCTTAAACCAATCACATCACTCTTTCCTCTGACGTATGTGACGCGACGGAAACTGCTTGAGTAACAGGAAGAAGAAGGAGGAGCTGAAGAGGAAGAGGACGATAATAGCGCGATCAAAGGCGAGACGACTACAACGATAGGATTCTCGCTGAGCCCCATTGATTTGGCTACCAGCGGGGCTAACTGGTAGATTAAACTCTTACCGAAGCCGGTTGGGAGCAAGGCGAAAACGTCCTTCCTTTCAATAAATACCTCCAGGGCTGCTCTTTGCTCCGTTTTCAATGAGAACTTCCCGTTGAATGCTTTCAATACAGCATCTACCGCTGTATCAAAGGCTTGCCGCTGCTCCATGTTCGTAATGTTTCTAGTGAATGAAGCGCTTCAGGCATAGATTCTGTAAACAATCTATGGCTTCCGGTCGCAGTTCTACTACGTCACTGCCTTGAACACGCCTCTACCCAGGGCCGTTGGAGATGCTCAAAGTTGATTGGCTCCCGATTTTTCGGGAGCTTGGAAGAGCTGGAGAAAGCTTGCCTTGCCAGACTAAGTTCGCAATAGCCCCCCGTGTTGCGTCACACTTAGGATGGGTGGGCCCAGGCTAATCTAAGGATGGCGTTAGGTCTAACCTCTCCAGTATCTTCCGCTGAGGGATTGTATCTAGAGCTTCCTGTGACTTTGACGATGGCTGGTTGAGAAGGTTGTTAAAGTGTTCTGCCCAACGGTTTAAGATATCTGGCCTGTTAGTTAAGAGTGTCTCACCATCGGATGATAGAACGGGTGAGCTACCACTGAATAATAATAATAATAATAATAATAATAATAATAATATGGAGCTAAAATGAGAAGTGAGCATACTTCCGAAGAACAGCAAATAAATTGATACACTGAAAAAAATTGAAAACTGAATTTGAGGAGAAAATTACTTAATACTAGTGAAATTATCTTGCTGCATGGACAGATATTTTTACTTGATAAGACATCTTCGAATAAGTTGGTTGCAATCTAGAACTAGGTTTAATAATCTCAGAATTGGTGTCTTGTATTCTTCTAATAGGAAATGCGAGATTGTTTCAACTATTTTCAAGATATTTTCACTTGCTAAGATATCATTTTTGCAGTGTAGAACATCTACTTATATCTGCCAAATAGCAACATTTTTTTTTTAAATCACTGGTCACCCCGAAACAAGTAATTAGTATTTCAAAGGAATTTAGACATGTATGAACAGTGCCAGAAATAAGGGAACAGTAGGTGTCCATTTCTGTCCAATCCATCCATCCATTATCCGTAACTGCTTATCCTGTACAGGGTCACGGGCAAGCTGGAGCCTATCCCAGCTGACTAGGTACACTTGTCCAGGTACACCCTGGACAAGTCACTAGATCATCACTGGGCTGACACATAGAGACAAACAACCATTCACACTCACATTCACACCTACGGTCAATTTAGAGCCACCAATTAGCCTAACCTGCATGTCTTTGGACTGTGGGGGAAACCGGAGCACCTGGAGGAAACCCACACGGACACAGGGAGAACATGCAAACTCCACACAGAAAGGCCCCCGTCGGCCACTAGGCTCAGACCCAGAACCTTCTTGCTGTGAGGCAACAGTGCTAACCACTATACCACCGTGCCGCCCCATTTCTGTCCCCCAAAGTACAATTTACATTAATGTACCCCCTAGGGCTTATTATTAAACCTCAAGGTAACCATATGTACCTTCTTAGGGCCAAAAAGGTATGTATATGTTCCCAAGTAGTATATACAGGGTACAAATAAGTACAGTAGAGAGTACTTTCCCAGTGACAAGCCATTATACCCCTAAAGGTACAACAATCTACTTTATTTCTGAGAGCGAAGTTATGAATTAGGACTTTATGAAGATTGACATTTATTAAATGACAGATATACAGTACTGTGCAAAAGTCTTATGCACCCTATTTTTTTCATGCAAACTTTGTTATAGATTTCTATTTTATGACTTCTACATTATCGAGTCAGTACAAAAACATTTTAGAGTCCAAACGTTTGTTTTCCAGCACAAAATTAAATGTTACAGAAAAAAAGTTTGTATCTAAGCAGCATATTACATAAGAGACCATTTTTCAGATAAAAAAAGAAAACATAATGAAGGCTGCTGGGTTTTGTTGCAAATTTAAGAAGCGAGTGTGACAGTCAAAGTGTCCAGAAGAACTTTGGCTGGTTCTGTAAGATGCTCAGTAAAACCTACAGCTCATTTCCGCATAAAACTGCACTCATTGTACCTGAGGCTAGTAATATATATTTTTTTAAAGCAAAGGGTCGTCTCACACCAAATATTGACCTTGTTTCATTTATTATGGCATACTGCTGTTTATAGTCTTTTTTTTAATGTTGAAACATTTCTCCTCATCTCATCTCATTATCTCTAGCCGCTTTATCCTGTTCTACAGGGTCGCAGGCAAGCTGGAGCCTATCCCAGCTGACTACGGGCGAAAGGCGGGGTACACCCTGGACAAGTCGCCAGGTCATCACAGGGCTGACACATAGACACAGACAACCATTCACACTCACATTCACACCTACGGTCAATTAAAGGTGTTTTCACACCTGGTCCCCTTTAAAGGAACCAGACTCAGTCCTCTTTAAGTGGACCAAAAAGTGGATCAACAGAAAAAGAACTCAGTTCTTTGTGTTCACACTGTGGATTTATTACAAAGAGGACTGGGTTCTCTTTCTGGTCCAGTTAAGCTTTGATGGGGCCTCAGTCCTCTTTCTGTTCACACCAGGTCCTCTAGAGCCCTCAGACCCCCAGTGCATGGAATTCTGGGTAATTTTCTCTTGAATCAAAATGTCTGCTGCCATGCTCACTTTTTTATTGTGGCCGACTCATCAGTCAGTCAGTCATCAGTTCAGAGAACTGTAAAGCGGCTGTGGTAAGTTGCAAAAGGAAGTTGAGTTTCCCTGCTACAGTCACGTGACCAACTACGGCAAACAAAGAAGGTTAAACTACAGTGAAAAAGGCGAAGTGAACCCGGTGCGCTTTTTGTTCACAATGTGCAGATTAGGCGAACCGTACCATTGATTTTTAGCAAACCGTACTGAGACCACCTCCTGAGGTGGTCTCAGTTCGGTTCGCTTTAAAGGGGTCTGGGTACGGTTGGAGTGTTCACATATGCGCAAAAAATGCTAAGTCATCGATCTGAGTTTGGTTAGATGGCTGAAAGGGACCAAGTGTGAAAACACCCTTAGAGTCACCAGTTAACCTAACCTGCATGTCTTTGGACTGTGGGGGAAACCGGAGCACACCCACACGGGGAGAACATGCAAACTCCGCACAGAAAGGCCCTCGTCAGCCACAGGGCTTGAAACCGGCCCTTCTTGCTGTGAGGCGACAGCGCTAACCACTACACCACCGTGCCACCCTGTTGAAACATTTAATTTCATTATTTTTAAGCCATTTTTGGTCTACGGCATTTCTTTATATGTGCCTAAGACTTTTGCACAATACTGTATATGGTGGGGCATGAGGGTTCTATACTTAAAAACAGTAGCACCATGTCATCTTTCAGTCTTCATCCACTGAGCCTGAGGCTTGTTTAATGAGGCACAGTTAACTCCAATTAATTACATTAATTACAAAGCATTCTGTGGGGACAGACAGATGGATTTCAGGCTAATTTACTGCAGATTCTCTGTCTCTGTAATTGGTGACTGTTCATCTGTGTGATGTTCCCACAGCTCAAAACGCTCAGGCTGGAGGGGTTTGGGACACGTTCGGAATTTCCTTCACAATCAGGTGAAGCTCAGGATTCAGCCCGAGGCTACTGACATGTTCAACTCCATCTGCTGACCATGGGAAAGGACCTTCTGTGTTGTGTGTGTGTGTGTGTGTGTGTGTGTGTGTGTGTGTGTGTGTGTGTGTGTGTGTGTGTGTCCTTGCCTAAAACGTCTATCCATGTGACTCTAGAGTACATCAAAGTTGACTATAGGGTGTAGGGTATAGGGTGTGTCATGGGGTTGTGGGGACTGTCCTTCCTTATTTAGACACCCAAAATGGTGCCTGGTCTAAAAAAAAAAATGCATAATACCAGTTGAAGATTTAAAAAAAATAAAAATAAAAAAAGGGGTCACGGGAAATGTGGGTTCATAGTCACATATGGAGTCCAAGGCTCAGAGAGTAAATAGTCAGTGTTAAAACAGTCACCTTTTTTTGGATCAGTGTTGTATAAAATACAGGTTTTTATAACATTTATAACATTTGCTTACCCCAAAAACAATTTCACTATATTAGCTTGCTAAGAATAATGTTAATGCTATAGCAGTGTCCATAAAAGATAACTAAATTTGCTAGCAAGCTAGCTATAACCAAGTAAACTAGTCTATTGTGTGAAATACCCGCAATCATTTACTGTGTAAATAAAACCAGTAGCTTGGTTTCCATAGCAGCGAGCTAGCATTTGATTAACTACTTTAATATGTATATAAAGCCAGCGAGCTAGCTAATGTGAGGCTAGCATTCGATAGCAAGTTTGCTAACATCAGCTAAACAACTGCTAAATCAAATTTAAGGAACCGCAACAAATTTGTGACAGGCTAATCAAATTTAACTCAAACGTTTGGTTAAACATCAGTGTTAATGAGCGTTAACCAATTAAACGTCTTAAAACAGTGCATTTTCTCTCTATAATAATTATATAATACTGTGGGAAGGTCTTAAAGGTAGACTGCTTTTCAAATTTTTCAAGGGTAGGTCATAAAAAGAAAGATACACCCAATTATTTTTGTTTAGTGGACCGAAAGATACTGAATTCGAATCACAGACTTCCAATTTTATTAGTTTTTTTAAAATAGAACAATTAATGAATTTAAGGCCATGTGGCCCTAAATTCTCCACTATTTTTTTCCTGCTTCACCATGACCCAATTCAAGATACTACATCATGCATCACATGGTGGGCTTTCCCCGTTCACGCAAGGCATTGTGGGATACAAATTTGAAACAGGAGAGGAAAATGGAGGACGTGAGTGTGCGAATGAAACGTGAAAGTCCGACTACAGTAACGGAAAGCGAGAAGAAAAGATGTTATGTTGCGAAAGAAAGGAAACGCAGGACCAAACTAATAAATATCGGCACTCAGCAAGCACCTCGGTGTGATCATCTGTTCATTTAGCGACAGAATGATGGAACTGTCCGTGCACGCTCAAAGGTAAACCTGTAGATGGCAGTAATGCAACACTGTGGATGCCAGCTGCCGTAAAACCCAAAAGAAGAAGTAAAAGAAGAAGAAGGTAAACCTGTGCATGTTCACATGGACGTCCTCTGTCTACTTGACTGCGTGAAGTGAGCGATTTCATGCACATTATTTGCTTGGGAATCCCCTCAAATTAAATAACTTCCCAGCCACAGAATTGGCGGTTTGTTTTTTTTGGGTTTTTTTGAGATATTGCAGAAATAAACATATATCACAATGACCAAACTTCAGAGGGAACTAAATTTCACCGATTTTATGAAAGCGAAAGGCCGCCTTGCTTTAAGGCAATACAGAGGAGGCACAACTGGAAAGGAAAATCACTTTATTTTGAGCTGTACATTTGCATTTTATACCACAGTGCTGTTGAATTCTCAGTTCTGATTGGTCAGAAGGTTGATTAATTTTCTATCACGCCAGCTCTGATAGTAGATCTGGCTGCAATATTTCGTCATTCGAATATTTTACAACTAACACGTGGACTTGTATATCTCATCTCATTATCTCTAGCCGCTTTATCCTGTTCTACAGGGTCGCAGGCAAGCTGGAGCCTATCCCAGCTGACTACGGGCGAAAGGCGGGGTACACCCTGGACAAGTCGCCAGGTCATCACAGGGCTGACACATAGACAACTATTCACACCTACGGTCAATTTAGAGTCACCAGTTAACCTAAACTGCATGTCTTTGGAGGAAACCAGAGCACCCGGGGGAAACCCACGCGGACAACATGCAAACCCCACACAGAAAGGCCCTCGCCAGCCACGGGGCTCAAACCCGGACCGTCTTGCTGTGAGGCGACAGCACTAACCACTACACCACCGTGCTGCCCCAGGACTTGTATATGATTATAAATTAATTTTAAATATATGTATGTCATTGTTGATACGGTGGAGGGTTTTTTTTGTGAAAAGACATTTATTTAGATTTTGGTAATATGGCAAGCTGCATACAGTTTTGTACTCAAGTCTCCATTAATGAACAGTTGATAACTTCAACAAAACAGACTCCATGTTAAAACTATATTGAATTTCCTGGTTACACCATTGTACTTTGTGAGTACTATATATAGGACACATTTATAGAAGCAAATTATTTATGATCACGCTATCTGTTATCACCAAAATGAGGATGGGTTCACTTTTGAGTCTGGTTCCTCTCGAGGTTTCTTCCTGATGTCGTCTGAGGGAGTTTTTCCTTTCCATCGTCAGCACAGGCTTCCTCATCAGGGATAGATAAATTTATCAGGGATAAAATTAGCTCATATGTTTAAAGTATTTAATTGATTTTTGTGTCTAAAGCTGCTTTGTGATAATATCTGTTGTTAAAAGCGCTATACAAATCAACTTGACATTTTCTTGTCTTCAAGAATGAGGAAAAAAATGACTATTTTTCGCTTTCATGAGCAATAACAGGAACTAGCTTGTTTTACAGACGTTCCACAACTTTAAATGGATAAAAAGTATGAAGTCATGCTTTCATTAATGAAACAATCTTAGCACTGGGAAATTGCTGTGGTATAAGTGGAATAAAACACTTCAGGATGCGCTGGAACTTTTTTCGGAGTTAGAACTGTTGGAGGAAGTTCCTCCTTTTTTGTGCGTCCGCACTCAAGGAACTGAGAACAATCGTAGTTCTTAGAACGCCCTTTTGAGGGACTTTTTCAGCTCCTACTTCAGGGTAGGAGAAAGGCCTAAAGGTTAGAGAAGCAGCTTTGGGAACAAAAGGTCGCCAGCTTGATTCCCTGGACCAGCAGGAATGGCTGAAGTGCCCTTGAGCAAGGCATCTAACCCCCAACTGCTCCCCAGGCTGCTTGGGGTATGTTGGATGTTGCTCTGGATAAGAGTGTCTGCTAAATGCCTGGAATTTAATTTAAGTGGAACCGTAAGTGCACAGTGATTGGTCCAGACAAAAGTATACACTGACTGGTCAAGCGTAAGCTAATGCAGCACCAGCAACCTCCATTGTAAAATATGCAGTTAGGTCCATAAATATTTGGACAGAGACAACATTTTTCTAATTTTGGTTCTGTACATTACCACAATGAATTTTGAACAAAACAATTCAGATGCAGTTGAAGTTCAGACTTTCAGCTTTAATTCAGTGGGTTGAACAAAATGATTGCATAAAAATGTGAGGAACTAAAGCATTTTTTAAACACAATCCCTTCATTTCAGGGGCTCAAAAGTAATTGGACAAATTAAATAATTGTAAATAAAATGTTCATTTCTAATACTTGGTTGAAAACCCTTTGTTGGCAATGACTGCCTGAAGTCTTGAACTCATGGACATCACCAGACGCTGTGTTTCCTCCTTTTTAATGCTCTGCCAGGCCTTTACTGCAGCGGTTTTCAGTTGCTGTTTGTTTGTGGGCCTTTCTGTCTGAAGTTTAGTCTTTAACAAGTGAAATGCATGCTCAATTGGGTTGAGATCAGGTGACTGACTTGGCCATTCAAGAATATTCCACTTCTTTGCTTTAATAAACTCCTGGGTTGCTTTGGCTTTATGTTTTGGGTCATTGTCCATCTGTATTATGAAACGCCGACCAATCAGTTTGGCTGCATTTGGCTGGATTTGAGCACACAGTATGTCTCTGAATACCTCAGAATTCATCCGGCTGCTTCTGTCCTGTGTCACATCATCAATAAACAGTAGTGACCCAGTGCCACTGGCAGCCATGCATGCCCAAGCCATCACACTGCCTCCGCCGTGTTTTACAGATGATGTGGTATGCTTTGGATCATGAGCTGTACCACACCTTTGCCATACTTTTTTATTTCCATCATTCTGGTAGAGGTTGATCTTGGTTTCATCTGTCCAAAGAATGTTTTTCCAGAACTGTGCTGGCTTTTTTAGATGTTTTTTAGCAAAGTCCAATCTAGCCTTTTTATTCTTGAGGCTTATGAGTGGCTCGCACCGTGCAGTGATCCCTCTGTATTGACTTTCATGCAGTCTTCTCTTTATGGTAGATTTGGATATTGACACGCCTACTTCCTGGAGAGTGTTGTTCACTTGGTTGGCTGTTGTGAAGGGGTTTCTCTTCACCATGGAAATTATTCTGTGATCATCCACCACTGTTGTCTTCTGTGGGCGTCCAGGTCTTTTTGCATTGATGAGTTCACCAGTGCTGTCTTTCTTTCTTTCTCAGGATGTACCAAACTGTAGATTTTGCCACTCATAATATTGTAGCAAGTTCTTGGATGGGTTTTTTCTGTTTTCGCAGCTTAAGGATGGCTTGTTTCACCTGCATGGAGAGCTCCTTTGACCGCATGTTTTCTTCACAGCAAAATCTTCCAAATGCAAGCACCACACCTCAAATAAACTCCAGGCCTTTTATCTGCTTAATTGAGAATGACATAACGAAGGAATTGCCCACACCTGCCCATGAAATAGCCTTTGAGTCAATTGTCCAATTACTTTTGGTCCCTTTAAAAACAGGGTGGCACATATTAAGGAGCTGAAACTCCTAAACCCTTCATCCAATTTTAATGTGGATACCCTCAAATGAAAGCTAAAAGTCTGGACTTTATGTCCATGTCCATAATATAACTATAACTTGAATATGTTTCAGTAAACAGGTAAAAAAAGAAAATTTGTGTCAGTGTCCAAATATATATGGACCTAACTGTATATATATTTATATCTATGCAAAATGTTCACCATATAAACAACAGCTCTTAGCATTAAATAATAGACAAATTGACAGACACTGAAGTCTAGGCTTTATTGAGCATATATATGGGAAAATACAGCATGATTTTGACATGCTATGAAATGTAACAATCTTCACTCGCATTTCTTGCTAACGTCATGCTAGCAAGCCTGCTTACAACATGTCAGCATTCCTACTGGTAGTGCCAAAGCAAACAGAAAAAAAGCCCTTGAAGGTATGTAGTTCTCGGGGGAGCTCCCTACTGGGTAGTTCCTCTCAATATGTCTCGAGAACTGTTTGGTCCGAAACCACCTTTTAACTCCCCTTACAAAAAAAGAAGTTTATTCAAGTGTGTTTCTAGTATACTTCTTTTAAGCTAAAAATAAGAGAGTATGCTTTCAGTTTACTTTTTATTTACTTATCAGCGATATACTTAAGTTCTACATAAGTATACTTGGCTTATACTGAAAAGTATATCGAAAAGTCTAAGTATATTAAGCTTATATTTAAACTTTTGATCAAGATATACTTAACAAAAGTGTAATAAAGTATTAAAATATTTGTGCCTTATGTTTAAGTGTACTTGCCCCGTAGTTGTGCTTCAGCATTGCTGACTCTTAGGTATGTCTGTGGTTCCATATAAGGTTTTTTGTTTTTTAAATTTCTTATGAGAGGGATAATTAAATTTTTTTTATTTATTTCTTTTTCTTTAGAGCTTGGATGTCAATTTCAGTTGTCACTGCCATGTTTTTATACTTTGGCACCAATATGCAGGTGTTGCTTTAAATTTTGATTTTTAAAGAAAATGAATATGTTCTTAATCCTGAGTATCTGTCGTTATTTTGTGAATTCTTACCTTTATAACTTCATTGTAACTTAAGGTACAAAACACTTAAGTTGTGTACTGGTAGTGTGCATGAGGTAAGGGTTAGGGTTAGAAAACTAATAGTATACAGTGGTGCTTGAAAGTTTGTGAACCCTTTAGAATTTTCTATATTTCTGCATAAATATGACCTAAAACATCATCAGACTTTCACACAAGTCCTAAAAGTAGATAAAGAGAACCTAGTTAAACAAATGAGACACAAATATTATACTTGGTCATTTATTTATTGAGGGAAATTATCCAATATTACATATCTGTGAGTGGCAAAAGTATGTGAACCTCGAGGATTAGCAGTTAATTTGAAGGTGAAATTAGAGTCAGGTGTTTTCAATCAATGGGATGACAATCAGGTGTGAGTGGGCATCCTGTTTTATTTAAAGAACAGGGATCTATCAAAGTCTGATCTTCACAACATGCTTGTGGAAGTGTATCATGGCACGAACAAAGGAGATTTCTGAGGACCTCAAAAAAAGCATTGTTGATGCTCATCAGGCTGGAAAAGGTTACAAAAGCATCTCTAAAGAGTTTGGACACCACCAATCCACAGTCAGACAGACAGATTGTGTACAAATGGAGGAAATTCAAGACCATTGTTACCCTCCCCAGGAGTGGTCGACCAACAAAGATCACTCCAAGAGCAAGGCGTGTAATAGTTGGCGAGGTCACAAAGGACCCCAGGGTAACTTCTAAGCAACTGAAGGCCTCTCTCACATTGGCTAATGTTAATGTTCATGAGTCCACCATCAGGAGAACACTGAACAACAATGGTGTGCATGTCAGGGTTGCAAGGAGAAAGCCACCGCTCTCCAAAAAGAACATTGCTGCTCGTCTGCAGTTTGCTAAAGATCACGTGAACAAGCCAGAAGGCTATTGGGAAAATGTTTTGTGGACAGAAGAGACCAAAATAGAACTTTTTAGTTTAAATGAGAAGCGTTATGTTTGGAGAAAGAAAAACACTGCATTCCAGCATAAGAACCTTATCCCATCTGCAAAACATGGTGGTGGTAGTATCATGGTTTGGGCCCGTTTTGCTGCATCTGGGCCAGGGCGGCTTGCCATAATTTATGGAACAATGAATTCTGAATTATACCAGCAAATTCTAAAGGAAAATGTCAGGACATCTGTCCATGAACTGAATCTCAAGAGAAGGTGGGTCATGCAGTAAAACAATGACCCTAAGCACACAAGTCGTTCTACCAAAGAATGGTTAAAGAAGAATAAAGTTAATGTTTTGGAATGGCCAAGTCAAAGTCCTGACCTTAATCTAATCAAAATGTTGTGGAAGGACCTGAAGCGAGCAGTTCATGTGAGGAAACCCACCAACATCCCAGAGTTGAAGCTGTTCTGTATGGAGGAACGGGCTAAAATTCCTCCAAGCCGGTGTGCAGGACTGATCAACAGTTACCGCAAACGTTTAGTTGCAGTTATTGCTGTACAAGGGGGTCACACCAGATACTGAAAGCAAAGGTTCACATACTTTTGCCACTCACAGATATGTAATATTGGACCATTTTCCTCAATAAATAAATGACCACGTATAATATTTTTGTCTCATTTGTTTAACTGGGTTCTCTTTATCTACTTTTAGGACTTGTGTGAAAATCTGATGATGTTTTAGGTCATATTTATACAGAAATATAGAAAATTCTAAAGGGTTCACAAACTTTCAAGCACCACTGTACCTAGAAGGGTAATTGCAGTATACTTCAAAACTAAAAAGTGGACTAGATGTATATCACCAGTAACTAATTGTATATATTTCCAATATGCCATAAAGTATACTTGTATAAACTAAAATGTGGACTAGAAGTGTGTAACGAGTAAACTAATAGTATATTTCCAGTAAACTACAAAGTATACTTTAGTAAACTAAAAAGTGGACTAGAAGTATAAAACAAGTAAACTAAATCATAGTATATTTCCACTATACTATGAAGCATGCTTTTGTAAACTAAAGAGTGGACTACAAGTATAGAACTAGTAAACTATTAGTATATAAGTTTACTTGCGGTATACTTGCAGCACAAAATAAAAAATACTCGCTGTATACACAAAGTTTACTTCTCTTAGACTTAAAGTATACTTTTTATAAACTAAAAGTGGGCCAATTTAGTCCCAAGAAGTATTAGAAGTTTACTTACAAGTATACTGTAAGTATCAGTATACTCGGTACACAAAAGTATACTTAAGGTAATGTACTTTAACTTTACTTAAGTATACTTAAAATTAACTTGAAGTATACTTCTTTTTGATAAGGGTCTGTCATGTTTTATTCCTTAAATGGCATCTTCTGGTTCGCTAGAGAGCAATGACAGAGCACAGAGCAGATGGTGGTCTCCTATAAGGTGGATCCCAGCTGTGTGTCCTAAAGGAAAAAGAGCTCCATCCCCATGTAGTGTTGGAGTAAAGTTCACTCTGTCATTACGCCGCCCTCATGGCTCGCCATACACTTTCATTAGTGGCACAGCTAATTTCCTATTTCCTGGTTATGCTGATGGAGGGTCTCATGGATAAGATCTAGAGACAGCAGTCTAACCTTTATTTTGTAGGAATGACAGACAGTAATAACAAAGATGTCCAAAAGACCCAGGAATGGACCAGAATGGAAACACATCCACTCAGCTGAGTGTACATGGTTTCATATAGAGGTTGTAAAGGTTAACAGTTGTTAAAAGTTCATATAAACCATTGGTATTTTTCTCATCTCATCTCATTATCTCTAGCCGCTTTATCCTTCTACAGGGTCGCAGGCAAGCTGGAGCCTATCCCAGCTGACTACGGGCAAAAGGCGGGGTACACCCTGGACAAGTCGCCAGGTCATCACAGGGCTGACACATAGACACAGACAACTATTCACACCTACGGTCAATTTAGAGTCACCAGTTAACCTAACCTGCATGTCTTTGGACTGTGGGGGAAACTGGAGCACCCAGAGGAAACCCACGCGGACACGGGGAGAACATGCAAACTCCACACAGAAAGGCCCTCGCCGGCCACGGGGCTCAAACACGGACCTTCTTGCTGTGAGGCGACAGCGCTAACTACGACACTGCCGTGCCACCCCGAGTGATAAATTATGAATTGTAAATTAATCTTGCAATGGCCTTTTCCTTTGCGCCAATTCCGTGATTATTGTAGGGACTTTACCTTAAAATTTGAAACAGGTTCAATTCACTTTAAAATCAGCTCTCTGTAAAGGGACACCACAAGTGTCAGGGAAGGGTTGGAGATGGATGTATATGCAAAAGATGGTTTTATTTATAAAAGTGACAACAAGCAACCAATCCAAATTGGCGAGCAAAGATCAAAAATGGTAAACGGCAAAAGGCCAGGCGAGGCACAAACAGATTAGGTTTTAGTTTTGATGTGAAATTTAAAAAAAAAAAAATCGTTAAAAACGTGCTACACTTTGCAGAGCAGATGAAGCCAGACATGCCACGAACTTTCAAGCGCTGCGCATATGACATAATTTCCTTTGAGTTAATAGCAACTTATCAGGAACGCATTAATGTAATGGCGGACTCAAAGAGCCAAACTTTACCGGCTAAATAGAACATGTTCCTGGTCTTATATTAAAATACAAATTAGACAGTAAACTATTTAACATGTCTAGTTTTATAAGGTATAATTTCCGGGGTGATGTCATTTTCGTAAGACTAGCACTTTAATGTGTTAATCCAAACATAACTATAGACTAAGGTTAGCAGCCAGAAGCCCCACTGATTTCTGCATTTCAGAGAGACGGCGGTAGCTCTGATACACACTCCACTATGTCCAGCCTGAAATAGAGCCATCTCAGCCTTCAGTTAAAGGAATTTTGTGTAGGAGCTCTGAAACCACTCGGAGAATCCAAGGACTGGATTTTAATGGAATTGTGCTGACAGGATGGACGAGGGCCCATGAGTCAGACAGGAAGGGTGAAAACAGTGTCAAACTAACACTTTTTATAGATTTTTTATAGATATAAAGCACTTTACAAATTGAAACAGCCTGAAAATGCTATTCTAAGTAATTATTATACATACAAGACACTTTTTCGATGGAATAAAAACATGTTCTATTCCCTTCTAGCAGGTTTCATTCATTTGGTTTGATAGCATGCAATATTGTTAGCATATCGCTTATCCTACGTGTATTACATCACTCGACCCAATGGAGAATGAGCATTGAATATGGTTTATGATATTGCATGGTTGTCAAGACAACATTTCAGCTTACAATCAACAAATACATTAATTAATACTGTTACTAAAATATATAGAGGACATTACACGGTTGCACAAAGATAGGAAGTTTATCTTCGAGTGGTGAATGTACATATCACGAGTGAGTGAAGCGATCAAGTGATATATTTTTCAACATGAGAAGATAAACTTCATGTCTTCGCACCACCGTGTAATGTTCTTTATATTATATGGTCACATCCACACACAAAGAAAATACACAAGTTAATCAAAAGAATTTTAATTTTGAGCCAGTTCACCATTTGACAACATGTGTCCAGTCAGCAGGAAAACCCTGGGAGTGACATCATCAGAGTGAAATATTGGGAATTATTATACATACAGGACACTTTTTCGATGGAATAAAATCATATGTTCTATTCCCTTCTAGCGGGTTTCATTTGTTTGGTTTGATAGCATGCAATATTGTTAGCATATCGCTTATCCTACGTGTATTACGTCATTCTACCCAATGGAGAATGAGCATTGAATATGGTTTACGATATTGCATGGTTGTCAAGACAATATGACATCACACATCAGAGGCATAAAACTTCCACACCAGCGAGCGATTGTGACAATTTGTAAATTAGCATGGCCGCCAGGTTTGCTTCATTAAATATGGAAGATTTTGAGAGAATTTTGAAAGACGTGTCGAACACCTGAAAGGAATGTGTATGTATAATAATAATAATAATAATATTGGCTGGCTTTTTTTCGTGGTATATCAGATATATTCCATTCAGCTACTCGTCTTCGACTCATTCAATATCATACTAGATGAATGGAATACATCTGATATACCACTCAATGCCAGGCAATATTATTTAAATGTTATTTAATAATACAGCTAAAATTATGAGCCTTCCCTTTCTGTTTACATAAAATTTCCAAATGTCTGTTATATCCTGTCACTGTAAATGCAAAACTCTTATGGTCCCTCTGGGGAACGCTTAACAATGCAGTGTAGAATCCTACAACAGTGTTTCCTTAGAAAGTTTGCCAAGTAGAATCTTTTTTTTTTCCAAGGATAAAATCTCATAATTATCTAATAAACCCCGAAAGGTCATTCTTATGTTTTAAATATAGCTTATCCAGCTATCCAGATCCACTATAATTAACAGTTATTCCACGAAATCGAGTCGTACATGAGCTGATAGCCGACGAGGCGCGTAGCCCTGAGTTGTCTATAAGCCGTGTGCGACTCGATTTTGTGGAATAACTGTTTTATTCTATCCACATTCACTGGATTTTGAGAAACAGAGCATTTTTTTTCTTGTAAATTCGATAAATAAAAACGTTATACAAACCGTCCGACAAAATCATTTCCGCTTAGAATGTAAACAAATCGGCAAAATGACAGGAGCAATTTGTGAAAAATGCTAGAATAATAATAATAATTCTTGAAAAATAAAAAAGATGTGTTCTTACCATCAAATACTTTTATTCCATGTTTTGTTGCTTTTTTTTGGAGGGGGAAGGGGTTCTTCTTCTTCTTCTTCTTCTTTAGGGTTTTTTTGGCAGTTGGCAAACAAACTTAAAGGTGCATTACTGCCACCAACTGGGCTGGAGTGTGGGACAGGAGATAGTGGGGAAAAACAAAGAAACAAACAAGCAAAAAACTATATTCTTTTAGCTATTTCTGTTTCTTTTAAATACATGATAATTTTTGGGGCTTTGTTTTCAATTAGATTTTTTATTTCATCTTTGGTTGATTCAGCAACACACTCCACCATTTTGTTTTTCTCTACTCACGGTATATGAGCTGATATCCTAGTAGTAGAGTAGCCAATCAGAGTGCATGATTGCTCATATCCAGTGAATGTAGATAGAATAAATATCGCTATCCATGTCAGGAGTGGCACGTTGGTGCAGTGGTTAGCTCTATTATTTCACAGTATGAAAGTTTTGGGTTCGAACCTTGCATCTGACTGGATCCTTTCTGTGTGGAGTTTGCATGTTCTCCTCATGCCTTCATGGGCTTCTTCTGATAGTCCAAAGATGTATAGATAAGATCAATAAATTCACTGTGAGTGTGACTGTTCATTGTTGTGTTTGAACTCTTGTCAAAGCAGGAAATTAATCAACACTTTCTGAGCAAACTGAATGAAGAATCCAACAGTGCTGTGTGCGGGTTAATGTAATATTATACATCATTGTGTACTAGTATTACAGCTAAGTAGAGGAGATGAAGCTCTTTTAGAGCAAAGAGAAAAAGTCAACATCCCCAACAGCTGTAGAAACAGTAATCTGACACTGACGTACGTGTGTGTGTGTGTGGGATGGTGGCGTAAGAGTCCTGTCATCACTAGCACACCTTCAACTCAGTATATACTCTCAAATGTATAACTAATATCCACACACACACATTAAATCTGAAGGATCAGGAGCACTGATGATGGATGTCTCGTGACAGCCAAAGTCAACTGTACAGAGGAATAATGAGGACAGGAGAAGAACAAGATGATGACTTTGGCATCTTGTAACGAAGCAAGACTCAGTTGTAGTCTTTAGGGTTCAGTCACTCAGAACTGAGATCAGAACCCAGTAATGATTCCTGATGAATCAGTGTTTTTGTAGAGGGGATCGCTGTGCTCACATGGGAATGGAGATCAGGTTTCAGGTGGTGGGGCAGTTGGAGGCAGGCTTGAAGTGAGCAGAATGGACTGAGTAGGCCCTTGGGATGATAATTCACCTGATTGGGTTCCACATGGGTTTGGAATCTCATCTCATTATCTCTAGCCGCTTTATCCTTCTACAGGGTCGCAGGCAAGCTGGAGCCTATCCCAGCTGACTACGGGCGAAAGGCGGGGTACACCCTGGACAGAGTCGCCAGGTCATCACAGGGCTGACACATAGACACAGACAACCATTCACACTCACATTCACACCTACGGTCAATTTAGAGTCACCAGTTAACCTAACCTGCATGTCTTTGGACTGTGGGGGAAACCGGAGCACCCGGAGGAAACCCACGTGGACACGGCGAGAACATGCAAACTCCGCACAGAAAGGCCCTCGCCGGCCACGGGGCTCAAACCCGGACCTTCTTGCTGTGAGGCGACAGCGCTAACCACTACACCACCGTGCCGCCCTGGGTTTGGAATGGTAAAATAAATTCATAATATATTATGGTATTTGGAGTGGCATGGTGGTGTAGTGGCTAGTGCTGTTGCCTCACAGCAAGAAGGTTCTGCGTTCGAGCCCAGTGGCCAAAGGAGGGCCTTTCTGTGTGGAGTTTGCATGTCCTCCCCGTGTCTGTGTGGGTTTCCTCTGGGTGCTCCGGTTTCCCCCAAAGACATGCAGGTTAGACTAATTGGTGGCTCTAAATTGACCATAGGTGTGAATGGTTGTTTGTCTCTGTGTGTCAGCCCTGCGATGATTTGGGGACTTGTCCAGGGTGTACCCTGCCTCTCGCCCCATAGTCAGCTGGGATAGGCTCCAGCTTGCCCGTGACCCTGCACAGGATGAGCAGTTATGGATAATGGATGGATTATGGTATTTGCTTTTGACTTAATGCAGCTGGAGAAATTGTTGGATTATTATAAAAACAGTACATAAGGACCATGTGAACTTTGAAATTTGTCAACCTTTGAAGCATGAGGCATCAGAAGACAAAAGTGTCGGCTGTGATCTTATCGCTCTGAAAAAAAGAGGAAAGTTTGAGAGGAAAATATTGAGTTAACACCAGACGTTTATTTTGTTTATTATCATCTATCACTTCCCATTGCACAAAAAAACCAAACAAAAAACACAAAACAGTTGGACCACCTCAGTAGTTCATCAGATATGAGAACCTTAAGGATGTAGAAAGAACACTTTTTGTGATGTTCCCCTCCTCTTTTACCTCCCTAGTAGCACATTTAACAGGACAATTCTTTATTGCTGATGAAGAAGGAGGAGGAGGAGAACAAAGAGAACGAGGAGAAGGATTAGAAGGAGGATGAGAATGAAGAAGACAAGGATAACAAGCAGAAGAAAAAGAGGGAGGAAGAAAAGAAGGAGCAGAAGACAAAGGAGGAGGAGAATGAGAAGAAGAAGAAGAAGAAGAAGAAGAAGGAGGAGGAGGAGAAAATGAAGAAAAGAAGGATTGAAGATGAGGAAGGACGAGAAGATTGAAGAGGAGAAGAGGGAGAAGAAAAACAAGCATTTGGAGGAGGAGGAAGAAGAAGAAGAAGGTGAAGAGAAGAAGGATGGAGAAGTATTTGGAAGAGGAGGAGAAGTAATGGGATGAGGAGGATGAGAATGACAAGAAGAAGAAGGAGGAAGAGGAGGAGAAGTAGACAAAGAGGGGAGGAAGATGAGGAGAAGAAGAAGAGGAGGAGGAGAAAAAGAAGGAAGAAAAACAGGATTAAAAGATGAGGAAGGATGAGAAGAATGAAGAGAAGAGGGAGAAGAAAAATAAGTAGGAGGAGGAGGAGGAAGGGAAGTATAAGAAGAATGAGGATAAGAAGAAAGAGGTAAAGATAAGAAGAAGGATGGAGAAGTATTTGGAGGAGGAGGAGGAGTGGGATGAGGAGGATGAGAATGAGAAGAAGAAGAAGGAGGAGAAGGAGGGGAGGAGGAGAAGAAAAAGAAGGAAGAAAAACAGGATTAAAAGATGAGGAAGGATGAGAAGAATGAAGAGGGAGAAGAAAAACAAGTTTTAGGAGGAGGAGGAGGAAGGGAAGGATAAGAAGAATGAGTATAAGAAGAAAGAGGTAAAGATAAGAAGAAGGATGGAGAAGTATTTGGAGGAGGAGGAGGAGGAGGAGGAGGAGTGGGATGAGGAGGATGAGAATGAGAAGAAGGAGGAGAAGGAGGGGAGGAGGAGAAGAAAAAGAAGGAAGAAAAACAGGATTAAAAGATGAGGAAGGATGAGAAGAATGAAGAGGAGAAGAGGGAGAAGAAAAACAAGTTTTAGGAGGAGGAGGAAGGGAAGGATAAGAAGAATGAGGAGAAAAAGAAGTAGGTGAAGAGAAGAAGAAGGATGGAGAAATATTTGGAGGAAGAGGAGAAGTAGTGGGACAAGGAGGATGAGAATGACAAGAAGAAGAGTACTCATTTATGTTCCTATGTATCTAGCATTTTTCATTAGTAATGAAATAAACTGTAATCAATGAAATATGAATCAATGAAAACTACTCCTGTATTTATAAACAATTTATTTAAATCAAATATATATACAGTGGGGCAAAAAAGTATTTAGCCAGTCACCAATTGTGCAAGTTCTCCCTCTTAAAAAAGATGAGAGAGGCCTGTAATTTTCATCATAGGTACACTTCAACTATGAGAGACAAAATGAGGAAGAAAAATCCAGAATTTCACATTGTCTGATTTTTAAAGAATTTATTTGCAAATTATGGTGGAAAATAAGTATTTGGTGAATAACAAAAGTTCATCTCAATACTTTGTTATATACCCTTTGTTGGCAATGACAGAGGTCAAATGTTTTCTGTAAGTCTTCACAAGGTTTTCACACACTGTTGCTGGTATTTTGGCCCATTCCTCCATGCAGATCTCCTCTAGAGCAGTGATGTTTTGGGGCTGTCGCTGGGCAACACGGACTTTCAACTCCCTCCAAAGATTTTCTATGGGGTTGAGATCTGGAGACTGGCTAGGCCACTCCAGGACCTTGAAATGCTTCTTACGAAGCCACTCCTTCGTTGCCCGGGCGGTGTGTTTGGGATCATTGTCATGCTGAAAGACCCAGCCACGTTTCATCTTCAGTGCCCTTGCTGATGGAAGGAGGTTTTCACTCAAAATCTCACGATACATGGCCCCATTCATTCTTTCCTTTACACGGATCAGTCGTCCTGGTCCCTTTGCAGAAAAACAGCCCCAAAGCATGATGTTTCCACCCCCATGCTTCACAGTAGGTATGGTGTTCTTTGGATGCAACTCAGCATTCTTTCTCCTCCAAACGCGGCAAGTTGAGTTTTTACCAAAAAAGCTCTATTTTAGTTTCATCTGACCATATGACATTCTCCCAATCCTCTTCTGGATCATCCAAATGCTCTCTAGCAAACTTCAGATGGGCCTGGACATGTACTGGCTTAAGCAGGGGGACACGTCTGGCACTGCAGTATTTGAGTCCCTGGCGGCGTAGTGTGTTACTGATGGTAGCCTTTGTTACTTTGGTCCCAGCTCTCTGCAGGTCATTCACTAGGTCCCCCCGTGTGGTTGTCTGGGATTTTTGCTCACCGTTCTTGTGATCATTTTGACCCCACGGGGTGAGATCTTGCGTGGAGCCCCAGATCGAGGGAGATTATCAGTGGTCTTGTATGTCTTCCATTTTCTAATAATTGCTCCCACAGTTGATTTCTTCACACCAAGCTGCTTACCTATTGCAGATTCAGTCTTCCCAGCCTGGTGCAGGTCTACAATTTTGTTTCTGCTGTCCTTTGACAGCTCTTTGGTCTTGGCCATAGTGGAGTTTGGAGTGTGACTGTTTGAGGTTGTGGACAGGTGTCTTTTATACTGATAACGAGTTCAAACAGGTGCCATTAATACAGGTAACGAGTGGAAGACAGAGGAGCCTCTTAAAGAAGTTGTTACAGGTCTGTGAGAGCCAGAAATCTTGCTTGTTTGTAGGTGACCAAATACTTATTTTACCGAGGAATTTACCAATTAATTCACTAAAAATCCTACAATGTGATTTCCTGGATTCTTCCCCCCATTCTGTCTCTCATAGTTGAAGTGTACCTATGATGAAAATTACAGGCCTCTCTCATCTTTTTAAGTGGGAGAACTTGCACAATTGGTGGCTGACTAAATACTTTTTTGCCCCACTGTATGTTATTTACCAGCTGGGAGGTCCGTATCATGAAATACCATGACTGAGGTCAGTATTCAAGGCTGAGGTCACGGTATTTCACCATACGGATCGACCTTAAGCTGGTAAATAATATATTTATTTTTTCTTTACCAAATTCTAACAGAAAACGAGAGCGCCCGAAAGGGAAAACTGAGCCAAGCTGCCATTTTGAATCCTCATTCATGGCTGTAATGCAAATTGCTTCCTCCTCAGTATACAAGTGCACTTCCATGGCAGGAAAAAACTACATTTTGCCGCCTATGTAGTCCCCTATTTATATAAATAGGAGTCATTCAGGATTCAGCCATGTTTTTGCTCGGCGTTAGCAACAGCTGAGAGGTTTTTAGCTTTCTCCTGAAATGTTTTCTTTTATTTCTTCTTCCTCAGGGTAGTAAAAGTCGCTTTCGCTGTGAAGACTGTCATTATCACTATCCATGCTGTAAAATTAATGCTATTCTCCTGAGAAATGCTGGCAAAAATTTATAAGATTTTTGATAATCTGATAAATAAATCTTATAAAAAAAAGATAAATGTTGACAAAAAATGCTACTATGTTTGTTGTTGTTGTTGTGAACAAGCGAGTTGCCAGAGGTCTGTAACTGGGGTCCGTATCGTAGGATACGGACCCGCTCACCAGCCAGTCAGAGCACAGGATTTGATGGAAAATAGACCCTGTACTCGAGTTGAGGGGGGATGGGGGAGATGCCATCCCCCCTGGAATAAAAAATGGTCAAAATCATCCCCCCTCTAAAACGGGCATCCCCCCTCCCTTCCCTTGAGCAATTTTATCAATAAATGTGGACATTACTTCTATTTAACATTGGAATTAGAAATGCCATTCCACGTAGCTTTGCTGAAACTGAGCATACAATAAGCTACTGTGAGAGAGGGTACGCGCAAGCGAAGCGTTTGAGGAGGTGACATTCAGTTGGGGTTCCGTTATTTTTTATTTCATTCGGCGTCAGTGACAGCAGCGGATTGCAGCATCATGGCCAAGCGGAGTGGACAGCAAAACCTAAGCAAGTTCGCATTTAAGATCGCAAGAAAAAACATTTCAGGAAGTAAGTCAAGAGTTACGAATATCAGCCACGCTTTCTGTGAGCCCACTATCATGCTGTAAAGTTACCGATATGTAGCCTAATTTGTGGGCGGCGGATAACAACACAGCTATCATAATGAATGTTAGTTTGGAGTCTAGCCAGCTATCGATAGCTTACTCAGGTTCATGTTAGCTTTGATTTCTTGTATAAGGCCATTAATTTAATCAGCCTGGACGTTCGTTTGTTATTCTTCAGGCAACAAAAAGTGTTATTCAAGACAGGAAGGCTAAAATAAACGACACTAGCAGTTTTGAAGGCTTCATTGCCTCATTAGAGAGCCGGTCACAACATGTAAGGCAGAGCAGGATTGGTGTAGGACTCGACAAAGTGTCTGCTAAAATGCAGCTTTCTTTTTCTTCGTCATAGGCTCTTCTGGTCCAGAAGAAACCCCTCCTTCAAGCTGTGGACACACTCGTCATCTCCACAGCTGAATGTGAGCGTGGGTTCAGTCAAATGAACATTCTAACAACAACTCAAAGCTCCTTAGAAGTAAGAAGTATACCAGCGTTGCTTTTCATCCGGTGTGTTGGCTCTCCATTGACACTGTTCAAACCAGAGGTGTATGTCAAGTCTTGGCTTCAACACCATTGCTTAGCTAATGATCCAAAAGCAAGAGCCTGGAAAATTGACCACAAAAAACATGATTATGAAAGTCTTTGGAAATTTCTATGAGGTAGGAAAGCCATGAGAAGTAAAGCCATTTCTTTGCCCACCTTCACTCCCCCACAAAGGAGGACTTTTTTTGGTCTTTTCTTTTCTTTCCATTAAAATAATAACCGGTATGGACATGTATAATTTGCATTACTCATAAGAATAAACACAATAATAACAAAAAGGAAAAAACAAAAAAATGCATAATGCCTCAAACATCTTTTAGGAAGTTTAGTCTGATTTACAATTTACTGTTGCTTGTTTTAGCTTATTGGTTACCTACCTACCTCTGTATTTAACTCAATGTTCCCAATGTTCAGCTTTGAATAAAAATTCTATTGACTTGATATGAAAAGATTCAGTTGTTCATTTACATTGCCTGCTGAGGTTTTAATAAATTATTTACCAAACGATTTAAAAGGAGGGCGGCACGGTGGTGTAGTGGTTAGCGCTGTCGCCTCACAGCAAGAAGGTCCGGGTTCGAGCCCTGTGGCCGGTGAGGGCCTTTCTGTGCAGAGTTCGCATGTTGTAAATTTGAACTATGCATGCAGGTTAGGTTAATTGGTGACTCTAAATTGACCGTGAGTGTGAATGGTTGTCTGTGTCTATGTGTCAGCCCTGTGATGACCTGGCGACTTGTCCAGGGTGTACCCCGCCTTTCGCCCGTAGTCAGCTGGGATAGGCTCCAGCTTGCCTGCGACCCTGTAGAAGGATAAAGCGGCTAGAGATAATGAGATGAGATTTAAAAGGAGCCTACCATGACTATGAAGTTACACTTCAAATTTGTCATCTGCATTTCACCCTAATATGGAGAATGTGGTAGGTATGTCAGCCAGGAGACTGACTAAATATGACACATGACATCCACACTGTGCATGTTTTACAGTAAAATACCAGTGTAGTATGTTTTTTACAACAATAAAAAGGGTACACAGTGTGTACTACACACTTTATCAGCACAAAATACTGTATGTCTGGTAAATGAACAAGGCCCACAGACCTACGTTGTGTGCAAACCCTCCTAAAAGCAAACCAGTTTCCCACCGACGGACCGACCAATGGGTCGACACGCGACTAAAAATTTCACCATCCCCCCGGTTTGATTTTACAACTCGACCACTGACTAGACCGCGAAAAAAATAATTCACAGTTATTCCATGAAATTGAGTCATACATGAGCTGATAGCCAACAAGACACTTCAAATTTGTCATCTGCATTTCACCCTAATATGGAGAATGTGGTAGGTATGTCAGCCAGGAGACTGACTAAATATGACACATGACATCCACACTGTGCATGTTTTACAGTAAAATACCAGTGTAGTATGTTTTTTACAACAATAGAAAGGGTACACAGTGTGTACTACACACTTTATCAGCACAAAATACTGCATGTCTGGTAAATGAACAAGGCCCACAGACCTACGTTGTGTGCAAACCCTCCTAAAAGCAAACCAGTTTCCCACCGACGGACCGACCGATGGGTCGACATGTGACTAAAAATTTCACCATCCCCCCCCAGTTTGATTTTACAACTCGACCACTGACTAGACCGCGAAAAAAATAATTCACAGTTATTCCATGAAATTGAGTCATACATGAGCTGATAGCCAACGAGACGCGTAGCACCGAGTCGACTATAAGCCATGTACGCCAAGATTGAGTGGAATAACTGTTTTATTCTACCCACATTCACTGGATTTTGAGAAATGGAGCATTTTTATTTTTTGCAAATTCGATAAATAAAAACTTTATACAAAACATAATTTCCACTTCGAATGTACACAAACCAGCGAAATGACAGTAGCAGTTTGTGAAAAATGCGATAATAATAATTCTTGAAAAATAATAAAGATATGTTCTTGCCATTAAATACTTTCATTCTATATTTTGTTGCTTTTTTTGTAGTTTTTGGGCTTTTGTTTCCAAGTAGAGTTTTTATTTCGTCCTCGGTTGGTTCAGCAACATGCTCCGCCATTTCGTTTTTCTTTAGGGGTTTTTTGGCAGTTGGCAAACCAACTTAAAGGTGCATTACTGCCACCGACTGGGCTGGAGTGTGGAACAGGAGATATTGGGTGAATAAACTGTATTCTTTTAGCTATTTTTGTTTCTTTTAAATACTTGATAACAAAGTGATATATCTGACTTCATGCGCTCCGCTATTTTGTTTTTCTTTACTCACGGTATATGAGCTGATAGCCTAATAGTAGAGTAGCCAATCAGAGCGCATCATATGATTGCTCATATCCAGTGAATGTGGATAGAATAAAAGCTGATAACCAACTCCAGAGCTTTATTCTAAGACTCTTTTGAGTAGCAATTTGATGGAGCCATTTCTCCTGGAAGCAGAAGGAACTGAGCAGGAGGTTCTCTATAACTCCATAGTCTGAGGCCCACTTTACACGGGGACGGTCTGAAACAAAAACGCAAAAGTCCGTTTTCGTTCTCACTTTTTTCCGCGTCTACACGACCGTTTTCAAGGAGGAAATCTGCGTCTATACGGTGACGCATAAATGTGTGGAATTCAATTGGATGTGCATGCCAGGCGGCTAGGTGGTGCTGTGAAAGACCTCCGCTATGTCTGCACGCATGCGCAACGGCTTCCGTCTTGTCTGATCTGCACATCTGCGCCACGAAAACTTTGACTACTCTGGCTATGGTAAGTAAGTAAAAAAGTAAGAGCATACTATACCCGCCTCTGTTCATTAACGGTATATGTGCAGATTCGGTATAGATGTTCGAAGGACTCCTGGACGTTTATTAAAGCCGCCAGAGCAGCTTGAAGGTCCGTTGGATCGATGTAATCAGACATGCTCTTACTTTTTTACTTACTTTCTTACTTCCCGGGCTGGCATGTACAGTATATAACATATGTATGACGTAAACGCGTACCCGACGTGAGCAGATCCGAGCAGAGTTTCGCGTATTGGGTAGTTTAGACGGATATGCAACGGGGGCTGTTTTTAACTTATCCACTCTGGAAGGCGTTTTCAATTTTTTCCGTTTTTCAGCCTCGGAAACGCCGTCCCCGTGTAGACGAAAGGCACTTCCGATAAAATATTTAGTCGTTTTTACCCGACAGCGTCCTCGTGTAAACGGGCCCTGAAATATACGGTAAGTTTTTATGGTTCATTCAGGTGTTTGACTCTTGACTTTTATATCTGTGCAGCTTCATCTTGCAACAGCAGCAGTGTGTTTGCTTTGCAGAAGCTGTGAGGCAAGAACATGACGTCAAAGAGGACTCACAACAAGGTGAGGTCAAGGGTCAGTGTCACAACATCTGCTCACCTGAGTGCTCGGCTACAAACCTGTGTGTGTGTGTGTGTGTGTGTGTGTGGCATTGTAGGGGGCAACACCTGGTCTGTTGTTCTTAGAAGGAAATGTAAGTGGTGTGTGTGTGTGTGTGTGTGTGTGTGTGTGTGTGCAGTCCCACAGCTTTGCTCCAGATGGACCTGCTGCTCTCATGGATGACTCAGAAGCCCTCCTCAGACACCGGTCTGTCACACACAGGTGCTGTGGGGCACGTCTGTGTGTGTGTGTGTGTCTATAACCAAGGCTCACTTTGTTTTTATTATGGTTGACTCATAACTGCAGGTAAATGTGAAGCGGTGTGGTGGGTGATTTCTTTATAGAGCGAGACAGAGTGACAGAACAGACAAGACATAAACACACCAGAGCAAAGAACAAGAGAGGGATGAAATATGATCGCACAAGAACAAAAAGGGAGACGGATGGATAGACGTGTTGTTCGTGGACAGAACATGGTGTAATTTCCACAAGACATGCATCTTGAGTTCAATTCGTGGAGTCTTGCTCACCATTTCATAGGATAAGCAACATTTCTAATCAAATTAAAATAGCTTCCATAAACTAGATATAATTCTGTACTATATTACATTCTTTTAAAAAAAGAAAGTGTTTGTAGCGCGGACAATGCGTGGGTGGAGCACAGAGGACGGCAGGACAACGTTTGGAGGTAGTAACAGCTTATTTTATTAATAAACTTTTCAGTTTAAAAAGAACTCGCAGCACACAGACACACTCTCAGCCTCCACTCCCGGGTCGCGCTCCCTCTGCTCTCTCTCAGCCTCTTAAAATAGGGAGCGGTTTACTGGGAAAACACACACAAAACACAGGTTAATTACCGTCAGGTGTAGCGAATCTGCCACTCACCTTCCCCGGCTCCACCCTCCTGTCACAGACCGATGCTTGACCACGCCCCCGCTGCCACATACCCCCACCGCCCGACTCAGGCCGGGCGCCCGTCCGGCCCGCAGCCGACTCCCCCCCCCCTTGACGGGAGAGGAAGTCCGCCACGACCATCTGCGCCCCCGGCCTGTGGACCACCTTGAAGTTGAAGGGTTGGAGTGCCAGATACCAACGGGTGATCCGCGCGTTGGCATCCTTCATGCGGTGGAGCCACTGGAGGGGCGCGTGGTCCGAACAGAGGGTGAAAGAGCGCCCCAGCAGGTAGTAACGGAGGGCGAGGACCGCCCACTTGATCGCCAGGCACTCCTTCTCAATGGTGCTGTAGCGCCCCTCACGCACTGACAGCTTGCGGCTGATGTATAGGACTGGGCGGTCCTCCCCCTCCACCTGCTGGGACAAAACGGCCCCCAGCCCTCTGTCCGACGCATCCGTCTGCAACAAAAAAGGGAGAGAGAAGTCAGGGGAGTGTAAGAGTGGCCCCCCACACAGTGCAGCCTTTACCTCAGAGAAAGCCCGCTGGCACTGCTCCGTCCACTGGACCGGATCTGGTGCCCCCTTTTTAGTGAGGTCAGTCAGCGGGCTGGTGACGTCCGAATAATTAGGTATAAACCTACGATAGTAGCCAGCCAGCCCCAGGAACTGTCTCACCCCCTTTTTGGTCTTGGGCCTCGGGCAGGCCGCAATCGCTGCAGTCTTATTAATTTGGGGACGCACCTGCCCGTTGCCCAAGTGGAAGCCCAGATACCGTACTTCCACCCGCCCAATCGCACACTTCTTCGGGTTGGCAGTGAGTCCCGCCCGCCTCAGCGACCTAAGGACGGCCCTCAGGTGTTGCAGGTGCCGCTGCCAGTCATTGCTATAAATGATGATGTCGTCTAGGTACGCGGCCGCATAGGTGGCGTGCGGCCGGAGGACCCGGTCCATCAGCCGCTGAAACGTAGCGGGCGCCCCAAACAGCCCAAACGGAAGTGTGACGAACTGGTGTAAGCCGAACGGTGTGGAAAAGGCCGTTTTCTCTCGGGATAATGGAGTCAAGGGGATCTGCCAATATCCCTTCGTCAAATCCAGTGTCGAGTAAAAGCGAGCCGTGCCTAGTCGATCGAGCAGCTCATCAATACGAGGCATTGGGTATGCGTCGAATTTAGACACCGCGTTGACTTTTCTATAGTCCACACAGAACCGGACCGACCCGTCGGCCTTGGGAACCAAGACCACTGGGCTGCTCCAGTCACTGTGGGACTCCTCGACGATGCCCATTTCGAGCATGGCCTGAAGTTCTTCCCGAACCACCTTTTTTTTGTGTTCGGGTAGTCTATAAGGGCGGCTACGCACTACCACCCCCGGGGGCGTCTCTATGTGGTGTTCTATGAGGTTCGTGCGACCGGGTAGGGGCGAGAACACATCCGAAAACTCGGCCTGCAACTGGGCGACCTCCGCGAGTTGGGTCGGGGAGAGGTGGTCTCCACAGGGGACCGGAGAGGTACGTGATGCCAATGACCCTTTGGGGACCTCCGGCCCCAGCTCCGCCTTCTCCGGAACTACCGACACCAACGCCACGGGGACCTCCTCATTCCAGAGTTTCAGCAGATTGAGGTGGTAGATCTGTAGCGCCCCCTCCCTGTCCGTTCGCCTAACCTCGTAGTCGACGTCCCCGACTCGCCGTGTGACCTCAAAGGGTCCTTGCCACTTGGCGATTAATTTGGAGCTCGACGTGGGCAACAGGACGAGTACCTTCTCTCCCGGAGTGAACTCTCTAAGGCGCGTGCCCTTGTTGTACAGGCGGACTTGCCGTTCCTGGGCCTGCCGCAAATTCTCCTGAGTTAGGTGGGTGAGCGTGTGGAGTTTTGCGCGCAGATCCATAACGTACTGAATTTCGTTTTTGCTCTGTGAAGGTCCCTCCTCCCAATTTTCCCGCAGTACATCTAAGATGCCGCGCGGCTTACGCCCGTATAATAATTCAAACGGGGAAAACCCCGTGGAGGCTTGGGGGACCTCTCGCACTGCAAACAACAAGGGTTCGAGCCACTTATCCCAGTTACGTGCGTCCTCACTTACGAATTTTTTAATAATATTCTTGAGGGTGCGATTGAACCGTTCAACTAAACCGTCCGTCTGTGGGTGATAAACGCTGGTGCGGATCGGCTTAATACCTAGTAGCCCATACAGTTCGCTCAGTGTTCGTGACATAAACGAGGTGCCTTGGTCAGTCAGAATCTCTTTCGGGATTCCAACCCGGGAGATGACGTGGAAGAGGGCCTCTGCAATACTGCGTGCTGAGATATTGCGAAGAGGCACCGCTTCCGGGTATCGCGTTGCATAGTCCACCAGGACTAATATAAAGCGGTACCCTCGTGTTGACCGATCTAATGGCCCAACGAGATCCATCCCAATTCTTTCGAACGGGGTCTCGATTAATGGTAGGGGGCGCAAGGGCGCTTTTGGAATGGCCGCTGGATTTACTAACTGGCATTCGCGGCACGCCGTACACCACTTACGGACGTCGCCGCGAATCCCCGGCCAATAGAATCGGGCCATTATCCGGGCGAGTGTCTTATCCTGCCCGAGGTGTCCAGCCATGGGATTAAAGTGGGCCGCCTGGAATACCAATTCCCGGCGGCTCTTTGGAATTAATAACTGGGTGACTCGCTCTTTCGTCTGAGTGTCCTGCGTCACTCGATATAATCTATCCTTCAAAATGGAAAAATAGGGGAAGGACGGGGTGGCGTTCGGCTGGAGCGTTTGACCATCGATTACTCTCACTTGGTCAAACGCGTGTCGCAGAGTCTCGTCTCGCGATTGTTCCAGTGGGAAATCCACGAGGGATTCCCCAATAGAAAGAGGAGGGGCCGGCGGCTCCTCCCCCTGTCGCGGAGGTGACGTAGACGGCTCTGCAACCGCCGCTCCAGCCAAAGCGACACCGGGACCCTCCCCCGTCAACCGGCAGGACCCACTCTTTACTAGGCGTGCCATTAAACCCCGAAATCCCGGCCAATCGGTCCCCAAGATCAAAGAGTGGGTAAGGCGAGGATTAACCGCCGCCTTCACTATAGATTTTTCCCCTCTAAAATATATGTGGACTGACACCAACGGGTAGCTGTGAATATCCCCGTGCACACACAACACCTTCACCCCTTGTGCTCCCCCCAATGCCTCGTCTTGCACCAGGCTTTGGCGGATCGAGGTCTGATTGCAGCCTGAATCCACCAACGCCTGATATGTAGCCCCTTGTACACTTACCGGTATGCGATACGCTCCGGCCCGATCGAGGGCAGCCTCTGGCGCGTCGGGGATCCGCACCACCGCCCCCACCTCCATCGCTGCACATTGTTGCTGCAGGTGGCCCGGTTCCCCGCAGCGCCAGCAAACCGGCCCGGGCCTCCCCTCTGCAACTGTGTTCTGGGGCTCACTCACCTGAGGGGGGGGAGAGACAGACACAGAAGGGAGAAACGGGAGGGCACCACGGGTGCGGCGGGCCGGCTGGGGTGGGGCCGGCCCCCGCCTCCGTGGTGGGGGAATGGGGCGAGGACGGGACACGGGAGGAGGGGGGGAAGACAGAGAGAGAGAAGAGGAGACAGAAGACGATGTCATCCGTTGTCCTGCCGCCGGTACAGCCGCCAGATGATCCTCCGCCAGTCCTACGGCCTGATCCAGCGACGCCGGGCGGTGGCACTGGACCCACTCCGCGGTTCCGGCTGGTAAGCGGGCAACGAACTGTTCCAGCGCCACCTGGTCGATGATTCCCTCGGCGTCGCGATCTTCGGCCCTCAGCCACCGCCAGCAGGCGTCCCGGAGCTGCTGGCCAAACGCGAACGGGCTGCCGGCTTCCTCCATCCGCAGCGCGCGGAAGCGCTGGCGCTGCTGCTCCGGCGTGCGCCCCACGCGCTGGAGGACGGCCCGGCGAAGGTCGGCGTAGGCCAGCCGGCGGTCGGCGGGGAGCTGTAATGCGGCCAGCTGCGCCTCTCCAGTCAGGAGGGGGAGGAGGCGCGCCGCGCGCTGCTCCATCGGCCACCCCGAGGCTTCGGCGACCTGCTCGAACAAGGTGATGAAAGCCTCGGGGTCGTCCTGCGGGCCCATCTTGGTCACAGTGAGGGGAGACGGGCCCGCGGCCGGGGCGCTGGTGGACCCCGCCGACGCGAGGAGCCGCCGGAATGCCTCTCGATCTTCCTGTTGAGCCAGCACCAGGGCTTCGAAGCGGCGCTCCTGCTCCGTTCGGAGCGTGACGAGTGCCTGGTGCTGGCTCTGCTGAGCCGTGGCGAGGGCGTGGACCAAGTCCGCGAACGGGGAGGATTCCATGGAGCTGTAGCACTGGTGCTCCACCTTTTCCCGGGTTTCGGCACCACTGTAGCGCGGACAATGCGTGGGTGGAGCACAGAGGACGGCAGGACAACGTTTGGAGGTAGTAACAGCTTATTTTATTAATAAACTTTTCAGTTTAAAAAGAACTCGCAGCACACAGACACACTCTCAGCCTCCACTCCCGGGTCGCGCTCCCTCTGCTCTCTCTCAGCCTCTTAAAATAGGGAGCGGTTTACTGGGAAAACACACACAAAACACAGGTTAATTACCGTCAGGTGTAGCGAATCTGCCACTCACCTTCCCCGGCTCCACCCTCCTGTCACAGACCGATGCTTGACCACGCCCCCGCTGCCACAGTGTTCTTTTGGCATATTCGGAACTTGTAGCTAATAGATTGTGGATTTTTTTTTTTAATCCATTCTAGGATCAAGAAATGAGACACAACCATGCATAAAAAAGTCCAGCTCACAAAACGATGTCTTTAAAAAATATCAGGGTGTTATTTTGTAGTGTCTGGTAAATTCCTTACCATAGAACATTGAAGAACATTTTCCTATTATTATAGAAACATTATATTCAGTATGAAAGACCAGCATAGGACCGTACACATTCATCAGCCTCTTATGTTCTTGGTTCTAAGATTCCTGTTCTTGGCTGCAGGACTGGAACCCAATGCGGTCTTCTGATTTCTGTTGCATGCTGAGATGCTTTTCTGCTCATCACGGTTGTAAAGAGTTGCTATGAGTTACTATATCCTTCCTGGCAAAAAAGCTCGAACCAATCTGTCCATTTCCCTCTGACCTCTTTTATCAACAAGGCGTTTGTTTCCACCCACAATCACTCGATGTTTTTTGTTTTTCGCACCATTCTATCTGCGTAAACTCTAGAGACTGTTGTGTGTGAAAACCCCAGGAGATCAGCAGTTTCTGAAATACTCAAACCAAAAATACTTATCTGGCTCAAACCAACACCCATGCCACAGTGAAAGTCACGCTAGTTTGAGATCACAATTTTTCCCATTCTGATGTTTGAACATTGTGAACATTAACTGAAGCTCTTAATTTGTATCTGCATGATTTGATGCATTGTGCTGCTGTCAAGGGATCGGCTGATTAGAGAACTGCATCAAACAGCAGGTGGATGGATGCGTGTACCTAATAAACTTTCACTGTGGCATGGGTGTTGGTTTGAGCCAGATGAGTATTTTTGGTTTGAGTATTTCAGAAACTGCTGATCTCCTGGGGTTTTCACACACAAACAACCATCTCTAGAGTTTACACAGACAGAATGGTGCGAAAAACAAAAAACACGGAGTGAGTGACGGAGCGACAGTTCTGTGGGTGGAAACAAACACCTTGTTGATAAGAGAGGTCAGAGGAAAATGGCCAGATTGGTTCCAGAGGTGGACAAAATACCCAACTTCATTACTTAAGTCAAAGCACAGATCCCACTGGGCAAATGTTACTCCGATACAAGTGAAAGTTGTCCAGTCAAAGTTTTTACTTAAGTTAAAGTACTGAAGTACTTGCTTTTATTATGGTTGACTCATAACTGCAGGTAAATGTGAAGTACTTTCGCTTGCTCACTCGAGTTTGTTGACGGTGTAGTGGCTGCTGCTTTATGTCCCGGGGCTCCCTCATGCCTGTGTTACCTTCTGGCTCTCTCCTTTTAGTTATGCTGTCATAGTTAGTTGCCGGAGTCCCTGCTTGTACTCGGTGCAATATGTATACTGTTCCTACTTATTCAGGTGACATTGGGCATACCTAACCACCTGTGTTTTCTTTCCCTCCCCCCCACCCCAAATCTGTCCCTCTGAGTTACATGGAGTCAACAGGAAATCTTTTGGTGGAGAGGGTGGAGACCTCGACTGGCTATCGTAGCCTGCAGGGAATCGGCCATCAGACATTCTGTCGCATGTCCCAGACCTGGTGAAATGTAACTGAATTGTCTTGGCCAGCCCTAAGGGTCCCATCTGCATCTCATCATTGCTGAGGAGTGTGCTCCCATCACCCAATCAAGCATCCATCCAGAGCAGGTCATGATATATTTTTTACCATATTAACATGCCATTGTTGTGTGTTATGCCTGATGTAAAGACTCTCGTCTCTGCGAGCCTACCACACAGATTTAATACTTGTCATTTTTAGGGCATACCTAACAACGTGTTTTCTTTCCCCCCCCCCCCCCCCCAATCTGTCCCTCTGAGTTACATGTTGATCCTGGGATTGAGATGCTGGCCTCTTCTGCCCCTCGGACCTGCTTGATCCATCCTGGTGCCCTGTGTCTGGTCGGAGTTTTATCGCACCACTTCTGTGAAGGACGGCCCCATGAGGACAGTTGAGGGTTATACCTGTTAAAACTGTTAATATTATAGTCAGGCTGTCTGTTGTTGCCCAAATGAGGATGGGTTCCCTTTTGAGTCTGGTTCCTCTCGAGGTTTCTTCCTCATGTCGTCTGAGGGAGTTTTTCCTTGCCACCGTCGCCACAGGCTTGCTCATTGGGGATAGATTAGGGACAAAATTAGCTCATGTTTTAAGTCGTTCAAATTCTGTAAAGCTGCTTTGCGACAATGTTTATTGCTAAAAGCGCTATACAAATAAACTTGATTTGATTTGATTTACTTGCTTTTAAAAATACTTAAGTATTAAAAGTACATTTTCTGTCAGTGCTTTGTTGTATTATTGCCACAGTGTTTACAATACCTAATGCCTCTGAAGCAACTGACTGGATTTACAAAATGAACGCATGCTGTGCCATCATGGTGGTTTAACGTTAAGCTAGCTAGTCAGTGAAGCTCCACCTGACATGCTAGTAAACTCTTTTCAAACTCAAAATCATATTGGGTAGCTAACGTTACTAGAAAAGAAAGATTTCTACATTCTGTTTATTTGGCAAGATTATGCTAAAACATTTCCGAAAGGACTTCAGATAAATTAACGTTATTCATGTTAGCATAACTCCATTTTTACATGCCGTGTCCAAGTTAACTAGCTGTGTGTTAACGTTAGCCGTGGACAAGGCTATGGCAACTTGGTGGGCAAATCCATAGAAAGTCATTTGACTAACCAGACTGCATAGCTATTGCGACGTTATCGCTAGCTCTAAAAGCACAGACAACTTCATTGCAGGCTTTCTCTTTGAATAAAACGTTTATATACCTCAATATGCTTCTGCAGGTTGGATGGGGAGTTTTTGTAGGCTGTGATGTGGTTTGTTTTTGGCAAACAAAGCAAACATTTAAAATGAAATGAATCTTTAATCCTTTCAGAAAACTGAAACACGGGTTCATGGGCCCCGCGTGGGTTTCCTCCGGGTGCTCCGGTTTCCCCCACAGTCCAAAGACATGCAGGTTAGGTTAACTGGTGACTCTAAATTGACCGTAGGTGTGAATGTGAGTGTGAATGGTTGTCTGTGTCTATGTGTCAGCCCTGTGATGACCTGGCGACTTGTCCAGGGTGTACTTCGCCTTTTGCCTGTAGTCAGCTGGGATAGGCTCCAGCTTGCCTGCGACCCTGTAGGACAGGATAAGCGGCTACGGATAATGGATGGATGGTTTCATGGGCCATGGTGCGTACATTCCGCAGAAGAACCGCCTCCTTCCATTCTGCCATCAACTGAGCTTGTTCAAATAACACTACTGAGAAATCATTGAACTTGATTTTATACAGTCTATGGGCGTGACGTGACCCTAGTGATTACTGATCGGCTGTCTCAGTGTCACCTGCGAAAAAAACAATCATGTTTTAGAAAAGAAAAAATAGCATCCACTTTCAAAGCTGCTTCATAGTAACGAGGACCTTGATAGAAATGGAGTGAAAAGTACGATATTTGTCTTTCAAATGTAGTGAAGTTAAAGTCATAAGTTTCCAAAAAAAATAATACTCAAGTAAAGTACAGATACTCAAAAAGTGTACTTACGTACAGTACTCAAGTAAATGCACTTCGTAACTGTCCACCTCTGATTGGTTCGAGCTTTTTGGCCAGGAAGGATATCGTAACTCATAGCAACTCTTTACAACCATGGTGGGCAGAAAAGCATCTCACACTGGCTTCCACTCCAACCAGCCAAGAACAGGAATCTTAGAATCAAGAGCAAGTTCTTATGTAAGGAAAAAATTCCCGTTCCCATCAGTGTTTATTATATTCCAATAACAGGACATGCTGGAGTGCTTTATTCCTTTTATACCGATCAGCTATAAACAAGCATTCCATCACGTTCTCTTGACATTAATGAAATAGCAGCTCGTTACAGAGAAACCTTTTCCATGTTGTAAAAGCTTCAAGCTCCAGCTTTACCCCTGACACCAGAGACTCCTGTAAACGCCGAAATACCACGTCCTTTCAGAAAACGTCCCATTTTTCTTTGTTAAATAAGAACACATTTTATTCAACGTGGTCTGTTTATTATTAGATGATGTAGCTCCTCTGTCCCATTCTGTAAACCCCTGTGAATGAGCTGTTACCATAGAAACAACAATTACAACTGGAACTACTGTCAGAGCTGCTGTTAAAGCAAATGACTCACCACTTTGTGGCCAATCAGAATCGAGACTGATGACCTAAATATTCCGTGCTGTGTAACTTCATTATCAGAATGACTCAGTGATTAAAGTTGTGCTACTGACTGGAAAGATCAGAACAAATCCCAGCACCATTGTGAGCTTTTTACACAACACCGAATCATATCACACTGTATTACTGACGTGTTCAGACATCATGTCTAAGGCAACAGGAAGACTGATACACACACCTAAACATGCCTTTCTGTCCATGAACACCAAGTACACCATTTTCCCTCTCTTGTTCCCCGGTGTATGTTTGATAAATGGGCTGAATCAGATCCTCACAGTTCTATACACCAAGTACACCAAGGCTCCAGCTGTGGGTTTAATGAACCTACAGCCGTACACACACTTCCCTGGCTGAAACCGTGTCTATTGATACAGTGTACTGTAGGAATACCATAAAAATGCGACATTGCAGGACGTCCTGGTCAAAACCATTCCAGGGTTTATTCACTTGATGGTTTTTGACCTGCAGTACCACTCAAAACTTTATACACCCCTATTCATTCATACCTGGCTGCTTTAACCTTCATCCTACCAAGTGGGGTCCATCTGGACCCCGCACCTATATGTTTGTTTGCCATTTTAAAAATATGTGACATACTGCCTCACCGTTTTATGAATTTGTCGGAATTTATGTCTTAATTAAAACACTAAAGCACCGGAAGATCAGCTTTTTGCATTGTGAAGGTATAATTAATTTGTTACTGGGGTCCAACCGGACCCCAGAGTAAAGTTTATCTGTCTTTCATTTTATAATTGAATAGCACACTGAAAGTTCTCATCTCATCTCCTCTAGCTGCTTTATCCTTCTACAGGGTCGCAGGCAAGCTGGAGCCTATCCCAGCTGACTACAGGCGAAAGGCGGGGTACACCCTGGACAAGTCGCCAGGTCATCACAGGGCTGACACATAGACACAGACAACCATTCACACCTACGGTCAATTTAGAGTCACCAGTTAACCTAACCTGCATGTCTTTGGACTGTGGGGGAAACCGGAGCACCCGGAGGAAACCCACACGGACACGGGGAGAACATGCAAACTCCGCACAGAAAGGCCCTTGCCGGCCCCAGGGCTCGAACCCAGGACCTTCTTGCTGTGAGGCGACAGCGCTAACCACTACACCACCGTGCTGCCCACACTGAAAGTTAACTTCTTTTATTTCTTTTATGTTCCATAATGAAACTACCAAGGCATTCCTTCTTGGGGTCCGTGTGGACCCCACTGCTGCAATAAGCACAGGCTGCAAAACAAAAGCCCTAAATTATTTTACAATTACTTTTTTGTTTTAAATTCTGTAAGAAAAGACCTAAGTTGTAATCCAGAATGTTTTACAGCTGCATGAGCTGCAAAAATCATGTATATAATGCCAATTTTTTTTTGTGGCGCTATAATTTGCTACATGTATGCTAGTTATTGCAATATTATTGCAATGTTATTGCATTTATAATACATCATTGATATTCAGCCATAGTGGATTTTGTTCTTCAATATAGTTATGTCTGTTTGCTGCATTGAATTGGTTCTTACTGCATTGATTTCAAGGTATTCCCTCCTGGGGTCCATACGGACCCCGCCTGGTAGTTTGTGTATGTAAAATTGGCTGGTAGGATGAAGGTTAAGTGTGTTCTTTATGCCTTGGGCCCTTTAGTGTATTGCTGTTATTAATACAAGACGTTCTGAACAAAACTTATCTGGTTATTTTGTCTTTATAAGCTTTAATTTTAAAGAAAAGTATTGGGGTCCAAACGGACCCCACATGGTAAGATTAAGGTGTAAAATAGCATGGTAGGATGAGGGTTAATACGAACTTGTTCTTGATTCTAAGATTCCTGTTCTTGGATGCAGGACTGGAACCCAGTGTGGCTTTCTGTTGCATGCTGAGATGCTTTTCTGCTCACCACGGTTGTCAAGAGTTGCTATGAGGCCCACTTTACACGGGGACGGTCTGAAACAAAAACGCAAAAGTCCGTTTTCGTTCTCACTTTTTTCCGCGTCTACACGACTGTTTTCAAGGAGGAAATCTGCATCTATACGGTGACGCATAAATGTGTGGAATTCAATTGGATGTGCATGCCAGGCAGCTAGGTGGTGCTGTGAAAGACCTCCGCTATGTCTGCACGCATGTGCAACGTCTTCCGTCTTGTCTGATCTGCACATCTGCGCCGCGAAAACTTTGACTACTCTGGCTATGGTAAGTAAGAAAGTAAGTAAAAAAGTAAGAGCATACTATACCCGCCTCTGTTCATTAACGGTATATGTGCAGATTCGGTATAGATGTTCGAAGGACTCCTGGACGTTTATTAAAGCTGCCAGAGCAGCTTGAAGGTCCGTTGGATCGATGTAATCAGACATGCTCTTACTTTTTTACTTATGGCCCTTTTCCACTACCCTTTTTCAGCTCGCTTCAGCTCACTTCAGCCCGACACGGCTCGTGTTTCGACTACCTCAGAACAGCACGACTCAGCTCGCTTCAGCCCTGCTCAGCACCCAAAACTCGCACGGTTTTGGAGTAGGGCTGAAGCGAGCCAAACCGAGCTGAGTGAGGCTGGGGGCGTGAGCAGACACTCCCCTGTGCACTGATTGGTGAGGAGGAGTGTCCTCACATGCCCACACACGCCCCGCGAGCACGCTGGGATCTGTAAACACCGCAAACCCGGAAGAAGAAGAATTACGAATTACGAGAATTTCTGAAGCCTTATGCGCCTCGCCTCATCTATACGCTCTTGCCAGTATCTGTTGGCGTTGTCGGTGGCAACAAGCCACAGAACCAAGACCAGCAACACTAACGACTCCATGTTTATTGTTTACTATCCGGGTCGTGAGACTACCGCTTAAAAGATCACTGATGTCACTGTTTGCGCCGCTTAACGACATCACGTGACGTCCACCCACTTTCGCTAACTCCACCCAATGTGTCCACCCACTTCCAGCCAGCACGGTTCAGCGCGGTTGTAGTCGAAATGCAACTCCAACAGCCCCGCTCAGCTCGACTCAGCCCAACTCAGCACGGCACGGCTCAGCCCAACTCAGCCGCGTTTGTAGTGGAAAAGTGGCATTACTTTCTTACTTCCCAGGCTGGCATGTACAGTATATGACATATGTATGACGTAAACGCGTACCCGACGTGAGCAGATCCGAGCAGAGTTTCGCGTATTGGGTAGTTTAGACGGATATGCAACGGGGGCTGTTTTTAACTTATCCACTCTGGAAGGCGTTTTCAATTTTTTCCGTTTTTCAGCCTCGGAAACACTGTCCCCGTGTAGACGAAAGGCACTTCCGATAAAATATTTAGTCGTTTTTACCCGACAGCGTCCTCGTGTAAACGGGCCCTGAGTTACAATATCCTTCCTTGCAATAAAGCTCAAACCAATCTGGCCATTTTCCTCTGACCTCCCTCTCTTATCAACAAGATAAGAGAATTTCCACCCACACACTCAATGTTTTTTGTTTTTCACACCATTCTGTCTGTGTAAATTCTAGAGACTGTTGTGTGTGAAAACCCCAGGAGATCAACAGTTTCTGAAATACTCAAACCAAAAATACTCATCTGGCTCAAACCAACACCCATGACACAGTGAAAGAAATGGCCCTTTTCCACTACCCTTTTTCAGCTCACTTCAGCTCACTTCAGCCCGACACGGCTCGCGTTTCGACTACCAAAAAACAGCACGGCTCGGCTCGCTTCAGCCCTGCTTAGCCCCTAAAACTCGCACCGTTTTGGAGTGGGGCTGAAGCGAGCCAAAGCGAGCCAAGTGAGGCTGGGGGCGTGAGTAGACACTCCCCTGTGCACTGATTGGTGAGGAGGAGTGTCCTCACATGCCCACACACGCCCCGCGAGCACGCTGGGATCTGTAAACACCGTAAACCCGGAAGAAGAATTACGAATTACGAGAATTTCTGAAGCCTTATGCGCCTCGTCTCATCTATACGCTCTTGCCAGTATCTGTTGGTGTTGGTGGTGACAAGCCACAGCACCAAGACCAGCAACACTAACAACTCCATGTCCTCCATGTTTATTGTTTACTATCCGGGTCATGAGACTACCGCTTAAAAGCTCACTGATGTCACTGTTTGCGCTGCTTAACGACATCACGTGACGTCCACCCACTTTCGCTAACTCCACCCAATGTGTCCACCCACTTCCAGCCAGCACGGTTCAGCGCGGTTGTAGTCGAAATGCAACTCCAACAGCCCCGCTCAGCTCGACTCAGCCCGACTCAGCACGGCACGGCTCAGCCGCGTTTGTAGTGGAAAAGCGGCAAAAGTCACACTTAGAGATCACAGTTTTTCCCATTCTGATGTTTGAAGTGAACATTAAAGGTAGACTGCCTTTCAGATTTTTCAAGTGTAGGTCATAAAAAGAATTTTCCCTGACACCCAATTATTTTTGCTTAGTGGACCGAAAGCACCTGAATTCGAATCACAGACTTCCAATTTTATTAGGTTTTTTTAATAGAACAATTAATGAATTTAGGGCCACGTGGCCCTAAATTCTCTGCTATTATTTCTTGCTTCACTGTGACGCAATACAAGATACTACGTCATGCATCACGTGGTGAGCTTTCCCTGTTCGCTCAAGGCATTGTGGGATACAAATTTGAAATATTATAAATTTGGAAAAATAAATAAAGAGAATCATAAAAAAGAAAAAAATACTGAAATATGAGAGATAAATAAATAAAGTATAACATCAAAATTAGACATGGCCAATAAATAAATAAATAACACTCCAAATAATATCTTATCAAGTGAAAATATTTTGAAAATAGGAAAAATATTCTCATATTTCTTCTTAATTCTCAATCATTCAGCATGTTTTTATCAAACCTTAAAGTTTCTTATTCTATTTTTACATCATTTTGCTTCGTTTCGGGATAATAAATCTCATCTCATCTCATTATCTCTAGCCGCTTTATCCTGTTCTACAGGGTCGCAGGCAAGCTGGAGCCTATCCCAGCTGACTATGGGCGAAAGGCGGGGTACACCCTGGACAAGTCGCCAGGTCATCACAGGGCTGACACATAGACACAGACAACCATTCACACTCACATTCACACCTACGGTCAATTTAGAGTCACCAGTTAACCTAACCTGCATGTCTTTGGACTGTGGGGGAAACCGGAGCACCCAAAGGAAACCCACGCGGACACGGGGAGAACATGCAAACTCCACACAGAAAGGCCCTCGCTGGCCACGGGGCTCGAACCCGGACCTTCTTGCTGTGAGGCGACAGCGCTAACCACTACACCACCGTGCCGCCGGGATAATAAATGCTTAAAATAATTTAATAATGTTGAAATTTATCTGTCAAATGTTTAGACATGGGTTTAGTAATGGTATATTTGGTGTATTGTGATCTTATAATCGGAAATACTTGATAAATTTGACTATATTCAAGATATTTTTACTTGCTACGGTGTAATTTTTTTTGTATTGAATTAAGTAAAAACACTAAGTTAGTACATCTTGATATTTTAATACAACTATTAAATATAAATAGCTTTAAATATTATATACAGCTTTTAAACTGGGATACAGACGAGCTGTAAGAGCAGCCTGAAGTGAATCCAAATGTAATGGGGGGAAAAAAAAAAGTGCTCATGTTTATAGTTAAAGATGTGTAATTTTGTTTAAAATGATTTGTGAGTTGTTCGTCATGTGAATGTCAGGATTTATCTGTTCGTCTGGGGCTAAAATAGCAATTATAATTTAACAGTGACACGTGAAATGAGTCTGAAATGATTAAAAACAAACATGGATTTCATCAGATGGTCTTTATTTGCAATATTTTTTTGGAAGGTGAAAGAATGAAAACAATTAATTCAACGAAAATAAACAGGAAAGCGTTCAGTTTACAGCAGGCACCATTATGACAAGAACATTCGCCATGTGTGAGCATATATCATCTATCTCTCTCTCTCTCTCTCTCTCTCTCACACACACACACATTCACACACACACATACTCAGAAACTCTGAGTCTGGTTTCATATATTAAACTGAGACGCCAGACAGGAAATAAGATGAGCAGAAAACAATCAGAACTCACACGATCCGATTTTCATCCTGGACAAAAGTGCACTCTTTGTGCTCGCTCTACCAATAGTAACCTCCTTTTTATATTGTTACATTACCACTTTTTTTTGCCATCTAGTAGGTATTTTGACTTGTACAGTGTTTGCTTTGCATAATTTTAACATGACTATTTGTACGTGTTTACTCTAGGCATGCTAATTCAGAAACCACAGCAGTTAGCTTGTTGATGTGGTAAATAAATATTATTATTATTATTATTATTATTATTATATCCACATTCACTGAGCAGTCGCGCACTCTAATTGGCTACTCTACTACTAGGATATCAGCTCATATACCGTGAGTAGAGAAAAACAAAATGGTGGAGCGTGTTGCTGAACCAACCGAGGACGAAATAAAAACTGTACTCGAAAACAAAACCCCCAAAATATACAAAAAAAAAAAGCAACCAAATATGGAATGAATGTATTTGGTGGCAAGAACATCTCATCTCATTATCTGTAGCCGCTTTATCCTGTTCTACAGGGTCGCAGGCAAGCTGGAGCCTATCCCAGCTGACTACGGGCGAAAGGCGGGGTACACCCTGGACAAGTCGCCAGGTCATCACAGGGCTAACACATAGACACAGACAACCATTCACACTCACATTCACACCTACGGTCAATTTAGAGTCACCAGTTAACCTAACCTGCATGTCTTTGGACTGTGGGGGAAACCGGAGCACCCGGAGGAAACCCACGCAGACACGGGGAGAACATGCAAACTCCACACAGAAAGGCCCTCGCCGGCCCCGGGGCTCGAACCCAGGACCTTCTTGCTGTGAGGCGACAGCGCTAACCACTACACCACCATGCCGCCCGTGGCAAGAACGTATCTATTTTTATTTTTCAAGAATTATTATTATCATCACATTTTTCACAAATTGTTCCTGTCATTTCGCCCGTTTGTTTGCATTCTAAGCGGAAATGATTTTGTCGGACGTTTTGTATGAAGTTTTTATTTATCGAATTTGCAAAAAATAAAAATAAAAATGCTCTGTTTCTGAAAATCCAGTGAATGTGGATAGAATAAAACAGTCATTCCATGAAATCGAGTCGTACATGAGCTGATAGCCGACGAGGCGTAGCGCCTCGTCGGCTATCAGCTCATGTACGACTCGATTTCATGGAATAACTCTTAACTGTATATCAGGTTGATAATAATTTTAGGTTCTTTTGTGCTTATCTGCCAAAACAGACATTTTCATGGAAAATTGTGAAATTTGACAAGGACTATATTAACAAATATGAACAATCTTTATTTATTTATTTATTTATTTATTTATAGTTTAAGCCGTTTAGGTGTCTATTTAGGGCATCACGTGTCTGAAAAATCAGATGAGTCTTCGCAACACGTTTCCTTCCCTCATCCAACTTTCCCTAGTATTGTCACATACAAATCACCTATATTTTGTTGAAAACCAGAAACATGTTCACAGAAAAAGCTAAGGCTTAACGTTCACTGTGTATGCCGCCATTTTGTCTGTGAATTCAAGTGTGTTTATATATTAAAAAAAAACATCCACAGCGAACTAACCATTCTATTGCTTATTTCAACCTCAGTGATCATCGTTTTCTGATTATTCTGATTGAGTACAATAAAATGCAGATGCAAAACATCCTATATCTGCACTAGCAGAAATTAGCATCGTCGTAGCAGAAGTGATGAGACTGAAGCAACTTATTCCATGAACTAATAAAGGTATAAAGCACATGATGACGTCTTATTCAAGATTTGTTATTCAGGTCTGGAAAATGGTTTGAAGGAAAAGAATCGACAGAAATGCTAGCAGGATAAAAACTAAACTACTGTAGATTATGCTGATGGTGAAAAAATAAATGTGGATGTTCCTGATACTGCAGAGCAAAATGATCATCAGAAAATTTATTTATGATTGCACAACATGTTAATTTTATGATTGTAGCTTGAATAGTGCCTGTTGGGCGTAATTCCCTGAAGCGTGTGTGTGTCATGCAGCACTGCATCAAGTCAACCTGGAAGCCAAAGAGGAGATTGTGATTAAGGTTCATTCAGAGAGAGCAACAAATCCAGATACAGATAAAATTCCATCTGTTTTTCATTTCGTGTCTCTGGCGTCGTCTTATGCCGTTGGCTAGTTGTTCTTGGTCGCGTTTTTGCTCTTCAGCTCAGCCAGCTTGCTGGTCACAAAGTTCCATTTAAATGCTGGTGTATCATCATTGGCTCCACCCAGAGAGGCATATCTGGAGAAGCTGTTGCCCTGGCCACCTCCATCTTCTCCCACTGTGGTCTCCGTTCCTCCTGCCTGATTCCCTTCCTCTTGACTCCTTACATCGGATCCACTCCCACCTGCCGCTTCCGCTGCTTCAGCATGTTTCATAGCTGCTGCCTGGTGCCACTTGGTGGAGAAGGTATCCCAGAATCCTGTGTTGCGTTTGTTGGGTCGCGTCGGCTCTTCTGGTTTCACCGCTAGAGGGCTGAAAAGAGATGCAACACAATATGGAATGAAATTATTTGATGTTAAGAACGTCTCATCTCATCTCATTATCTCTAGCCGCTTTATCCTGTTCTACAGGGTCGCAGGCAAGCTGGAGCCTATCCCAGCTGACTACAGGCGAAAGGCGGGGTACACTCTGGACAAGTCGCCAGGTCATCACAGGGCTGACACATAGACACAGACAACCATTCACACCTACGGTCAATTTAGAGTCACCAGTTAACCTAACCTGCATGTCTTTGGACTGTGGGGGAAACCGGAGCACCCGGAGGAAACCCACGCGGACACGGGGAGAACATGCAAACTCCGCACAGAAAGGCCCTCGCCGGCCCCGGGGCTCGAACCCAGGACCTTCTTGCTGTGAGGCGACAGCACTAACCACTACACCACCATGCCACCCATCTTAAGAAGGTATCTTTTTTTATTTTTCAAGAATTATTATTATAGCATTTTTCACAAATTGCTCCTGTCATTTCAACGGTTTGTTTACATTCTGCGCAGAAACGATTTTGTCGGACATTTTGTATCAAGCTTTTATTTATCGAATTTGCAGAAAATAAAAATAAAAATGCTCTGTTTCTGAAAATCTAGTGAATGTGGATAGAATAAAACAGTTATTCCACTCAATCTCATTGTACATGGTTTATAGACAGCTCGGTGCTATGCACCTTGTCGGCTATCAGCTCAGGTACGACTCGATTTCATGGAATAACTGTTAAATTTTTTTTATAGTCTTTTATTCATTTTTATTATTTATTTTACTTTATCTTATTTTTATTTACTAGATTATTACTAGGGGCGGCACGGTGGTGTAGTGGTTAGTGCTGTCGCCTCACAGCAAGAAGGTCCGGGTTCGAGCCCCGTGGCCGCCGAGGGCCTTTCTGTGCGGAGTTTGCATGTTCTCCCCGTGTCCGCGTGGGTTTCCTCCGGGTGCTCCGGTTTCCCCCACAGTCCAAAGACATGCAGGTTAGGTTAACTGGTGACTCTAAATTGACCGTAGGTGTGAATGTGAGTGTGAATGGTTGTCTGTGTCTATGTGTCAGCCCTGTGATGACCTGGCGACTTGTCCAGGGTGTACCCCGCCTTTCACCCGTAGTCAGCTGGGATAGGCTCCAGCTTGCCTGCGACCCTGCAGAACAGGATAAAGCGGCTAGAGATAATGAGATGAGATTATTACTATTTTTTTTACTGTTTTTTTCTCCATTTTCTTTCCAAATTTGTTTCTGTTTGTAGCAACTTTCTGTTTTCTTCTATTTCCGTAACTATATAGAGCAACTGTTGGCAAGAAATTTCTCACAAGCATGAATAAAATCTGATCTTATCTTAAAGTCTAAGTGCACTACAAAGAACTCTTTTGATTTAATCACTTAAGAACAAGTACAAAGTTTTGTCAAATCATAGAAACATGTCCTATTCTCTGTATGCTGCAAGTCGTAGAGGTTCAAGGTTTAAGTTCAAGGGAACAGTTTCTCTAAAAGAAGTCAAAATGGGCGTTCTTTCTGGCAGAATGCAGTAAGAATGATGGCTGGATCCAAAGAGTGAAGATTTTAAATCGACTTGATTTTAAATAATGAATTCTTGAATAACAAGCTTGACATTTTTTGATAATTGATGAAACAAAAACAGTTCAGCATCGCCGACTCAGCACAGGTTAGTGATTCTACTGCTCATTTATCTGATGTAATCTTTCGCTGAGTCGAGAGAAATATGAAACTCTACATTTTACATTCCCAGATGTTGAACTGGCTCTAGGCACATCGTGGAGGTGAACACTGGGAAGTTACTCACTGGTCCGGTACAGGCTGACTCTCAGGCTCAGACTCCAGGAGCTGGTGCTCATCGTCTTTATTAAATAGAGCAGTCATACTCTTCCAGCCCTTCGTCCCCACACCCTGCACCTGAGGGAAAACATTCAGGGGTATTACACTCAGATTGACAAAAAAAACAACACATAGTGATGTCACACATAGTGAGTTAACAAGTGAAGTGTACTATAGTGTAGCTACTGTGTATTCTTTTACTTCATATCATCCAAACATTGAACATATACAAGTTCATCACAACACTATGCCTTCGTAGCTTAGTAATGCTAGTTGGCTGCTTATATTGATAAGTATACGGCCCATTCTATAATTGCGGGTACATTTCAAGTGTTGACTCTGTTAGCCATCGTCAACTCTGTTATCGCCAAACTGGGCAATCCGTTGACAGAAATGACGATAACAGAGTTGACCGTTTCCACCATTTTGTGCCTTAACTCCACACGCTAACCTCAAACTAGCTACCACGTGGCATGCATAAAAACAGTATTTTATGGATTTGTTTTGTTTTGCTTTGTTTTTTAAATGAGTGACAGATCCACTCCGATATCACAGGAACAGATTTGGCGAATAATTAATCTACTCTTGGTGTATCCTCAGCCTTTTGTTCAAATTAATGAAAGAAGAAACAGAACACACCTCACTGCCTTTCTGAAGTTTCCTGCCAGAGGAATTGACATCTCTCCACGCAGGTGTCATGCGTATTATTAAAAGTCTTTGTGGATTTTATACGGTTTTATAACAGAGTCAACAGAGTTGACAAGAACATTAGGGAAGATAAAAAAAATATTTTTTATTACTGAAATTTCACATAGTACAGAAAATAGACTTTCGACGCAATTGATTTTATAGCAGTTAATAGAATAAGCCCCCCCAAAACAGACTGTTAGACTGAATCACTTCCTGTTTATTCGAGTTGAATGGATGAATCAGGAGTCAAAGACAGCCAGTAATGTGGGGGGAGGGGTGGGAGTCATTTAGTTAATGTTTTATGGATAAATTGGGTCTAAAATGTACATCAAGCATCGCTGTTGGTGAAAGTTTGTCATCATTTGCATTCTTGTTCAAAACTGATTCAATAAAGATTTCTTTTGTGGAAAATAACAAAAGGATTATCTCAGAGATGTGAAATGTACCCCGAATTCTAGAATGACCCATAAATCTAAAATAGACTTTTAATCATCGTATAAATCTTATAGGATATCTTTTTAAAAAAAAGATGTTTTACATTATATACTTCCATGTTTTCATTTATGGCTATTGTTTGCATTTTCTGGCCCAGAAATCAGCTCCACCCCCTAGGCTAGACAAAGATATTCCACTCTTGACTTTTTCCTGACAAAGCAATTCAACAAGTCAGTGTAATTCAAAAAGCGAGTGAGGGTTCAGTAGTTAATGTTTTCATCAAGATTGCAATTCACCTTATAGGCAGCAGAGGGTGCTGAAAATTACAAACTGCCCCTTTAATGTTGGGAATCAGACAAAACGGCATTTATACATTTACTTAAGGCTACGAGTCTGCTTTAAAAGCATTCTAGAAATTTTCCTAATTGAACCCTCAGTGTTGTATGACATTTATTGTTGTTCACTTTGAAAATGAGACATTAAGCATGCACCACAATACACTGAAAACTGTAATACTAGTGCGTCTATTTTGCCATTTTAGCCTGAGCACATTTATTTCCACTGCACAAGACTTATACTTCTGTGATCAGATTGTAGATCTGTTTAATAGTGAATTGCTTGTCAGCTGTGAATGTGGCCTTACCCTTTTCGCCAGCTGAGACACAGCATTGGGTGCTTCATCTTGCTGGACTGGAGTCATTTCATCTGCTGTCACACACACCTACATGCAAAGGTAAATCAATGAGCTGAGGTAAGACACAAGAGCACCGGCAGATCTAGAAAGAGGGAGAGTTTTCAGCAGGACGCTGCCAATTGCAATGCAACATACATGAGATTTACAACATGACTCAACTCCAGTTACAGCCCTGAAATGGAAATGCAACATTAAGCCACTCGTCACACCATATATATTACTGGAAAGGGGTTTTTTTTTGCAGTAGGCAGGCTAGTTGTGTGAAATTTATCATTGCTGCTTACTGTTTATTGTGTTTAACAGCAAAACTATCATATCACGATGCATCCTCAACAGTCAAGCAACATTAAAGAAAAATTTGAAGATCATTTTCAATATAACATTTACAAAATAGGTGTTCAAAAATATTTGCTACTCTCAGGAGTTCCTGTGTTCTAAAAGTACATACGATACCCATAATATGCTTAGAAAATGGTATTGTGACGTAATATATTGCAATATCAAAATCATGCCGTCCTGCTATGCCTCGTTGATGGAAGTGTACATCTGGCAATGCAGGCTGTCTTCATGTCAGACCTGTTATGTCTCGGCCGGAGTGTTGTGAATTCCACATGACTAATGAAGTTATCCTGATCTAGATTTTACTCAAAGTGCCCCAAAACATCTCCAGCCGTCTTAGTGGAGATTTGCATTTTCATGCCAATATCAACTGAAAGTGTTATTTGGTTTGGATCTGGTCGATTTGGGTGTGAGCAAGAAACGAATTGTAATAAACACTAACAGAACGAGGACTGGCGAGAACAGAAATATCTCCATCCAGTGGTTTTGTATGATACTGCAATACACAAAGCAGTCAAGAGCAGTGTTTTCAAAAATGTTTCAGATTTTTCAGTATTTGATCATTTTTCAAATCATGGGAATAATTCCTAAGTTTAAAAAAATGCCATGTCTGACACCTGACATTGTCCATTTTCCCTATTATCCATACAAGGTGGTGAATCGGCGGCATGGTGGTGTAGTGGTTAGCGCTGTCGCCTCACAGCAAAAAGGTCCGGGTTCGAGCCCTGTGGCCGGCGAGGGCCTTTCTGTGTGGAGTTTGCATGTTCTCCCCGTGTCCGTGTGGGTTTCCTCCGGGTGCTCCGGTTTCCCCCACAGTCCAAAGACATGCAGGTTAGGTTAACTGGTGACTCTAAATTGACCGTAGGTGTGAATGTGAGTGTGAATGGTTGTCTGTGTCTATGTGTCAGCCCTGTGATGACCTGGCGACTTGTCCAGGGTGTACCCCGCCTTTCGCCCGTAGTCAGCTGGGATAGGCTCCAGCTCGCCTGCGACCCTGTAGAAGGATAAAGCGGCTAGAGATAATGAGATGAGATGAGATGAGATGAGATGAGGTGGTGAATCAGATATTTGGATAGGGTATTTGTCACTTCTGGAATTTACATGGTGCAGTAATAATGTTACAGCAGCTACAGCTCTGTGCAAAAGTCTTCGGTAAAGAAATACCGTAGACCAAAAGTGGCTTAAAAAATAATGAAATGAAATGTTTCAACATTAAAAAATACTATAAACAGTAAGCAGTAAGCCATGATGGGTGGCACGGTGGTGTAGTGGTTAGCACTGTCGCCTCACAGCAAGAAGGTTCTGGGTTTGAACCCAGCGGCCGGCGAGGGCCTTTCTGTGTGGAGTTTGCATGTTCTCCCCGTGTCTGCGTGGGTTTCCTCCGGGTGCTCCGGTTTCCCCCACAGTCCAAAGACATGCGGTTAAGTTAATATAGGACGGCCTTGAGCGAGGCACCTAACTCCCATCTGCTCCCCAGGCGCTGTTAGCATGGCTGCCCATTGCTCTGGGTATGTGTGTGTGTGTGTTCACTGCTTCAGATGGGTTAAATGCAGAGAGGAATTTCACAAGTGTGTGATGAATGAAGTTGTGCTTTCTTTTCTTTTATTCAGGTGACATTGGGCATACCTAACAACCTGTGTTTTTTCTCCCTCAATCTCTCTCTCTCTCTCTCTCTTCTCCCCTCCCCCCCAAATCTGTCCTTCTGAGTTACATGTCAGTCCTGGGATCGAGATGCTGACCTCTTCTGCTCCTCGGACCTGCCTGATCCATCCTGGTGCCCTGTGTCTGGTTGGAGTCTCATCGCATCGCTCCTGTGGAGGGCGGCCCCATGTGGACAGTTGGGAGTTGCGCCTGGAGGACGCTCTGGACTCTTGCAGTGGCGCTTTTGTGGCTGGGGACCGCAGTTGACTTGCTGACTTTAGGGCTGCAGTTGTCGCGAACGGTTTTGTGCTCAGGTTTCCGTCGGTGGGGGGTTTATAGCATCAACGAAGCTGACTTTATGTTAGGACTGTTAATGTTATAGTCATGTTGTCTGTTGTTGCCCAAATGAGGATGGGTTCCCTTTTGAGTCTGGTTCCTCTCGAGGTTTCTTCCTCATGTCGTCTGAGGGAGTTTTTCCTTGCCACCGTCGCCACAGGCTTGCTCATTGGGGATAGATTAGGGATAAAATTAGCTCATGTTTTAAGTCGTTCAAATTCTGTAAAGCTGCTTTGCGACAATGTTGATTGTTAAAAGTGCTATACAAATAAACTTGACTTGACTTCTTTCTTTTCTTTCTAATAAATGAAACAAAGTCAATATTTGGTGTGAGACGACCCTTTGCTTTAAAAAAAAATAGTAGTCTGAGGTACAATGAGTGCAGTTTTATAAGGACATGAGCTGTAGGTTTTACTGAGCATCTTACAGAACTAGCCACAGTTCTTCTGGACACTTTGACGGTCACACTTTTGCACCAAAACCCAGTAGCCTTCATTATGTTTTCTTTTTTTAATCTGAAAAGTGCTCTCTTAATATGTGTAATATGCTGCCCGGATATTAACAAACCTTTTTTTCTGTAACATTTAATTTTGTGCTAGAAAATGAACGTTTGGAACTCTAAAATGTTTTTGTACTGACTCGAAAATAGAAAGTTGGTATGGAAAAACTAGGGTGCCTCAGACTTTTGTACAGTACTGTGTGTTAAGTGATCATCTGAAAGCCGACCAAATGATGACGCAAAGAACCGTAGGCCTGTTATGAATTTGATTGGTCAACTTTAACATCAAAAGAGAGAAAAAGAGAGAGGCCGGTGACGGAACAATGGAGCTAACTTGTTTCATGGATGTTTCACAACCTGAACTATAACTATAAACAGATTTTGTTCAAGGAAGACATGTTATTCTTGGGTCAATTAATTAAAAACTGTAATCGTTGGCAAATTTTTGTCATGGATGGATGGTAAGAGTAACTCCGCTTCATGAAAGACGACATCACACCATCCTGTTGTTGATCCTTTTTCTATAACAGCACACACAAAGAGATTTATTCTTTACTTGTGTGCAGAATTTCGCAACATCATTTAAACCCATTTCATTGTAATCTCATCTTATCTCATTATCTCTAGCCGCTTTATCCTGTTCTACAGGGTCGAAGGCAAGCCGGAGCCTATCCCAGCTGACTACGGGCGAAAGGCGGGGTACACCCTGGACAAGTCGCCAGGTCATCACAGGGCTGACACATAGACACAGACAACCATTCACACTCACATTCACACCTACGCTCAATTTAGAGTCACCAGTTAACCTAACCTGCATGTCTTTGGACTGTGGGGGAAACCGGAGCACCCGGAGGAAACCCACACGGACATGGGGAGAACATGCAAACTCCGCACAGAAAGGCCCTCGCCGGCCACGGGGCTCGAACCCGGACCTTCTTGCTGTGAGGCGACAGCGCTAACCACTACACCACCGTGCCGCCTCATTTCATTGTAATATTAGATAAATTATCTCACTCTTTTTTTTTTTTAGTTTGAATTTTTGAGGGTTTTTTTTCCACAGTATGCCTGAACTGATCTGATCTTGTGCCACAACACCCTGCTGAAAAACACTGAACTAGAGACAAAATAAGAAACTTAACCAGACAAAACAATGGGCAGGATTCATAGATGGGGGAGATGATCACTGTAGTCTACATCAAAATACATAAAAAGGGCTGTGTATAAGACATCCATAATATTAATGATAATAATAATATGCAGTTACACTATCGAAAAATAGTCGGATTTATTCCTAACTACATCTAGGGAGATACTCATGAGAGGCCCATCATGTTATGTGAATAATCTATACTACATAGTTATTCCACGAAATTGAGTCGTACATGAGCTGATAGCGTCTATAAGCCATGTACGACAAGATTGAGTGGAATAACTGTTTTATTCTATCCACATTCACTGGATTTTGAGAAACAGAGCATTTTCATTTTTATTTTTTTGCAAATTCGATAAATAAAAACTTTATACAAAACGTCCGACAAAATAATTGCTGCTTAGAAAACCGGCGAAATGACAGGAGCAATTTGTGAAAAATGCTATAATAATAATAATAATAATAATAATAATAATAATAATTCTTAAAAAATAAAAAAGATACATTCTTACCATCAAATACTTTCATTCCATATTTGGTTGCTTTTTTTTGTGTGTGTATTTTTTGGGGTTTTGTTTTCGAGTAGAGATTTTATTTCATCCTTGGGTGGTTCAGCAACACACTCCGCCATTTTGTTTTTCTCTACTCATGGTATATGAGCTGATAGCCTAGTAGTAGAGTAGCCAATCAGAGCGCACAATTGCTCATATCTAGTGAATGTGCTAGAATAATGTATAATATATACAGTACTTTTCTACCAACTTTGTACTAACTGACCATGTGATATCTCGTAGAATTCAGTAGGAAATAAGAAATCTATTAAAACTCTGATAAAGTAATAATGCATAATATCTGGACATTTATTAAGAACTGATGTATTTGCAAAGAATATTTTCTCATAATGATCCTTTTTAATGCTATTACAGTGATTGTAACTGTTTGCAGTGCTATGCATATTAAAAAGGTAAAAAAAAAAAATTACATCCGCATGTTTAAAGGTAGACTACCTTTCAGATTTTTCAAGTTTAGGTCATTAAAAGAATTTTCCCTGACACTCAATTATTTTTGTTTAGTGACCGAAAGCTACTGAATTTGAATCACAGACTTCCAATTTAATAAAAAAAAGAACAATTAATGAATTTAGGGCCACATGGCCGTAAATTCTCCATTATTTTTTCCTGCTTCCCCATGACCCAATTTGAGATACTACGTCATGCATCACGTGGTGGGCTTTCCCCGTTAGCACAATGCCTTGTGCTAACGGGGAAAGCCCACCACGTGATGCATGACTGACTACAGTAACGGAAAGCGAGAAGAAAAGACGTTATGTTATATATGAAGGAAAGGAAATGCAGGACCAAACTAATAAATATCGGCGCTCAGCGAGCACCTTGGTGTGATCAGCTGTTCGTTTAGCGACAGAATGATGGAACTGTCAGTGCACGCTCAAAGGGAAACCCGCACACACACACGGACTTCCTCTGTCTGCTCGACTGTGCGAAGCGAGCGATTTCATGCACATTATTTGCTCAGGAATCCCCTCAAATTAAATAACTTCCCAGCCACAGAACGGCCTGATATTTTGTGAGATATTACAGAAATAAACATATATCACAATGACCACATTTCAGAGGGAACTAAATTTCACCGATTTTATGAAATCGAAAGGCCGTCTAGGTTTAAGATCCCTAACTGTAAGTCCGAAACACATTTTTGTTTGACAAAGGAAAAGGGATTAGTCATCAGGGCTGCTGCTTAAATCACCCTAAATGATTGTTAAATGTGTTTTACTAGAACGAATCATGTAAAATTGTCCGTTTTTATTCCGCCATGCTATTTCAGTTTTCTAAATTGAGCTAAATATAAGCAAACCTAAACATTAAAATTTTGGATGAAATTATATTTCCTCTGATTTTATTTGCTTCAAAAAGACACCTACTAATAAATATCTACTTTGATATCGTAGCAGTATAAAATGATGGTCTCATTTCCTTAATAAGGAATTTGATAGCCTTAATGAATACACTCTATTTTCAAACCCAGGATGAAAACTATGTCAGGTGCTCTCTATATCTGTCAGCTCTGTCAAGTTCAGAGGTCTGGTGTTGGAACGCCTGGTCAAGCCTCATCGCTGCTAAATCAGTAAACTGGCATCTGAAGCCGGACTCCTTTTAAAGATCAAATTACTGCAGGCCTTTACAGAACTGGGCCACATCCCTCCGTCTGCTCCATTTCACCTGCAGCCATCTGACCCACCTGTTAGATTCCTTCTCTCAGTCTCTTTCCAAAGTCGTAATGACCGGGTTTATGAAGACAGATTTGGATACTGAAGCATTTTGTAGCATGTAATGTTGGTGTTCAGTTATAATCTGTCGTATCAATAAGTTAATGGATTTGAAGATTAAGGAGTTGTCGCTTTATTAAGATTCAGAGATCCAGAGATCCAGTTCTGTGTAAATTCACTGCCATCCACTTCCCAGAGGACTTGTTCCACTTCATTTGTCTCCATCTGACCATGCTTAAGAGAACGACTGTGCATAATAAAGCTCTGTTCTCTGAGGTACAGCTGTAGCATAAGGCAATGTTTGTCTGCTCCTGTTTGGACAGGAGAGTGATGCATTAATGCTGGATCGCCTCATCTACAGGCGATGTTTTGTAATACGTCTTGTTCTTTATAGTGTATATACAATATTTGGCATTGTTGGGGTGGAGTAACCAATGAGAAGCAATGCAACTAGCTTAGCTACATTTATAGTAGCGTCGCAGTGGCTGAGCTATTTTCAAAACAGTGTAGATTTTCCACTAATGAGCTACTTTTTTTCCCACGAGGTAGAAATACAGCTTAACAAAACTAGCAAGCTAGATACTTTGAAACAAACTGATCCCGGAGTAGATGTCTAGCAGAGCGAGTCCACACTCTGATGCTTTTGGTTTACTGTCAAGCAACGTAAACTGCGTCTTACAAATATATATATAAAAAGTTTACATCAATATCTTGTTTAATTTAGAGTTGTCTTAACTGTCATCTCTGAGATTACCTCTTCAGCAGACTCTTCTTCTCCATCAGGGTTGAGGGTCTTCATCACTTTGCTCTTGTACACTTTCCACAGTGGATTCATGCTTACTTCGTCCAAAAAAAAAAAACCCTGGCAAAGTGAAAACTGAGAATGAGAAGTCCCTCCAATGTCCACTCAAACCACCATTGACAGAATTCCGGTCTTTATAGTCAATTTAGATGCTTTCAATGCTGTCTGCGGTCCATCTGCAAAAAGGTTTCAAACATTACAGATGGACAAAGGTGGCGTTGGTGTTGGTTTGAGTCGAAAAAATCCAGGTCAAAGCTCCTTCATGATCTTGTATTTGTTCACATTTGCTTGCAGAAGCCTCAGCTACTGATTGAAGCAGAGAACGAGAGAAACAGTTACAGCACTGATCACTCCCTCACATACACACTGCCACGGTTCAGGAGTCCAGCATCGGTTACCTGGAAACAGGTGTGGGTTACCTTATGAATATTTAAACCGCTCCTATTGAGAGAAGAGCTGCCATTGTTGGCTGGATGTGGATTGTGCAACTCAAACCCCTCGTTCGCTAGGTTTTCAGGAAGATTATATGTACATACAGCGAGTGGTTTGTGGATTCGGATCTGACCTTTCATGTTAACAAAATGTTTCATGTGATTAGAAAAGAAGCATTTATTGTCAGTGAGTTGCAAAGGTTTGTCTTGTGCAACTGGTTCCAATTTGTAAGACAGACTTACATGGAATAAAGTATTAACAAGAACAAAAATGACAATAAAGCAAACAGCAAAGTAAGACAAATCATATAAAACAAATTGTGTTCAGAAAAACATTTAATAGAGAGACAAAGTGGAAGTATAAACAGTCCTTAATGATTAAATTGAACAAGAGTAACCCAACAATATGGTGATGCTGTGCATAAGTGGTTAAAGAGGGCTGGTTATTCTGTGAAGATTGCGTTTGACCAATCAGGAAGGTTCATCATGACATATTCCATCCATCCATCCATCCATTATCCATAACCGTTTATCCTGTGCAGGGTCATGAGCAAGCTGGAGCCTATCCCAGTTGACTATGGGCAAGAGGTGGGGGACACCCTGATCAAGTTGCCAGATCATCACAGGGCCGATACATAGAAACAAACAACCATTCACACTCACATTCACACCTACGGTCAATTTAAAGCCACCAATTAGCCTAACCCGCATGTCTTTGGACTGTGGGGGAAACCAGAGCACCCGGAGGAAACCCACACAGACACGGGGAGAACATGCAAACTCCATACAGAAAGGCCCTCGTCAGCCGCTGGGCTCGAACCCAGAACCTTCTTGCTGTGACGTGATAGTGGTAACTACTACACCACTGTACCGTCCATGACATATTCCACCCTCATAATTTATGATCCACAGAAAAGTACCAACAAGGTTTTCAGGAACTGTGGTTGAGGAGTTAAGATTTTGGATCTGTCTAAATTCTAGAAATGCAGCTGAGGTACCTGGGGTCCAAAAAGATTCTTGATTTCCCTGAAAAGTATCTCATCATCTCTAGCCACTTTATCCTGTTCTACAGGGTCGCAGGCAAGCTGGAACCTATCCCAGCTGACTACGGGCGAAAGGCGGGGTACACCCTGGACAAGTCACCAGGTCATCACAGGGCTGACACATAGACACAGACAACCATTCACACTCACATTCACACCTACGGTCAATTTAGAGTCACCAGTTAACCTAACCTGCATGTCTTTGGGGGAAACCAGAGCACCCGGAGGAAACCCACACGGACATGGGGAGAACACGCAAACTCCGCACAGAAAAGCCCTCGCCGGCCACGGGGCTCGAACCCGGACCTTCTTGCTGTGAGGCGACAGCGCTAACCACTACACCACCGTGCCACCTCTCTGAAAAGTATCATGTGCTGAAAATGTGTCTAATTAGGAAAAGAGCTATGGCGTTATGCTTCAGTTCTGGTTGGCCAAATTGCAGCAAATGTCATGCTTTTCCTATTTAATCACACCACGCCCATTTAAGCTTATTCATGTTATAACTAGTATTTAACTAACCTGTACAAACCCTCAGTATGGTATTTAATTCATGTGCTCCTAAAAAGAGTTAATCAGTTAGTCTGGTATTCCACACCAATAATAGTGTTATCACAGACTCTTCCAAACATAGATGACATGAGATAACACCTATCCTAATCAGAAGACAGTAAGTACAAGTTATTTGAACTTCCAAAACCTGTAATTTGAACAGGTATCCTTCTTAATGAGAGTGTCCTATAATTCTGTTCACAAAATAAGAGATCAATGACAGGTGTTTTGTTTTTTTTAATCTCGTCAGACCTCTCATCTTAAGAATTGAATTATGGCATACTTCTATAATATTAATTTTAGAGCGATAGTGTTCAAATTCAAATTTATTTGTCACATACACAATCATGCAGAGTGAAATGCTCCGTAAGTCGTGAAGATAGTTGGGGGTGGTAGTAAAGAAGAAAGGGAGTAAAATAGAATGTAATAAATAGAATAAAAAATAAAATAAAAATGTGATGATCGAGTGCTCTGGAGGATATACACAATATACAGAATATGTATAAATATATTTATTCTATCTACATTCACTGGATATGAGCAATCACACGCTCTAATTGGTGACTCTACTACTAGGATATCAGCTCATATACCATGAGTGGAGAAAAACAAAATGGTGGAGCGTGTTGCTGAACCAACTGAGGACGATATACAAACTCTACTTGAAAACAAAACCACAAAAATTATCAAGTATTTAAAAGAAACAGAAATAGCTAAGGCGGCACGGTGGTGTAGTGGTTAGCGCTGTCGCCTCACAGCAAGAAGGTCCTGGGTTCGAGCCCCGGGGCCGGCGAGGGCCTTTCTGTGTGGAGTTTGCATGTTCTCCCCGTGTCCGCGTGGGTTTCCTCCGGGTGCTCCGGTTTCCCCCACAGTCCAAAGACATGCAGGTTAGGTTAACTGGTGACTCTAAATTGACCGTAGGTGTGAATGTGAGTGTGAATGGTTGTCTGTGTCTATGTGTCAGCCCTGTGATGACCTGGCGAATTGTCCAGGGTGTACCCTGCCTTTCGCCCGTAGTCAGCTGGGATAGGCTCCAGCTTGCCTGCGACCCTGTAGAAGGATAAAGCGGCTAGAGATAATGAGATGAGATGAGAAATAGCTAAAAGAATATAGTCCTCCCCCCCATCTCTTGTTCCACACTCCAGCCCAGTCGGTGGCAGTAATGCACCTTTAAGTTGGTCTGCCAACCACCAAAAAACCATAAAGAGGAAGAAGAAACAAAATACAAAAATAAACCCAACAAAAACAACAAAATATAGAATAAAAGTATTTGATGGTGAGAACGTATCTTTTTTTATTTTTCAAGAATTATTATCACATTTTTCACAAATTGCTCCTGTCATTTCGCCGGTTTCTTTACATTCTAAACAGAAATGGTTTTGTCAGACGTTTTGTATAAAATTTTTATTTATCGAATTTGCAAAAAATAAAAATACATCTGCTCTGTTTCTCAAAATCCAGTGAATGTGGATAGAATAAAACAGCTATTCCACTCAATCTTGTCGTACATGGCTTATAGCCAACTCGGCGCTACGTGCCTCGTCGGCTATCAGCTCAGGTACGACTCGATTTCATGGAATAACTGTTAATTATATATTGCACTGTAATGAGGTTGCACAAAGAGATACAACTGCAATAGAAATGTACTGTATATATGGCACTTTAGTTAGATGAAATTACATGAAGAGGTGTAGAGATAGGAGGAATGAGGGTGAAGTGGTGACGATACCTAATAGTTGTCCGTGTTAATTGTAAATATGCTGGTAAATTGCAAAAGTTTCACATCAACTTGATCTAAACGTTGACCCTGCATTAAGGGCATCACTTCCTGTCACGATTATAGGTCCTGTTCTCGGTCAGTCGAAACCTGCTGCCAATTAGACAGTGATGTTTGTGAAATATCACCCATCTCATCGTCTTCCTGTCATTTGTATTGGAGCCACCTGATCTGGAATGAAAGATCACTGAAGATGCGAAGAGGCTTCATAAAAAATGCAGAACTCTGAAGGTTTCATTTACCAATGCTAGTTATTCTCTTGATCAGGCTCTGTATATATATATATATATATATATATATATATATATATATATATAATATGGTACTGTACTGTTTGCATCAACAGACTATAACTTGCTACAGCAAGGCTCCTCACTGATGGTCCATTCAAGTATTTATTTCATATATTATTGATGATCGTTTTGCTGATTTAGTTTCATTTCGTAATGAACACCACCAAAAAGACACCTTTTTTTAACCTCGCAGGTTTGTGAACATGGGGTACAGATGTAAGTGTTACCAACTTGGGAAGGATGTACTGTGTGCCTGTGTGCAGTCATGTGTCTGTCTCTCGCGCTCTCTCTCTCCAGTAATGTGCGTGATGTGGAGTGTTAAGTTTCACTGCGCTGGCTGCATTATTCAGAGAACCTATTCAATTCTGGAAACGTGACCCCATTACTGTTACATGTGAGACCCACCAATCAGAAGTGACAATCTTAGACTTTGAATTAATTGAAGGGCATATTTTCAAAAGCCCATTTTAGCCCATCTGTTGCCGCTTAACCTGTCCTACAGGGTCACAGGCAAGCTAGATCCTATCCCAGCTGACTATGGGCAAGAGGCGGGGTACACCCTGGACAAGTCGCCAGGTCATCGCAGGGCTAACACATAGACAACCATTCACACCTCCGGTCAATTTAGACCCACCAGTTAGCCTAACCCGCATGTCTTTGGACTGTGGGGGAAACTAGAGCACCAGGAGGAAACCCACACGGTCAGCATGCAAACTCCACGCAGAAAGGCCCTCGCTGGCTGCTGGACTCGAACCCAGGACCATCTTGCTGTGAGGCGACAGTGCTAACCACTACACCACCGTGCCACCCTCAATTTCATCTCATTCTTTTTAATTTCAATATTTGTCCTACAGTGGACCTAATTTACGTTCATATACCTAAAATGACATATTTCTGAGACATTTATAAAATGTTAAGTGAGAAAATGTCATATAGTGTTCACATTTGTTTACTCAAAGACATAATTTCTCTGAAATTCACCCTAATAACGGGAGTGTGCAACAGTGCAATGACTGTCCATATCACTGAATGATCAGTGTTGCAGGTGCCAGTTACTCGCAATCTAAGATGACTTACAGTCTGTTAGTCAGTGCTGCATTAAAATTTATGATAAAAGTTACTAATTTAATGATAAAGCTAGTAAAGCTCCAAAGACAGTGTTTTGTAAGCCACAATAATGACACACTGACTAAGTATTTGAATCTCCATACTCAATATTAAGCCTCGGTCACAACCGGCCGTACGTGCTCCTACGGCCAGTCTACGTGCAAAAAACGCAAGAAATGCACGGAGGGCACGCGTGAAACGCACGGAGGGCGCGCATGTGACGTGCTGATTTTCGAGCCGTAGACTGGCCGCAGACCGGCCGCAGAGGTTCTTTGTCATGTCAAACAAACTCTACGGGCGCTTATGTTTTTTTTCAGGTTGCAAGACAAACTTACGGCCAACGTGCGTCTTTCTCCACGAACAAAAAAAACGCAGCGATTTGGGAAATGCCAAAAATCGCACAGCCAAAAAATCATACCGTACGTCCGGTTGTGACCTAAGCTATACATAAGTAATCATTGAAAAAGCATATGACCCTATGACCATTTATTGGCTGAAGGATTTTGGAAAATTGTTGAGGTGTGAGAGGAATAAAACACTTAAGGACGTGTTGTTATGTGAAAATCAGCCATAAAATTGGGTAGCCATAAAAGTAAAGTTACTGTTACAATCCCAAAGCGGATTATTTTCCTAAAAGAGTGCATACAATAATTAACAGTTATTCCATGAAATCGAGTCGTATATGAGCTGACGTTACGCGCCTCGTCGGCTATCAGCCATGTACGACGAGATTGAGTGGAATAACTGTTTTATTCTATCCACATTCACTGGACTTTGAGAAACAGAGCAGTTGTATTTTTATTTTTTGCAAATTCGATAAATAAAAACGTCATACAAAACGTCCGACAAAATCATTTCCACTTAGAATGTAAACAAACCGGCGAAATGATATTCGCAATTTGTGGAAAATGCTATAATAATAATTCTCGAAAAATAAAAAAGATACATTCTTACTATCAAATACTTTTATTCCATATTTTGTTGCTTTTTTATTTTGGGGGGTTTTGTTTTCAAGTAGAGTTTTTATTTCATCCTCGGTTGGTTCAGTAACACGCGCCGTCATTTTGTTTTTCTCTACTCATGGTATATGAGCTGATAGCCTAGTAGTAGAGGAGCCAATCAGAGCGCACAATTGCTCATATCCAGTGAATGTAGATAGATAGAATAATACTTATTATAAATTCACTCCTATAATCCACTAAAAGAAAGACATATGATTCACGTGAAAACTTTGCTAAGCAGGAAATCTGAGTTCAAATTTTCCTGGCATACAATATGGATAAATTAAGGATAAAATTAGTTCATGTTTAAAGCCTTTAATTTTCTGTAAAGCTGTTTTGCGACAATGTTTATCGTTAAAAGCGCTATACAAATAAACTTGACTTAACTTGATACCAAGTGTTCAAGTCCCACCACCAGGTGGCTCTGCCCGGCCATATATACAGTCAGGCGAAGAAAAAAAAAAAAGACACCCTCCTTCAATTGTATGTTTTTATTAAAATCAATAAAATAACAATTGTGTGCTTGTCACCAACTTCTACGAACAAACAAATAACCTCAGGTGACACAAAAATCAGGTTTTAGTATGTAGTGGGGGGTTTCCCAAAAAAAAGTGACCCAACATTCAGAAACCATCTCATCTCATCTCATCTCATTATCTCTAGCCGCTTTATCCTGTTCTACAGGGTCGCAGGCAAGCTGGAGCCTATCCCAGCTGACTACGGGCGAAAGGCGGGGTACACCCTGGACAAGTCGCCAGGTCATCACAGGGCATTCAGAAACCAGGTGGGGAAAATGTGTAGCCTTCCTACTTCCACAATCATTAAGAGAGTAATGAGCAGCCAGGTGTTACTAATGAAATGCACAAGATTACTTAGTAATCAAGAAGTGTGACTACTTCTGTAAAAACAGAACTTTTGGCACTTTGGTGTTCTGGAGCACTCAAGTGTGTGTCTACATCATGCCAAAAAAAGAAAGGACGTCAATCATGAGCTCAAAGAAGCAATTGCTGCTACTCGTTAATCTGGGAAGGGTTATAAGGCCATCTCCGAGCATAGTGAGAAAGGTTGTACACAAATGGAGAACCTTCAAGATCTCCATTCAAGCTGGTGAGCCAACCTTCCCAGGAGTGGGTGTCCCAGCAAATTCAGTCTGTTTACTGCTCAGTGATTATAAAGAAAATGCCAAGACCTACATCATGTGACCTACAGGCCTCAGTAAGCATGTTAAATGTTTATCTTCGTGACCGCACAATCAGAAAATGACTGAACGAGTATGGCTTTCATGGAAGGGTGGCTAGGAAAAAGATCTTTCGATCCAAAAAACAAATGGCAGCATTAAGTAAGCATAAAAGTTTTGGAGCAATATCCTTTGAACTGATCGAACCAAGGTAGAGGTGTTTGGTTGTCATGCACAGTGCCATGTTTGGCAAAAACCAAATGGCATATTATCACAAACACCTCATACCATCTGTCAAGCATGGGGGTGGAGGGGTGAAGATTTGGACCTGTTCTGCAGCCCCAAGACCTGGGAAACTTGCAGTCACTGAGACTTGATGCACTTCATGGTTCAACTCCTCAACTAAATGAGCTCAGATTAAATAATCCCAAATTTTCTTTTTTCAATGACCCAAATATTCCAGGTTTAAATGCATATATAATAAAATGTATATCATTATATTCATTTTTATGGCAAATGGATCATTCTGATAGCATGGTAAGCACTAAAAACAAGACTCTCCATTAAAATCTCATCTCATTATCTCTAGCTGCTTTATCCTTCTACAGGGTCGCAGGCAAGCTGGAGCCTATCCCAGCTGACTACAGGCGAAAGGCGGGATACACCCTGGACAAGTCGGCAGGTCATCACAGGGCTGACACATAGACACAGACAACCATTCACACTCACGGTCAATTTAGAGTCACCAGTTAACCTAACCTGCATGTCTTTGGACTGTGGGGGAAACCGGAGCACCCGGAGGAAACCCACGCGGACACGGGGAGAACATGCAAACTCCACACAGAAAGGCCCTCGCCGGCCCCGGGGCTCGAACCCAGGACCTTCTTGCTGTGAGGCGACAGCGCTAACCACTACACCACCGTGCCACCCTCCATTAAAATGATTTTTTTTTTAGAAGAAGCCTTTATTTGTCACATGCACACTCAAGCACAGTGAAATTTAACCCATGCGAAGCAGTGAACACATGTGTGCACACACACCCAGAGCAGTGGGCAGCCATACTACAGCACCCAGAGAGCAGTTAGGGGTTGGGTACCTTGCTCAAGGGCACTTCAGCCCAAGGCCACTCCATGTTAACCTAACTGCATGTCTTTGAACTGTGGGGGAAACTGGAGCACCCCGAGGAAACCCACACAGAAAGCCCCCCCATCGACCACTGGGCTCAAACCCAGAACCTTCTTGCTGTGAGGCAACAGTGCTAACCACTACACCACCCTGCCACCCATTATCCACCTGATCTAACTGGCTTAGTTGACCTACAGGGTGGGGGTAAAATGTTACCACTTTTCTGGCCTGACATAAAATTTTGCCATAAACGTTCTGGTGCCCTTATCTGGCCTCTAAATGTCCATTATTTTAGGGTACATATTATAAGTTTTGGACACAACCACTCATCTTTTCTTTTTCCTGAAGAGACTTCATGAAAGCTGTGGCTAAAATCCAACTATGTTTTTTAAACGTCTGTTAAAAGCTCACTGGGAACTCGCAAATTAATGTTTGAAGTCAGCAGTTACAATTGTCTTCTAGCAACCAGAAGGTAAGGATGAATTTGAATGGCATTACTGCCAGAATGCGTGGCACTTAACCAATCCCTCAATCTTCAGCTGCTTGAATTTTACCTCAGCTGCATGAAACAATTTGTCAAATGAGTAAAATTTGCATTGCTATTTTGCCCTTGGAACTCTTGGAAATGATTTTTTTTTTAAATAAATTTTCAACATTGACCATTAAAAGTGTGTTAACCAATCTCAGGAGACTATATTGCATTTCAAAAGGTTTCTTTGCTGGTACTGGCTGCATATTGCGCTTAAAGGGGTGAAAGTCACAGGGTTGGCTTTTTAGCATAGAATGAGCAAATACAGTACATGTGGTTAACTAGCATCCATACTAATGGCATAAGAACATTGAGGACAATAGAACGTTTTTGATCATTAGGGGTGACAGGGTTTTACTTTCAAAGTGCCCTTGTTCATCAATATCACTCAATACATTTACATGCAGGGGGTATGGTGGTGTAGTGGTTAGCGCTGTCGCCTCACAGCAAGAAGGTCCGGGTTCGAGCCCCGTGGCCGGCGAGGGCCTTTCTGTGCGGAGTTTGCATGTTCTCCCCGTGTCTTTGTGGGTTTCCTCCGGGTGCTTCGGTTTCCCCCACAGTCCAAAGACATGCAGGTTAGGTTAACTCATCTCATCTCATCATCTGTAGCCGCTTTATCCTGTTCTAGAGGGTCGCAGGCAAGCTGGAGCCTATCCCAGCTGACTACGGGCGAAAGGCGGGGTACACCCTGGACAAGTCGCCAGGTCATCACAGGGCTGACACATAGACCCAGACAACCATTCACATTCACGGTCAATTTAGAGTCACCAGTTAACCTAACCTGCATGTCTTTGGACTGTGGGGGAAACTGGAGCACCCGGAGGAAACCCACGGGGAGAACATGCAAACTCCGCACAGAAAGGCCCTCGCCGGCCACGGGGCTCGAACCTGGACCTTCTTGTTGTGAGGCGACAGCGCTAACCACTACACCACCGTGCCGCCCGGTTAGGTTAACTGGTGACTCTAAATTGACCGTAGGTGTGAATGTGAGTGTGAATGGTTGTCTGTGTCTATGTGTCAGCCCTGTGATGACCTGGCGACTTGTCCAGGGTGTACCCCGCCTTTCGCCCATAGTCAGCTGGGATAGGCTCCAGCTTGTCTGCGACCCTGTAGAACAGGATAAAGCGGCTAGAAATAATGAGATGAGATTATTATTCCGAATGTGACAATATTCTGAAGTTGATAAACAGCATATTCTGTTTGGACATTCCGAATTTGGCCTTTTTTCCAAATTTAGCATTTTCTGATTAAGACGTGGATTATGTTGATGTTATCTGGGTTTTAGGAGCATTCTTTAGATATTTATACAGCGCATTCGGAATATGCGTCTCAGTTGGGTTTTTTATGGCAGTTTGTGACACACGGTTTCTTCCCTGTTGACACTCCGCTCTGTGTGTTGTACACAAACCAACTAGACAATCGGAGTATGCACGGCTTCACGTAAACAGTAATATTTACGCATATAAAGCAAGGCAGCTTTATTTGTATTGCACATTTTATACACTAAAGCAACTCAAAGTGCTTTACAGAGCAAAAATAGAGAACATGATAAAGGATACAGATTTACAATGAAAGAGTAAAAAGTAAAAATATAAAAGGTAAAATTGATTTCCAAAATGATTTACAATTTAAATTAATTACAATTAATGGAACCATGATTTGGCCTAGTGGTGAGTGTGTCCGCCTCTTGACTGGGAGATGGTGAGTTCTACTCGAGGGCGGCACGGTGGTGTAGTGGTTAGCGCTGTCGCCTCACAGCAAGAAGGTCCGGGTTCGAGCCCCGGGGCCGGCGAGGGCCTTTCTGTGCGGAGTTTGCATGTTCTCCCCGTGTCCGCGTGGGTTTCCTCCGGGTGCTCCGGTTTCCCCCACAGTCCAAAGACATGCAGGTTAGGTTAACTGGTGACTCTAAATTGACCGTAGGTGTGAATGTGAGTGTGAATGGTTGTCTGTGTCTATGTGTCAGCCCTGTGATGACCTGGCGACTTGTCCAGGGTGTACCCCGCCTCTCGCCCGTAGTCAGCTGGGACTTATGGAACATAGTCCAGCTTGCCTGCGACCCTGCACAGGATAAGCAGTTACGGATGATGGATGGATGGAAATTCCTTTAGCCGTGGCTGAAATCTGAAAGACATCTTTCTCGAATAAATGTGTTCAGGTAACAGCATGAACCAAAAGGTATGTTTTTTCATGATCTCCAATGGACAGCTCGTGAAAAAGGATGCTTCAGGCTTGAGATGTTCAACAGATTCACAGATAAAGGCAGACATCATCTCATCTCATTATCTCTAGCCGCTTTATCCTTCTACAGGGTCGCAGGCAAGCTGGAGCCTATCCCAGCTGACTACGGGCGAAAGGCGGGGTACACCCTGGACAAGTCGCCAGGTCATCACAGGGCTGACACATAGACACAGACAACCATTCACACTCACATTCACACCTACGCTCAATTTAGAGTCACCAGTTAACCTAACCTGCATGTCTTTGGACTGTGGGGGAAACCGGAGCACCCGGAGGAAACCCTCGCGGACACGGGGAGAACATGCAAACTCCACACAGAAAGGCCCTCGCCAGCCATGGGGCTCGAACCCAGGACCTTCTTGCTGTGAGGCGACAGCACTAACCACTACACCACCGTGCCACCGGCAGACATCATAAGATTTAAAATATTTTAATGATTATATCTCGAGGTAGTGTTGTTATGGTGGTCTGGGACAGGAAAAAATGCAA